>NC_086318.1:110087811-110399061 GCF_036172605.1 Pelobates fuscus | reverse complement strand
GTTTGCATCTTTTAGGTTAGCTAGCTAATGATTGCTTTCTTCTGGGTGTGCATGTCTTTTCAATGTTCATGCTGTCACAATATATTTCACAATTGTTGATTTGAGTTTATTAATTAACAGATGAAATATCACTGTGTCTACATCCACGAACAATTTTAAGACGTTGCAGTGGGGATATATAAATTCTTTTTTGTATTTTTATTTTTTCGTTATCAATTAGTGTGTAAGCAAAGGGAGTACAAGCAAACCATTTGGTTAGAAGAATAAGAGAACACGTGTTATACACAACTGCTTCATTAACCTTTCAGTGACAGCAGGCAATATATGACCGATGATTGAGAAAAAACATCTGATACTCCAAGTTTTAGTATTTTGTTATCTGATATTAGATTTAATATTTTGTTTAATCTATTGTCATATGAAGTAGTATACAGGGAATTTGTTACTTGATGAAATCAATCCAGTATATGCACATTACTGAAATGGTGCATAAGCACATGTGTGTGTACATAGATATACTAGTCTTGCGTTGAATCCTTGAACTACGAAACAATATATATACAATTTACGAACCATCTGAAACGCGCAATGGCTACTCATGTCAGTTTACAGTTCGTGATTCTGAATACCAGTCTTGGTGCCAATAAATAAAATGACTGATAGGAAAAAAAATATTGATGGCTACAGGATAGTGACTTAATGTTAATTTTATTCACCAATCAAGTCAGAAGTGAGCAATACAATCTGTATTTTTATATCATATACTAGTATTGAAATATATAAATAAAGAAATTTTTACTGCTTCTCCTGTTTTTCCCTGTTTCGGTTACTCTTTCACTTGATCTGTGAACAAATGGAAAATATTCTTATTAGTGTACTGCAAAATGTATATATACTATTATGTAATGTACATATTTAGTAATACACTGACTGGCCTATTTTTGCGCCCTTTTTGTTAGTCTGATTTGGTTCCAAAATCAGTTTTTCTGTATCAAAATTCTGCAAAGCCAAATCAACATTCAGCTGAAATTTGGGCATCCAGAAATATTTTCTGTATTTTGGAAAAATGGTTTGGCTGCGCGCAAGTCAAATAAATACAAATATATATATATATATATATATATATAACAGCTAACAAAGTTTTCTTAACACCAAACTTGTTTGTGCATGTGTGCATGTGTGTGATTCTAGAAACATCTGATGGATTGACAGATTTACTATTTTCTCGTAATACATGCTTCTCTGTTATGTAACTGTATTTCTAGACTGGGGATACGTTTAGGGCTATTTTATTAAGGGTTAGTGGTGGTGTAAGGGTTAGGGGTTAAAGCTTAATAATAGAGGAGTATTTCGGTAAAGACTGCTGTTTAGATTAGTGTTACATAGTTACATAGTTACATAGCTGAAAAGAGACTTGCGTCCATCAAGTTCAGCCTTCCTCACATATGCTTTTGCTGTTGATCCAAAAGAAGGCAAAAAACCCAGTTTGAAGCGCTTCCAATTTTGCAACAAACTAGGAAAAAATTCCTTCTTGACCCCAAAATAGCAGTCAGATGTCTCCTTGGATCAAGCAGCTATTACCCCACTAATTAGAAATGATATCCCTGTATGTTGTGTTTTTGCAAGTATTTATCCAATTGCAGTTTAAACATCTGTATAGACTCTGACAAAACCACCTCTTCAGGCAAGGAATTCCATATCCTTATTGCTCTTATTGTAAAAAAACCTTTTCTTTGCCTTAGATGAAATCTCCTTTCTTCAAGCCTAAATGTGTGACCTCGTGTCCTATGTATAGCCCTGTTTATGAATAGATTTACAGATAATGGTTTGTACTGGCCCCGAATATATTTGTATAATGTTATCATATCCCCTCTCAGGCGCCGTTTTTCCAAACTAAAGAGATTTACATTTTTTAACCTTTCTTCATAACTAAAATGCTCCATTCCTTTTATCAATTTTGTAGCTCGTCTCTGCACTTTTTCTAGTGCCATGATATCTTTCTTTAGAATAG
Source organism: Pelobates fuscus (assembly GCF_036172605.1). Lineage (NCBI taxonomy): Eukaryota > Metazoa > Chordata > Amphibia > Anura > Pelobatidae > Pelobates > Pelobates fuscus. Next base: position 110,397,050 of record NC_086318.1, on the reverse strand, counting down.
GTGCCCAAAATTGCACAGCATATTCAAGATGTGGTCTTACCAGCGATTTATAAAGAGGCAAAATTATATTTTCATCTCGAGAATTTATGCCCCTATTTATACATGACAAAACCTTACTGGCCTTAGCAACGGCAGATTGACATTGCATATTGCTACCTAATTTATTGTCTATAACAATTCCCAAATCCTTCTCGTGTGTTGGGAGAGAAGGTGTTTGTTGTTGGGCAGCAATAGCACATTCATGTCCCAGGATTGCCAGAGATTTGTAAGCGTTACACTTCCAGACGGCAGCCATTTCACCTGTTGACCCTGTTCGGAAATTTGCCAAATTAAAATGTCAGCAGCTGCCTGCTTGGTAACGTAACTCCCACTAATCCCAGGCAGACCTGTTATATGTATGTCACTGGTCTGCCAGTGATGAGTGCCCATGAACTGCATGGAGGTGAAGTGTGCAGTGTTCTGCATTCATTACAAGGAATCATTGAGCAAATGAAGTCACTGTTTGTGCAGTACAACATTCTAAAGCATGATTTGTCTGTTCTTTCCAAAACTCACCTCATGATAAATTGTTAACTAAAAAAAAAACTTTGGTTTTAACGTGTGTTTTGAGGATTAGATAGAGAGATTATTGCAACACCCATGTCAAAAAATAAAAATATAACCTCTTTTGTACTTAATTTGCTGTAATGTGAAAATCGTACCTGATTTGGCTTGATCTTTATTGTGCCTAATTTAGTCAAATAGGAACTTCATTCATATGTTAAAGAATTAACAATTGGAAGAATTAAACTGAATGGCAATCAAGTCCAACTCATAAATAAACAATCTTAGTCTTAAGCAGCAATGCACATTCCATAAGAAATACACTATGAGCTTTTCCGAGACGTTTAACTCCGGTAAATATACTGCCAGCTGTAAGTTTGACCTTCTTGGTCAATCTCTGTTGAAAGGAATGAATTCCCAACTCTGTGCTGTTTTCAGTCGTAAGTCTAAATTGAACAAATTAACTCCCAAATACTCTGTTGTTCACTCAAAACACTAAACTCATGGAAGAACAAATATCTCCATGTTAATTCATTATTTATCACGCCACATCGCCACTGGAGGCAACCTTGGGGTTAAACTGTTGGAGAACGGTTTAACCCTTGAGGCAAGACTGCTTAAACTAATAACACACAAAGAATGAAATGCTGCCATGTTTTTATTGAACACACCATGTAAACATTTACAGTGCTGGTGGAAAAATTATGTGAACCCCTAGACTAATGACATCTCCAAGAGCTAATTGGAGTGAGATGTCGGCCAACTGGAGTCCAATCAATGAGATGAGATTGGAGGTGTTGGTTACAGCTGACCTGCCCTATAAAAAACACACACCAGTTCTGGGTTTGCTTTTCACAAGAAGCATTGCCTGATGTGAATGATGCCTTGCACAAAAGAGCTCTCAGAAGACCTACGATTAAGAATTGTTGACTTGCATAAAGCTGGAAAGGCTTCTAAAAGTATCTCCAAAAGCCTTGCTGTTCATCAGTCCACGGTAAGAAAATTTGTCTATAAATGGAGAAAGTTCAGCACTGCTGCTACTCTCCCTAGGAGTGGCCGTCCTGTAAAGATGACTGCAAGAGCACAGCGCAGACTGCTCAATGAGATGAAGAAGAATCCTAGAGTGTCAGCTAAAGACTTACAAAAGTCACTGGCAAATGCTAACATCCCTGTAAGCGAATCTACAATACGTAAAACACTAAACAAGAATGGATTTCATGGGAGGATACCACAGAGGAAGCCACTGCTGTCCAAACAAAACATTGCTGCACGTTTACAGTTTGCACAAGAGCACCTGGCTGTTCCACAGCAGTACTGGCAAAATATGCTGTGGACAGATGAAACCAAAGTTGAGTTGTTTGGAAGAAAGACACAACACTATGTGTGGTGAAAGAGAGGCACAGCACACCAACCTCAAAACCTCATCCCAACTGGGAAGTATGGTGGTGGGGGCATCATGGTTTGGGGCTGCTTTGCTGCGTCAGGGCCTGGACGGATTGCTATCATCGAAAGAAAAATTAATTCCCAAGTTTATCAAGACATTTTGCAGGAGAACTTAATGCCATCTGTCTACCAGCTGAAGCTCAACAGAAGATGGGTGTTGCAACAGGACAATGACCCAAAGCATAGAAGTAAATCAACAACAGAATGGCTTAAACAGAAGAAAATACACCTTCTGAAGTGGCCCAGTCAGAGTCCTGACCTCAACCCGATTGAGATGCTGTGGCATGACTTCAAGAAAACGATTCACACCAGACATCCCAAGAATATTGCTGAACTGAAACAGTTCTGTAAAGAGGAATGGTCAAGAATTACTCCTGACCGTTGTGCACGTCTGATCTGCAACTACAGGAAATGTTTGGTTGAAGTTATTGCTGCCAAAGGAGGTTCAACCAGTTATTAAATCCAAGGGTTCACATACTTTTTCCACCTGCACTGTGAATGTTTACATGGTGTGTTCAATAAAAACATGGCAACATTTCATTCTTTGTGTGTTATTAGTTTAAGCAGACTGTGATTGTCTATTGTTGTGACTTAGATGATGATCAGATCACATTTTATGACCAATTTGTGTAGAAATCCATATCATTCCAAAGGGTTCACATACTTTTTCTTGCAACTGTACACTGGATGACTAAATTAATATCACTGCTACCGTCTACAATACATTTATATCTTGATTATATAGGAAATATGATCACCCTACCAGGCTATATAGCACACAGTGGCCCATGTGCCCACAGTCTGTTAAGGACTGACCGGTGTAGCCATAGTATGACAAAGGGGCCTCTTATCTCTTTTACCTCAAAGCACCATTTGTCTTGTGTTTTCATCCTTAGTATTATAGACATTTGATGGGTTTGATCAGGTCACTTGTTTCTTTTGGCAGCCACATATCTTTTGCAATAACTGGACTGACACTGGAGAATTAAGTACGGTATCACACACATTAAATGTTCCTCTAATTTTATAAATTCACAAGTTTATTCGCATCTATTTATCATTCGTAATGAATAATTGATTGTTAAATTATCTCAAACCATTTAAGAACCCAGAGAAACAGTATTGCTAATATGTGAAAACTGTGAATTAAAATGCATTCCATGTTTTTATTCTCTGGCTGTTTTTCTAATGCTTAGAATTAGGTCAACATTAAAAAGCAAAAAGCACATAATGACACGCAAACAAATGATCATACATAGTGCTTGCGATCTAATGGACACTAGGTTTTGTCTTTCAGATGTCATTATTAAAACATTGTAAATACTGTTATAAATCCATGGATACCAGATACTGCATTGCTGCTTACTTAATTTGGATCTTGGTTGGTCTGGAGAATAGGAAGTACTGGACTAGGTGTTCTAGAACAGTGATTCCCAACCCAGTCCTCAAGGCACCTATATACAAGGTTAAGCATTTTCCAGTTCTCTTCTAGTGGCGATACTTCAAACCTTAACAGTGGAACTTTATGGAGAGAGTAATCCACCCAGTGTTGACTCAGATTGGTTGGTTTCAATAAAACATGTTCTCCTTTATTTCACACTTATGGGTTTCCAGTAAAATCCTCCCTTGCTCAGTTAACTGGCAAAAACACACCGCAACCTAGGTGTACTATCAGTTTTGCAACACCTGCACGTCACGAAGTCGGTGAAATACAGTAGAGTTTTGTCTGTAGGGGTAGATTTTGTTGGTAAAAAAAAGGCCATTGGCATTGTAAGGACCATTGATAAATGTGTGTTTGAAAAACAAATGTATCTCATGATTATATCTGCAGTTTCCATTCTCCCTATTGACGACTGGACATGCTGCTGGACAGGGCATGACATCCCGTGGAGTCAAGTGGGTAGACCCCAACAAGTCAAAGCAATGTATGGGAAAATCGCAAAATATTAAATATCACCATTTGATTTGTCAAAATGCTCTTAATTGGGGTTCACATTTTACAAACATTCATTTGTTTAGCAGATTTGGACTGGTGAAAATGACTGTAAAGTTATAGTCCTTGCATACCAGATTTTACGAAGGTTTAGCTTTGAAACCATAGGTCAATCCTTACAATATTTATTATATAACTTCTAAAAATGAACTCAATTCTCATTTTAACAATCAGGACTAATACATTAATCTACTTTGAGTTAAATGGACACTTTAAGCACCAATCTTTATGAAATACTAATTCTGGCTGTGTTGGAATTTCACTGAATGGATGCCGGTCTGTCTATCAATACAGGCCAGCCCTGTGAGATCAGACCCTTCAGGGAACACTGTTTCTGTGTTCTCTGTTCTAGTGCACTGAGCATGGCACAAGCACATGTAATGATGCACTCACATGCTGCTATCTGGGGAAAGTTCCTGGTGTCCCCAAAAGGCTAGACACCAGGTAACTAAGTCGGGGCAGAGGGACGGTTCCCGAAAATCTGACTGTTTAGCTGAATTTGTGCCGACTAGTAGGCATGCAATGGAGATAAAGATGATTTATTTTTCCTGTTTATTAGTTTGTGTAGAGATACCCAAATGTTAGATCCCCAGATGTTTAGATCTTGAGCGTGGTAAAGGATCATGGAAGTTCTAGTTTAAAACCATATTGTGATGTTCCTTTTGGGCCCCCTACTTTAAGGTCTACTTACCCAAAGGTTGTTGCCTGCTACTCTAAATTGTAGATGATCACATTTTGCAACATCTATGTTATTTACTTTTTATATTTGAGGTCTCATCACAATTGATGGGTCTAAAATGCACATGTATTTTATAGTTTGCGACATGCAGTCTTCTGTATGCAATTGTGCTTGTATAGTGTCTTATTGTAGTTACATTCAAAGGGAGTCTATTCTGTAATGTGTGCTGTTCCTTCGTAATCTGTCTAGGAGCTTTCGAAAGTGCTTTTCTAAGCTCTGATGGCCTTGTGAACTAACAATGCTTTTTAGATTGTAGTTTATCCTTTGTCAGTTACCTAAGTAGATATGGTGTTTTAATGTATATGTGATCTGATGCATGATCCCATATTGCTCGTAAGCATTTAGTAATTTGAGGAAATGTTGACCTGTTTTCTCATGTGAGCTACATTTCTTTTGTATTAAGGATTAGCAAAACTCCCTGGATTTGTGAATGTCTGTCATTGTCAACAGCTTTCTAGAAAAATCCCTGTATTTGAGATCTTTGACGTTGTACTATATCATGTTTACTCCATTATGTAATAAGACCCTCTTCTCACCACTCTTACAGGTGGAAATGTGAAAAGGAACATGTTGATTTTACAGTATTTTGAGGTTAATGAGAGCTTGAAGGAGATGTCATTGAAAAGTTTGGAATCTTGGTCAAAGTTCTGCCTGCACAGAGATCCACATGAATGTAGTGCAATACATCGAACACAGGGCTGCCCAAAGGGTAGATCCCCAGATGTTGTAGAACAATAACTCTCCTGGTGCTTACATGTTTTTAGACTGGCAAATTATCACGGAAGCTATAGTTTTAAAACACCTGGGGATATATCTTTTGGGCACCCTGATCCAATACATCTAATGTCTAACATACTAAGATTACTTTGTTTTTTTTTGTGTGGCGTGCTTGACATTTCCTAAAATGACCATTGAGTTTGTCTTAATCTGTGGACTGTAATATATTGAAATACTTAAGACCTATTCTGATATGTTTACATTTCAACAGTCTCTAGATTTTAGTTCAGATTGGATGCATATCATCAAGGTTACTATGTAATTTAAAAAAAGATATACTTTTTTACGAGGCCTCAAATCTACTATTAGAATTACTATCAATAGTGTTTCTCCGATATTCTGTATCCTAATTATGTTGTAGTGATCCATTTGGATCCATTTACATTTTACATTACATTTTTTTACAGTTTCTTAACTCCTTAAACGGTCCTTAAGGTAAATATATTACTTACCCGATCTCCGCCGTTCCCCTGGCGATCGGTGTTGCTCCCAGTCTCGGGGGACTGCCTGACAGCCCAGATAGTCCCCGCTCAGCAAATTAGGCCCCCGCAGGACATATGATCACTCTGAAAGAGCGGTCACATGGCCGCAATAGGGGTCCATAGTGCTGCCAGCAGGGGGACTGCCTAAACTGACAGGTAACTGTAAAATAATGTTTAGTAATGTTTAGTAAATTAAAAAAACAAACAATATATGTATATCTTCCATATATATATATATATATATATATATATATATATATATATATATATATATAGATGTCATACTAAGTGTATTTTTACATTAATATATACATATATTAATATAAAAATACACTTCTAATTAAATTACACAAGGATATCTATAATAACTATATATAATTGTGTGTGTGTGTGTATATATATATATATATATATTATAAAATATAAATAAGTCAATAAAAATAACTAAAACATTTTTTAAATAATTTTAAAAAAGTGTTTTTTTTTCTAACTGTATTTTGATATTTATATATATATATATATATATATATATTTATATCAAACACACTTAGAATGAAATTATATGTTATCTATGTATGTATAAATAAATAAAAAGAATATGATATCTATATATATATAGATATAGATATATACATGATTACATAAATAATTTCATAAATATACACGTAGACTTCAAATATATAAATATGTATTTGACTGACAGTCCAGAGCACTATATTTAACCCTGTAACTTTCCATGTCACATTAAAACCTTTACATGGGGGTTGTGTTTTACTTGGGAGACTTCGCTGAACACGAATATTAGTGTGTCAAAACAGAAAAACATTTCACAGCGATGATATTTTCAGTGAAAGTGCAGTTTTTTGCATTTTTCACACACAAACATCACTTTCACTGATGATATAATTGTTGTGATACGTTTTACTGTTTTGAAACACTAATATTAGAAACACTAATATTTGTGTTTAGCGAAGTCTCCCGTGTACAACATTAACCCACATGTACAGGTTTTATAGTGTTTTTGAAAGTTACAGGGTCAAATATAAGGCTTGATTTTCCATTTTTTTTTAACATTTAAATTTGCAAGATTGGTTATGTTACCTCTGAGAGCATATGGTAGCCCAGGAATGAGAATTACCTCCATGATGGCATACCATTTGCAAAAGAAGACAACCCAATGCATTGCAAACGGAGTATGTTTAGTCTTTTTTAGTAGCAACTTAGTCACAAACACTGGCCAAAGTCAGCATTCATAATTGTTTTTTGCATTTTTAACACACAAACAAATATAAATGCTAACTTTGGCCAATGTTTGTGACTAAGTGGCTTCTAAAAAAGACTGGACATACACCATATTGAATACCCTTGGTTGTCTACTTTAAAAAAAAAATGTACATATAAGGTGTGATTTAGAGATGTATGACTGATAAAAGTGTTACAATGTCACTATTGATAAATTTAAAAAATATATATTTTGAAACAGGAATGTCCTACTTGTACTTATAGCCCTATAACCTGCAAAAAAAAAAAGGGGGATATTTTTCGTCCTATTTTATAATTAGTTTTATAGTAAATTATGATATGATGAAAACAATGGTATCTTTAGACCATTTAATGGCGAGAAAAACTGTATGTAATATGTGTGGTTAGAGTAAATGAGTAAGAGGACAATTGCAGCTAAACACAAACACCGCACAGTAACCACTACAGCTCATTAGTAGTTATGGTGCTTCATATAGTTGTTATAAATCTGTGAGCCTAGGGGCACCATCTTCTGGTTTTTCTGTCAAAATATGTGGTGACAGCACCTACCCACAAATACCACAGTTGTGGTTGAAATGTTGCTACTTTTTACATTGAAAACACTTTAAAAGAAGCAAACTGCTGAAATGGACATGCTGGAGCATTCCTTTACTGTTTCTATTTTATTTTCTGTCAAACCAGACCCTGCTGTTTAGGCCTATAATCCCTGCTAATGTTGGATGGATTTGTAATTTCTGCATTATTGTGGGGCAGTAAAAGGGCCAGGTTATGGGTGCTGAGAACAGGTCCATAATTTGTCAAACCTCTCCAAAGCAGTTTGATGGAAAACTGGCTGATAGTGTCCATATATTGATGGCAACATAACCCTTTAATGAATTGTAGTGGTTGGTATGCATTGACAGTCTTTCTGGAAAAATACACCATCACTAGTGGAAAGTCATGTGACTAGCATCAGTGGATTAAAGGGTTAAAATCACTATTTGTCTGCTCTAGACGAAAAATAATAAAGAATTTCTCTTGGCGCCACTACCAAGGCATATCAAATCAGATTTAAAATTACACAAAACACAATTTTGCTGAACTATCTCAGGCAGAACTTTGTATATAAATATACAAACATGTTACAAATACATTTACATAAATCAACAAACCGATAAAATAAAAAGGGAAAAATGAACAGAAACCCCAATCATTACTTTAATAGCAAAGTACCAGTCTTTCTGTTCCAAGAGTGCTTTTGGTAAGGTAACTGGAAATTAAGTACAAATTTGGTTTGGTTCTCAAAATCGATTAAAAGTTCTTTAAGATTTTGGAAGATATTATATTTACTTTTCTGCTCATCTCAGGTTTCAGGCTGGCCCTCTGGGGTGGGAGAGGGTGTGCAGGATTTCCAGTTTTATGAACGATAATTCATGTGTTCTAAAAACTGGCTGAAAATGTAACTCTAAGCAAAGTTAGTCACTATGTATTAAAATGTTGCTCTCTATCCTTATTGTGATGTTCCTTCTGAGACGGTTAAGAAGGACATATAAGTCATACTTTGGGAATTGGTTAGGTAATATAAGATGTAGGCTATGACACTGCGTCGATACTACAAAATCTGCAACATTTCAATGTGGGCGACATTTTTAATTGACACTTTTGATGCTCCACATATTCATGGGGTCATTTCACATGGAAATGGATAATGCACATTATCAACAGAGTACACAATTCTATTAATCCCTCTTCTCAAGGTCTAGCAATGAGCCATAATTTTGAGCTAACACAATGATGTTCTAATTGCTATATTTGTAACTCCTAACTTGTGGGTGGCTGTTGAAGGTTGGGTTAAATGCATGGTAGGTACCTTTGAATTGTATCAGAGAGCACTAGGAAGGTGAGAATCTGAGCTTGTTAGATGGATTTATAAATTGTTGGAAGGATTTGAAAATGCGTTGTTTTTTTTTCCTCTTTTTAATTTTCTCTATCACTATCCTTTTAAAATTTTGAACATACAGCTAATCAACGAAGCCAACATACAGATACATTTATCAAACAATGGAATTATAATTACATCTCTATGCAAAGCACAGTTTTGCCTCATAAATGACCCTGATGGATAATTTATAATATTATATAAGTGTTTTAGAGTGTGCATTGACATTCTCATTAACACTTTCATGATCATGAGTGGGGTATTAAATCACATATGTGAAAAATGAAGGGAGAATGGTGTTCCCAAGAGTAAGAGCTATGTAGATGTTACTTGGAGAAAAGTAGTCTAGTTGAGGGGCAAATGTCTAATTGTAGAATAGTCACAAAGAATATTACATTGGTTTCATTAAAAGTATTCCATACTAAGAACTTTTAGAGTCACGTGTTAAAAACAGGATATGTTTATGGTTTAGATTTCCAAATGCGCTACAATAAAAGGTTGAAACGTTCAGTTTCGGTATACCTGACATTTTTACCAATATCTAAAACGCTCACTGAGTAAACTGATCAATTGTTATTCATGTTATTCGTTATTAATCTAACCTCTCATACTATGTGTTAAGTAATCCTTTTCTTTATTTGTGTTTCTTCTGCAGTTGAAAGATGTATGAGTGTAATGCAGTCTGGGACTCAGATGATCAAACTGAAGAGTGGAACAAAGGGTTTGGTCCGCCTCTTCTACCTGGATGAGCATCGAACATGCATTAGATGGAGACCCTCCAGGAAAAGCGAGAAAGCCAAAAGTAGGGAATACAATTTGGATTATTTCTAATTGAGATCATATGGAGAAAATGCATTTCAATAGGTTGAAACCCAGTGCTAATTTCATCAAGCACCAGAATATACAGTATTCGTCTAGTGGTTGTCATATCTCGCTCTTCTTATGCCTGGCCTGCTGAAAAATATTTTGGATCTGTATCTGATAAATTGTAGTCTATAGAGATGTGACACAAGGAGAGAATATGGCTGGGTCTTCATATTTAGTGTTTATAGTAGTAAAGAAAACATCTTGTAGATATGTTGGAGGCTAATAAGAAATGAGAGTTGCTTGATCCTCTTACATTGACATGCCAGATGACAATAATTTTTAGAGCATACAACCAATAAAAACAGTTTAATTGGTGGTGAAAGAGAGAAGTTAACCACTGCATCTTAACTACAAAATTAAGCTTACTTTTGGTGTAAAATAAACGGCTACATTTAAATACGATTTAAAATAAGCATCCCAGCCCCCTTTTTGTATTTATGGTAATTTTTCCAATTTTCATATATAATCTATTCTTATTGACAAATAATGTTTTTTTTAAATAAAGGAAGATGTATGTACGCCAGGCATAGCTTAGCTAAAGTAAAGAGACTACAGAACAGAAGTTTGTTTTGTATTAGACCTATACCCTAAATGTTATTTGTTAACCAATATGTTCAGCAAATAGCAATAGGTTGCAGCTTGCTCAGAGGCTATGAGGCCATGTGGCATTTTTAGGGGCAACATCTTTTGCACTTGCGTCAATTTATAACTATATTTTTGTGACTGACTTCATATGTAGCAATACAGAATAATTAAATTTGTATTAAATCACACCTGGAGTATGCACATGTCACATATTCATCCGCTTATAAAAATGTGGTTAATGACATTTACTGTCCACACAGGAAAAGTTGTGCCGAGCAGCAACCTAATCCACAGAAGGGTTAATATTGAGCAGCAATTATGCAAATGAAACCTGGTAACTGACTTTGGGGTCAAAGGCCGGTTAAAGCCCATCAGATCTAGAGGAGGGCTATTTAGTTCTCATCCTGCTCAGTGCCCTGTCGTGGTTTCCCTTGTGGTTGTCCGAGAGCGCGTTCCTGTTTATAGTTTTCTACCTGTTTTTTTTACTTTGGCTTTGTTTATTGACTTCTCTATATTCTGGTATCCTGACTCCTGGCTTTCCTCATCGCTGCATCCCTTTCTGTGTTCCCTGATCTCGGCTAGTATTTTTACTATTCTATGTACGTTAAATCCGGCCATTCTAAGGACCGGTAATACATTACTTATTTGTCTTCCGTGCTATACAGTTCTACGTGCTGGATCATTCAGTAATCCTGACAGCACATGAACATTCATTGTATTATTATTGGTCCTGTTAGTTTGTACACATGGACACAGATCCTTCGTATATTTTCCACTCCTGTATATGGGTAGTCTACATCTGAAACTTTGTTAAAATTTTACAGTAGAGCAGTGGTTTTTAACTAGTGTGCACTAGTTTTAACTAGTGGTTTTTAACTAGTGTGCACCTCAAGATGTGCCTTGAAACTTTTGACTTTAGGGCTGTAATTGGTTGGATGACTTCCTTAAAATATGTTTTTAAAGAATTGTCTGAATTAAAATTGTGATTTCCCTCTGACAGTTCATTAAAACATAAAAACACATTAATTTGGCTAGGTTTTTGGATGTGTCTCTGTAGTGTAGCTGCAATTAAATATGTCATTTGTAAGCTACTGATGAAGGTTACAAAAATAAAATAGGTAGCTATTTTGGTCGAAAAAAGGTTGTGTTAAAAATTAATAATTATTAGAGCCATACGACAATCTAGGACCAGGAGGTCCAATAGAACTCCATCACGCTCTACAAAAGGAGGACATATTGCCATGAAAATGGGTAGATGTAAGTTAGGAGAGCGGTAGGGTAGAAGGCACAAGGGCCCAACATTGGATAGTATAAAGGGTACAAGATTAAACAACGAATAGTCAGCACACACACGGCCCACGCAAGAAAAGCAAAGCTCCACTCAGGGGATCACAAACGGGGGGTTGGAGGGAGGGGAGGGGAAGGAAAATAAAAATAACTACCAGACAAATGAAATAACAGGTTATGATACCAAGTTTAAAACTTTTGTGTTATCTTAAGGAAAACACCAATTAGGGTGTTTCCAGGTTTTGAAGTTTATTAGGTCTTCAAAAATTTGAAAAACATTGATGGACGGCGGCTTCAGAAAACAATGCAAAAAGAAGCGCCCGAACAGCGACTGTATGTTTAACAAAACTATTATCTTTTTTCTGTATCACTGAAATACCAATGTATAATGTAAAATGTACCAATGTACCAATGCACAAGCCCCAATACTGTTTGCGAGCTGTACTGTCTGTCAATGCAAAAATAAAGCATGATAAAAAATTAATAATTATAATCAGTATAGTATATATAATACTTATGATTTACAGCTTTATTATATTAAATATCACTAAAGTATGTCATCAACTAAAAATAGGATACCTTTTCTTAAATAAAGAATGATAAAACTGGCTTTGATGTTCTGGTTGTGCTCTGTAATTACATTCCACACAATTTAACCAAAGGGAACAGCTACCACGCTTTAAACTTTTACATGCTAGTAATTTATGGATAAAAAAAAAAAAAATACTCTCTTTATTTCCATTACAACTGTACTCACTATGACCATGATAAAAAGAAAAGAAAAAGAGAGACAAATGGGACCTTTGATGAAGTAACTCTATAATATATGAATTGTATTACTCCATGTTAGATTTCCTATCCTTGATTTATGGGAAATTTTGCTCCAGGCTAAAACAGTCGGCACTGAACGCTAGAATAATTCTTATGTGGAGTAATATCAAATTCTGATGTTTCTGACACTTTTTTTTTTCTTTTACTAACTCAGTTTCTACTCCTTAAAGGGAGTTTTATTAAAGGCACTGTAATCGTTTAATCTCATCTTATTGATTTGGTTATAGGGCCTGTAGTCTCCTGGTGCTGTCCCTCCATCCATTGTTAAACCATTTTCAAGCAGTTTAAATCCTCAAATCTTGCTAGGTGTTTCAACTTCACCACATAGTTTCGCAGACTTAAAGATTTAATGTTTTAAAACTTTAACGTTGACCATATAGCATGTTGCAGTGACCACTGAAATAGCCACAGAAATACTATAAGCAAGGAGGCTCTTGGCAGATGTCATGACTGTACCCATAAGCAACAGCGCGATTAGGCAGTGAGGCCTCTACACAGGCCCCCACAGGGCGGCCGACCGAGATGCCTGTGGGTGTCGTAACCGGCACAGCTGTCTCCTCCTCAACACAGGGGGCGAACCAAATATGCACTTATGAATATACCAGTGTGAGCCTGTCCCACCATGTAAATGTTCTGGCTTCTGCGTAAGCCACAGTGTAAACTGCCTAAGTGCCTGTTTTCTGTTTCCTTTTCCTCTGCTACTGTGGGCTTCTGCGAAAGCCGTGTCATTGCAACGTCTGAGAACCATTTCACTGCATGTCACGACCAAAAATAAAGAATTTAAAAAAAAAAAACTGCCCACAACCTGGCCCCTACTGGAGGTATGGCTAAAGCAAAGATTGAATGCTTCCTTCTAGCCATAACAACTCATACCAGCAATGGTGGCTGTGATAGACTGAAAACAGTCAACTGACTCTCTCAGCCAATCACAAAGCATTAGCCCAAATAATACAGAGGGGATAGGATTCTACTTCAGAGTTGAAACATTGTAAACAGTTTAAAGAAGCACTGTAGGCTCCATATCTGCTTCATCTCGTTGAACTGGCTATAGTGTCTGGAGTTCCCTAGCACTGTTGTTCCTTTCAATATTAAACAGTTTTTTTATGTTTTGTTGCTAAACAAGAGTCACCAGCAGTCCATTCTCTCTGTGCTGCTTTGGCTTATGAGGAAACACAAGACTGGGCATCAATGGATGCCTGTGAGTGGCTGAGAGTGTCAGCTGACTGCATTCAGCCTACCACAATACCCAGTGGAGGTATGAATCATTATGGCTATAAGGAAGTGCCTTAGCCTCACCTCTAGTGGGGGCAGGACCATGAGAAGCCAGGGATCCTCATTCAGTTTCAACTGTTCAAAATTGGTTTAACACTGAAAGGACTCAATTGTTACACTGGCTCTTCCCAGAAAGGGGGCAGGTTCACCACTTTACTGGCAGGTCAGCCTGGTGTGAATCTAAGTCATGCTGCCTGCTGTGAATGGGCTGGCCTATCTTTTAAGGTCAGCCAATTCACTGTTACATTGCTTTCTGCAGGATCCTAGTGCGCTGAACATAGCCCTAGCGCGTCTAAAGATATGCATGTGCTATGGCTTTGGGGACAATCCCTGGTCTCCTCAAAAGCTGGACACCAGAGAACTCAGTCAAGATCATGGGGCAGGATCCAAAAATCAGTACTGTCCCGACAAAACTGGAACAGTTGGAAGGCGTGGCAAAAGCAAATGAATCATAAATGATATGACTTGGACACACTACCCACTGGATCTACCATCTAATTCCGCAACCATTGGCTGTTAGCATGCCGTACTGTGTGATTGCAGCATGAGTATGATTTAAGTGATTATGCTGCAGCTCCTGCACACGGTGAGCTATGCCATGCAGCCGATCACTGGCAGAGAAGCATTCAGTTAGACCTCACTTGGGTCTTTATAGATCCTGGTAGTCTCCCTCATCATGGGGGCATACTCAGACTTTAAAGGACTTTTGAGCCATTTGAGCCATTTGTGCACTGCACATAGATAATCTGTCAGTATGGGGGGTTCCTTGAACAGTATTTAAAAAGAGTTAAAGGGTGATGTGCAGTGGTCACTCTGAGAGCTTCATATAGTCCTTCTGTCAGTCTGGTGCCACTGATTGTGACAGGGAGGACTCTCAGATATCCAATAATACCTGGGGCTCCTTGGCATTATGAGAGATTAAAGGGACACTATAGTCACCTGAACCACTTTAGCTTAATGAAGCAGTTTTGGTGTATAGAACATGCCCCTGCAGCCTCACTGCTCAATCCTCTGCCATTTAGGGGTTAATCCCTTTGTTTATGAACCCTAGTCACACCTCCCTGCATGTGACTTGCACAGCCTTCCATAAACACTTCCTGTAAAGAGAGCCCTATTTAGGCTTTCTTTATTGCAAGTTCTGTTTACCGTATTTATCGACGTATAACACGCACCTCATTTTTAGAAGGAAATTCCAGGAAATTTCCCCCCCTCCCATAGTATCCCCCCCCTCATCCCATAGTGTCCCCCCCCCTTTCCATAGTATTCTCCCCCCCTTTCCATAGTATTCTCCCCCCCTTTCCATAGTATTCTCCACCCCCTCCCATAGTATTCTCCCCCCTCCCATAGTATTCTCCCCCCTCCCCTCCCATAGTATTCTCCCCCTCCCCTCCCATAGTATTCTCCCCCCTCCCCTCCCATAGTATTCTCCCCCCCCCCCTCCCCTCCCATAGTATTCTCCCCCTCCCCCCATAGTATTCTCCCCCCTCCCCTCCCATAGTATTCTCCCCCCTCCCCTCCCACAGTATTCCCCCCCCCTCCCCTCCCATAGTATTCTCCCCCCCTCCCCTCCCATAGTATTCTCCCCCCCTCCCCTCCCATAGTATTCTCCCCCCTCCCATAGTATTCTCCCCCCCTCCCATAGTATTCTCCCCCTCCCCTCCCCTCCCCTAGTATTCTCCCCCTCCCCTCCCCTCCCCTAGTATTCTCCCCCCCCTCCCCTCCCCTCCCATAGTATTCTCCCCCCCTCCCCTCCCCACCCATAGTATTCTCCCCCCTCCCCTCCCATAGTGTCCCCTAGTGTACTTTCCCTTGTCCCATAATTACTTACCTGTCTTCAAGCGTGGGCCGGCTTCACAGCGCGCACCGCAGTACAGGAACTTCAATTTCAATTTCAGGTTCCGGTTTCCGGCGGGACTGAAAGGAAGTGTGCACACTTTCAGTCCCGCCGGAAACCGGAACCTGAAATTGAAGTTCCAGTACCGGCGGGACTGAAAGGAAGTGTGCACACAATAGTGTGCACACTTCCTTTCAGTCCCGCCGGAAACCGGAACCTGAAATTGAAGTTCCAGTACTGCGGTGCGCGCTGAACACCGGCCCACGCTTCAAGACAGGTAAGTAATTATGGGATATCGGCGTATAACACGCACCCACAATTTCCCCCCTATTTTTAGGGGAAAAAAGTGCGTGTTATACGCCGATAAATACGGTAATTAAGATTTTCTTATCCCCTGCTATGTTAATAGCTTGCTAGACCCTGCAAGAGCCTCCTGTATGTGATTAAAGTTCAATTTAGAGATTGAGATACAATTATTTAAGGTAAATTACATCTGTTTGAAAGTGAAACCAGTTTTTTTTTTTCATGCAGGCTCTGGCAAGGGCTGCATAAAAAGAAACACAGTGATTTAACTCCTAAATGACAGTGAATTGAGCAGTGAAATTGCAGGGGGATGAACCATACACTAAAACTGTTTTATTTAGCTAAAGTAATTTAGGTGACTATAGTGTTCCTTTAAAACCTGCTGGTACTTTTAACGCATGGTGGTCTATTCCGTCAACGGTCGGTAATGCCCTGCACTGCATGAAGGCATAGACTCTGTCATGTGGTCCTATATCAACCAGCTTCACTCACCCTTGTGATAATACATAATAAATAAATAAAAAATGCAAGTTTGAAAAAAGCATGATGTAGCTATCAGGTTTCATTATAGACCATAAAAGTTAATTTCCATCATTATCATTCTCCTTTATTTTTTGGAGATTGTCGGATATTGTCCTAATGTATTTTGTAGTAATATTAATGAAAATAGAGAAAATGTATTCAGAGATTGATTTTTGTCTATTTTTTTCCAGTTATAATTGATTCAATTTACAAAGTCACCGAGGGACGACAATCAGAAATATTCCATCGACACGTAGACGGGAACTTTGACCCTAGTTGTTGTTTTACTATATACCATGGAAACCATATGGAATCTCTGGATTTGATAACTTCGAACCCTGAGGAGGCTCGAACTTGGATTACAGGGTTGAAATATTTGATGGCTGGAATAAGCGATGAGGATTCACTGGCCAAAAGGCAAAGGACTCATGATCAATATCCTTTAAAATCGTGTTGCCTGTTTAAATAGCCATACATGTTAACAAAAATAACAATATACATCAAGCATGTCAAACTCAAAGGCCAGCACAGGCCGATTAAACAAGGTTTAAGTTTATATGGGCTGCAAAAAAAACCTAAAGTTTTCATAGAAACGTAGGTTTATTTTGAAAAGTACAGTAAAAAAAACACCAAAAAAATGGCATCCCCCTCTTCTAAACCCCAGTCCCCCCTCTATACTAAATCCCAGCACCCCCCTCTACTAAACCCCAGCCCCTGTTTAAAATAAAAATAAAAATGCAGACTCCACTCACATTGCCTCTGCCAGTATGCGACTCCGGAGTCCAGCCTCTGGTAATGGCGCTGTCGGCACCCTGTGCCAAAGTGGATCACCAGCTACTCCTTGAAACCCTGTGAAGGTGGAGCACGTTGACGTCACATCTGAATGTGATGTGGTGTTGCATGCCTCCGTGCACCTCCAGGTCCTCCACTGACATACGGACACACACTCATGCACTGACAGACACACACATATTCTCTCTGACAGACACACACATATTCTCTCTGACAGACACACACACACAAACACTCTCTCTCTAACAGACACACACACACACACACTCTCTGCCAGACACACACTCACTCACTCACTCACTGACAGTCACACACACACACACACACTGACAGACACATATTTACACATTCTTGCACACTCACAAATCAGTGTGTTGCTCCCTACTTTTGGGAGCTGGTGTGGGGCCTCTCCCTGGGGTCTCCCTTCCTGCTCCTCGCGCGCGCAGTTTAGTGATGCCGGAATGACGTCATATTCCGGCACCCGGCATCACAACTGAGGGTGCACGCGATTGAGCAGTGAGGAGCAGGAACACTGAGCTCCCTTGCTGCATCCTACTTCCTATTCACCCGGCTGGGTAAATTTTAGCAGAGTAGGCACCTGCAATGTGGGGAGAGCAGGTGCCTACTCAGCCTTGACATGTCAAACTCGCGGTTCGCTGGGCCGCAAATATATTCATTGTGGGCCGCGAGTTTAACATGCTTTATATACATAATATTGTGTGCATGTATGTAAATATATGCACGTAATTTTTAGTATATATACTACATGTACTTAAATGGGATTACGGAATTTTAGTTCTTTCTTTGCCTTGTTAAGATACATCTAACTTGTATGTGTGGTGTGAGCAGCAATCTCAACTAGGATGTGTTCCTATCCATCTGTTAGTTATTCCTTGGAGCGAGATGAATTGTGGTTTAATGTGTACATAGCTGGCAAATTGGGAGATTGCTTTACAGTTCTGAAACTGTGAACACGACTGTGTGTAGACTAATAGCAACCTTGGTTTGGCTACTATTATCTTATAGAGCAGTTTCACACATTCTCTGTGATGAATGGTGGTATGGCTGGGGGCTGAACTACTCATGTCATAAACCTCTACTAAACTAGAGCTCATTGGATAAGAAGATGCCCACTTAAATCAGACTGAGAGGCTCCTGATCGGTGAAGTGGGAGTCAGTCTGTCTGATGCTTTAGAATTGTAGCGGAATCGTCACTTTTCTAGAATTTACATAATTGGGTAAACATTTAGTAAATTTCATATATCTCCTTCAGACACAGAGTATACATTTCCAATAAGTTGGAGTATTAAAAAGTTTTTTGATTTTTCCCCTCCATTTCATTGTATGCTTTTTATGTTTACTTTCATTGTTTACAAAGTACAGAGCTTACAGCAATGATTAACAGGGAGATACGATGTAGGTGCTTAGTTTCAGGATACAAAGGATTGCATTTCTATGTATCATTTTATTGTTTATGTACAGTGAACAAATATTTGTTGACTAATTAAATACCTAGTATTAAATATAATTTCAAGTGACTGATCCCCTTTAAAGGAAAGTATTTTTGTTTTGTTTATTACATTATTTATTATCTCACTTTAAGTGGTAAAACCATCTAGGAACAGTTTGACCCCAAAGTTCTCCAGATGGTGCTCATCCTCTGGGCCCCAGCTTCGATGTAGAAGCCTTTCACTGGGCGGCAGTGTTAGTTTGGGAACGTCTCCTGATGCTCTCTGCCATAGCAATGGCGTCCCATTGAGAAAAATGCTTTATAAATGTATGTATGTTTTACATGCCCAACATTATAAAGCAAACTGTGAGATGCCATCATTCTTTTGCTTGATGCACAATATCGGTTAAAGAATGTTTGAATTGTTTTCGTTTCCTTCCCATGTTTTGTGTTATCTCTTTATGCAAGCGAGGGATCAATCATCAGTATAGACCGATTTAGTTTCTATGTTCAAAATATTTTCAATAACATTTTGTGACGTACATGACCAAATTATGCTTGTAAATTAATGAATATTTATTAATATTCCCATATTCTCCAAAGTCTAGTCTCCCCTATGTTTTTCTGTGAATAGGAAGAGCAGCTGGATTCCTGCTGCCTGATCTGAGCCCAGCACACATCCAGCTGGCAAAGATTCTTGACGAGAGCCACAGAGGAATAGTGTCAGGGAGACTGGGGTGGAAGACGGCTGTTGTTGTGTAGAATTTTGTGCAGGAGAGCAGACACAGAATGAGCAGGGGAATGGCTGATAGCTGAAGAATCTTATGAATAGTTACTGTCATCATCCTTTAGATCTAAATCACTGGCACAACCTATACTGAAGGGCACTAGCAGTCTGTTTTCGTTTCACTGTACTCAAGTGAACGTACATGATAAGCATAGGGAATCTATATAACCTCAGATCCCTTAATAATAGCTACCCTCACCTGATGGCTGAGGATTGTGCGAGTTGTAGTGAATGTTTTTTTTTTCTAATTTCAGCATAGTGAATAATTGTGTGAAATTTAAAATAATTTATTTTAAAATAATACATTGTTGAATAGAACATTGATAATCCCTTATTATGTGTGTAAAAACACCTTTTTATGTAATTGCTTTGTTTTAAAATATATGTTAAAGATTTAGCAAGTTATGCAGAATAAATAACAATTCAGGCACTCCGGGATGAGAAAAATAGCAGCTTTACTAGGACAAAAGCAGCAACGTTTTGACCTTACCGCATCTTTATCAAGACTGATAAAGACCCAGTAGGGTTGAAACTTAGGTTATTTGGTAAGTGCGGTATCCCGCGGTGTATTTACTGCAATTCTGACAAGACATTTGCCTTGGGTGGCACTTTCTGGGAGGCGGCAAAAAAAGCCGCCCCCCAAACGCCCTGGCAAATGCCTTGCCAACGTCTTTCCTGGGGGCCCAAAACATGGCCGACTGGCCACCACAGGGGCCCCCCTGAGTATGTAATCTACCTTATGTGGGAGGTGGGCGGCGAGGGAGCACTCTCCTCTGAGCTCTTCCCTGCTCAGCTCCCACCCGCGCTCCACAGTAAGGCCGAAATATGATGTCACTCTGGCACGCTAAGAGGCGCGCGAGGGAGCTGAGCAGGGAAGATCATTGCTCCCTCGCCGTCTGCCTGCCTGCCCGACTGCCCGCCCTCCGAGCTGCAGCCAGCCCCGCTGGACCACAGGGAAGAATCCACTCCAGCACTCCTAAAGGTACGGAGGCTGGGTGGATTGAACTTTTATTTATTTTTTAATTGTGAGTGTGTTAGTGTGTGTGTCTGTTAGTGAGATTATGTGTGTGTGCACCTGTTAGTAAGTGTGTTAGTGAGAGTATGTTAGTGAGTGTTTGTGTCTGTTAGTGAGAGTGTATCTGTCAATGAGCGTGTATAAGTGTTTGTCAGTGAGTGTGTATATGTGTCTCTCAGTGTGTGTATATGTCACTGAGTTTGTCTGTCAGTGTATGTATGTTTTTTTAGTGTGTGTCAGTGTGTGTATGCGTGCCTGTCACTGAGAGTGTGTGTCTGTCAGTGAATGTGTATGTCTGTCAGTGTGTGTCTGTCAGCTAGTATATGTGTGTCTGTCAGTCAGTGTGTGTCGGTCACTGAGTGCATACATGTCTGCCAGTGAGTGCTGTATATGTGTTTGTCATTGTGTCTCTGTCAGTTAGTGTGTCCCAGTGTGTGTGTGTGTGTCTGACACTGAGTGTATATGCATTTCTGTCAGTGACTGTGTCTGTGTCTGTGGGTGAATGTGTGTCTGTCAGTAAGTGTATATATGTGTCTGTCGGTGAGTGTGTGTGTGTAACTGTGAATGAGTGAGTGTGTAATTCTGTAAATTTGTATATTTCAATGAAAGTGTTGGTTAAATAGTGTGTGTGACAATGACTGTGTATCTGTAAGTGAGTGTATGTCAGTGCATGTATCAGTGAGGGTGTGTGTTTGTCAGGAAGAGATATTTGGGGGAGGGGCCCGAGTTTTGTCATGCCTAGGGCAGCACAAAACCAGAATACACCACTGGCGGTATCAAGTACATCTCTACTAAAGATTTAGCAAGTGACTTCACAGTTCCGTTCAGGCACAGCCAGGGCACACAATGCAAATGAGGAGAACAGAAACATTGCTTCGGTTTCTCTTACACTATTAATATTCAGTGGTAGATAAAAGGTAGCATTTATAATGATGATTGACCGAGAGCCAAAAAGGAGGTGATGTGTGTATTTTTACATTTAACTTTTATTTATTTTATTCCTCACATAACTATATTTGCTAAATATAGGAGACACAAACAGAATATTAAAAAGCTTGGGACGTGGCAGTTACCCTTGAACTAGGATTAATAAAAAAAATAGAACATGAAGAAAAATTAAGAGCCAAAGAGTTTAGGATTTACATTCCAGATATTTTTTAATCACCCGGAAGACAAGTGTAATTCATTCTGTGGAAGAGGATTTAGTAATTGAATATTTATGAGATTTTGCTTGAGACCTTATCATTTTTTATGCAGCAGTGGAGATGACTGCTAACTCTAGGTTAAGAACTGCAATGACTGCATTTAAAACCCCTTCTTAGTAGGGGGGCAAGTTTAAATAAAAGAACCACTCAAAACCCCTGGAACACTTCAGCTTATTAGAGTGCTTTAGGGATTAATAGTGTCCGCTCTGTTTTTCTTTTATAAGAGTGTGAATTCTAAGGGAAATTGACACTTTTTAAATAAAGTTCCTAGTTCGCACTGGCTCTTTTCTTTTTGGCACGTTTTGAATCCTTCCTGAAGCTTTTCAGAGAAGCACTTGTTTCAGTGCTCTGGGCGAAGTATTGCCCATGCATGCAATCTGCCTCCCAGTGCTTCTCTATCACAAGCACTGAATTTACTGATAGATCATCGCTTGTGATCATATTCTGGAGGCTTAGTGGAGTTGTTGTAATGAGGAGACTGTCACGCCTCTGGATTAAAGGTAAGTTAAATACAAATACAAAAAGAGAAGTCCTGCGCTCACTCCCATCACTACTGGACCAGCAGCAATGACTACAGTACACATCAGCCCCAATATATAGTAAAAACCAAAGAAAATAAAAAGTTACCTGCGCTCTCTCCCCAATATATAGTAACAACCAAAGAAAATAAAAAGTTACCTGCGCTCTCTCCCCAATATATAGTAAAAACCAAAGAAAAGAAAAAGTTACCTGCGCTCTCTCCCCAATATATAGTAAAAACCAAAGAAAAGAAAAAGTTACCTGCGCTCTCTCCCCAATATATAGTAAAAACCAAAGAAAATAAAAAGTTACCTGCGCTCTCTCCCCAATATATAGAAAAAACCAAAGAAAAGAAAGTTACCTGCACTCTCTCCCCAATATATAGTAAAAACCAAAGAAAAGAAAGTTACCTGCGCTCTCTCCCCAATATATAGTAAAAACCAAAGAAAAGAAAGTTACCTGCGCTCTCTCCCCAATATATAGTAAAAACCAAAGAAAAGAAAGTTACCTGCGCTCTCTCCCCAACATATAGTAAAAACCAAAAAAAAGAAAAAGTTACCTGCGCTCTCTCCCCAATATATAGTAAAAACCAAAGAAAAGAAAAAGTTACCTGCGCTCTCTAGGGATTAAGACTGTTTTTTTTTTAATTAAAAGAATACATAAATCTAAATAAACTTAAAAACGCTATCTATTAAAA
This sequence comes from Pelobates fuscus, assembly GCF_036172605.1. Classification (NCBI taxonomy): domain Eukaryota; kingdom Metazoa; phylum Chordata; class Amphibia; order Anura; family Pelobatidae; genus Pelobates; species Pelobates fuscus. The sequence continues at coordinate 110,373,926 of NC_086318.1, read as the reverse complement.
GAACATCAAAAACTGTGTATATCCCATAAACTGAGAAGATATTGTTCTGTGCTGTGTATCTGATCTCTTACTGACTGGCTGCTTAATTTAGTTTTCTATAAACACTGTCTTTTATTTATTTATCATCATTTACTTCTTATGAAAATTATAACGATATGATGTGGATGAATGCTAGAATGCCTGTTTCATAATAAATTTTGATGAGTCTTGATGATATTAGACAAACCAATGCCTTCCCATAGGACAGCATTGGGAGGCTATTGTGCATGCATGGCAATACTCTCTGCTGCGCCAATCAGCATCTCCTCATAGAGTTGCATTGAATAAATCCATCTCTATGGAAAACGTTCAGTGGAGACACTGAATATAAGTGCTGTACACTGTGCAGCACTGAGATAGAAAGTACCTCTAGTGGTCTTCTGAGTGACTGACAGTAGAGTTGTTACTAGGCAGCAATATAAACAGTACCTTTTCTCTGAAAAGCCTACTGTGACAGGCTATTGACACCAGAACCACTACAAGCTGTCTTGGTTCTGGTGACTAAAGTGTCCCTTTAAAATTGTGTGTACACTGTAGCTTAATTATTTTCTTCAAGGTTTGTGTCTTTTAAGAAACTTTTTAAATTGGTCTGTCATCACTCTTTAGTATAGTGTAACCCATGGTACCCAAAAGGTAGGAACTACAACTCCAATGATGCTTTGTTTGCATTTAGAATGAAAAAAACATTATATAAGTTGTAGTTTTAAAACATTCTGAGATCTACATTTTTGGCAACCCTGGTGTAACCCATGTAGAGAAAAGCTCTCTTTGTAGAATGTATTAAGTAATGATCATAACGTGTATCATATGTCTTTGGGGATTGCTCAATGGTTTCTAATGTGATAATCACTTCGTTGCTACATATATCACATGAAAAAAAAATCAATATAGCATTAAAATAGTTAATTTGTTTAAATAATTTGAGAAGTTAGTAATATTAAAATTTCCTAGTTGGTGGCTCTGTTATTTGATCTGTGCCCTGAATTGATGCCCTTTGCTTTATTTAATTATATTTTTTTAACAAGATAATTATTTTGGATTCTGAACACACTATGTGCTGTAAATATAGACCGCTATTTTTATTCATTGGATGGCATTTTCTTTTTTTTTTTTGTGCTACCTGCCAATTATTGGCACGTTCCTTCATTTTTATTGCTTCTTTAATGAATCTATACATGGGTGAAACAGACATTTGAAGAAGCTGACAAGAACGGGGATGGATTGCTGAATATAGAAGAAATCTACCAGCTGATGCATAAGCTTAATGTCAACCTGCCTCGAAGGAAAGTCAGACAGATGTTTCAGGTTCGTGTATTTTCCCCATTATATTTTTTTTATACTGTACATTTTCACTTCTATTTAACTGCTTAGTTTTTAATACATATTCAAATTGGACCAGTGATGGCTAACCTTGAGCATAAGGACCTGCTGAGCAAATCTGGGGTGTCAAGGTTTATTACCACTGCTGATCTAGACTGTTTTCTTTTTCCCACATTTCATAAACGTGTATACATATTTATTCATCTGAACACTTTTGTGTATAATAATGGCATGCTAAACTTATTTAACGTTGTCTCTTCCCATCACTGCTACAATGCCTCATCCAAGTATTTTAGTGATAATACTCTAGATATTTGGACTGTAAGCCAGTCTTGTGAATGGGCCAGTTGACAAGACCTACATAAAAAGAATGATATATTAGAAAACTTCTGTTTGGTAAATCCTATGTAAATCCTCTTAGGCAGCTGCTTGAAGCACAGACAGTGATTACTTGAGTATCACTATCTCAAGAAACAAACTGAAACAGCCACAAGACATCTTTATAAGTTCTATGCGATGTCTGTCTGATAAATACTCCTCCTATTTTTAGGCATTTTGGACGTTGTCTAACAGTATTTGATTTTTCTTACCTGTAAAAAATGTGGTACTTAGCCATAGTAGTAGTAGACCTAAATGTATTTACAAGGACCATTATGGTTTCTTCCTTAAAACACGTGTGGTTTGCATCAGTTGCGTTCCTCAACCAGCTTCCCTTGTCCATTTTTTATTCTTAATCTTGTATTCCTTTTCTCATACCTAATTATCCACACATCTCACACACTGCACTCTCGTTTTTTTTTGTTCTTTTGCATCACACTATTTAAATTATTGAAACAGTTTTTTTGTTGTACACAGTAAAAAAATAAATAAATAAATAAAGCAATTATGTAGAAATTCAAACTAAGAACTCTCATAGGATTTGTGATTAGAAAGAACAAATTAATAAATAAATCATCAGCCGTGTACAAATTAACATCATAACAAAAGAAATTCAGCTTACCAAAACAGGAATTGTTGCTATTTTGTTGAGTAATTTGAAGAGTAATGAGCACATTAATTTTCATATTCGCACTTTGGGACCATTTAATACAGTGCCACATATCAATGGAAAAGCTCGGGAACACCATCTTCTCTTATGCGTCTGCTTAAAAAAAAAAAAAAAGAAGAGAAGAGAAAAACAAAAACTGTCATATATGAAGATGATGTCACCTGGGAAAAAAATTAATATTCAAAGCCCACCACCAAATCATATGGCTAAAAATCTGCCTTGCCTCACTGTGAATAAACAAACTGGTGCTTTCATCTGTAGAACTTAAAGCGGCCCTGTCATATTTTTTTCTTTCAGTTGTCCTTTTCTTATTCTCTTCATATCTTATAGATTATACTCTCCCCATTGCCACTTGCCTTTATTTATATTTATTGACTCTTCCGGATCTCAATATATGGGCACCTCCATTTTGTTCTCTTCGGTCAATGATGTCTGCAATTCGCCATGCTCTAGGATTCTTTTGACTTATGGATTGTGGGTAAATTAGGTTAGCAACTGAAATGGGACTTTGCTTTTGCCAAAAATTGCAAAGATCATGCCCACCGTGAGAAAAAGTAGTTCGTATGTCTTCTTATGTACATCTAAAAAAGTACTAACGTGAATTTCATAAAAATATAAAACCAAAAAGAAATAGAGGAACAAAACAAAAGGATTAATTCAAGAGAACTACCTGCAAAGTGACAGAGTTGCTTTAATAATTAAACCCTTTGGACACCCCCTTTGTTACAATGGGTGCATGCCCAAAGATGACAGCTTAGTTGTATCTTGGTGCACAACTAAAATGTCTTCAGAATCTCGTAACTTTTCATATTGGAGACTAAAATGGAGCTCGCTCTATTATCACAAACAATGACTTATAGATCCAAGGAGATGTAGGCTATTGATTGACAAACCATTCTAGCTCAGAATTATGAGCAATGTGTAGTCAGGTTTTTAGACTCTCTGATATCTGTGAGAGCGCTTTTGGATGCTGTTGTCTTCATGGCAATAAGGTGAAAATGATCATGTAAGACTCGCGTAAACCTCTGCAGCCAGATAAAGCCAAATGATGGGTTCTCGCCAAAGCAATCAACGAGATCGGTGAACACACCAACAAAATGCAGGCTAAGAGGAATTGTGGACTTGTCTAACTTATTTGTAGATTGGCACATATTGGTAGCTGATAATTTCTCATACTTACAGCTGAAAATTGCTGAACTCAAGGATTGTTTGAGATGAAACAATGTAAGAATATGGGGAATCTCAGAATCTATTTCTAATGCTGTCCTTCAGGCCTACTTCCAAGATTACATAACATGCATTGTTTCCAACCCATTGCTAGATTTGGCCATTATGCACCCATGCGTTGCTGAAAGGATGTTCAGTTCCACAGTTGGCCTTTTTTTTTTTTGCATAAAACCGTAGTGTTCCAATCTATAAAACCTCATTGATCTCCCTTAGGCTTATTTGATATCTAACTCCTTCCAGCCCTGTTGCCATTTACCAACATCAGAGAGAATTTTGTGCTGTTGCTCACGTTTTTCTTTTATTTTGTACATTTTCCATTTATTTACAATATAGGGTGTATTGTTTGTGACAGACTGTTTCTGAACTGAAAATTGCGTTCAGTCTTTATTACTTTTCTTTATTCTGCGATTTGAACCTGGAGACATTCCTCTCTGAAACACTGCACATACAGCGATTGACGTCTTAGCTGCCGGAGGCGTAACTACACACTGCAGCATCATTAGCCAACCCAGAACAAAGGGCTGGCATCAGTCAATTCTGTGCAAAATTGTCACAAGACAGCCTTCTGGGGTATGTCCCTGCCCCTTCATCCTCCCTGCCCATCCTCTTTTTCCACCAAGGGGTAGTGTTGTCAGGCAAAGATTGGGTTACAGAGAGAACTTGGACTCAGCGATGGAAGGGAGGTGAGGATTTTTTTTTGTTTTCTTTATTTTTAAAACAAAATTTGGGGGTGTCAGACCATATCAGAAAGGGTTTCTCTAACCAAAACCAGTGTTTTATGAAAATACTGTTTTCTGGTTGGAGCAACCCTACAAGATCATTAGCTATATGTTGTAAGGCATAGGGGCTGTATACCATATCTATCTGTTACAATCCCATTCCACCAGGGATAATGCCTGATTGCCAGGTCCCTACTTTGATTTTTACTCCCTGCTCACATAAGTGAAGTTACCCACTTATTAATTGTTTATACATTGGAGGCAATGTCACATTGTACTTGATTTCATTAAAACTACCTATATGTTTATCTTGTCTTCCTTATGCTTCTTCTCTTTCTTTTCTTCTCTCTTTTTCTTCATGCTTCTCTAGCTAACTTTCCCACTAGTACCTTTTGTTTGCAGTTACTCCTGGGTCTTCATGGCCTGCAAAACTTAAATGCATGCCAGTATACTTCACAGGCTTGTGTTCATGTGATTTGCTTATGTTTAGTACAACATTGTGCTAATCTGCTACCTGACAAATAGTACTCATGTACATTTCTTTTTTTTTTTCTCTCATATTTTTTGTTGTTGTTGAAAATCCAATAAAATTTTTATTGAAAACAAATTACCTATAGGTTTTGGTAACACTTTATTATAAGTTCACAATATGTTGAGGCCTTGTTAATAATAGTCTTAATAAATCGGTACAGTGGTGTTAAAGATATTTTAATAACATATTTGCACGTATGTTTCCTGCCTGTTTTGTTATTGTTTAATGAATAATGTGTACTATATTTCAGAGCAATTATACTTTGATGTGTTCTTGATAGTTATTTGCATTAGTTTTCTCAAATTGTTAATACTATGCAACAATTGTATTACAGGAAGCAGACACTGATGAAAACCAGGGAACTCTAACGTTCGAAGAATTCTCAGTGTTTTATAAGATGATGTCATTGCGTAGAGATCTGTACTTACTGCTTTTAAGCTACAGCGACAAGAAAGATCACTTGACAGTGGATGAACTTGCTCAGTTCCTGAAAGTGGAGCAAAAGGTTTGATATACAAATTGTTGTTATATTTTGCGTTTTAGTACATTATGATGGCAGATTAATAAATCATTACAATATAGCTCTACAACAAATTAAACAAAAAATGTGAAGAGATGTGAATATACATTTGTTGCTGAGATAGATCTGTGGACTGGATTCCAGGTTCAGTATCTGAGTCTCAGGTTTAATTATGGGAAATAAGTAATATGTGGTCAAAAGACATTAATCAGCAAGGCTACACAAAGGGTATGATGTCATACGGTGTCATGCATTTCGACTTTTATCATGTCTTTAACTAGATGGCTATAAAAACCAAAAAGGTCTTGTTGTCTGAAATGTAAATATAAATAAAACATATAAAATAATATTTAAAAAAAGCTCCATAATATTGGGTATGGATTCAGTTGTGCGTAATTACAATTTTGTTTCTTTCTCCTCTGCAATTTCTAACCTGCGTGATTCCATAGATTTGTGAAAGAGATCCAAAGTCTACCCTGTCCAGCTTCTTTTTCCAATGTTTGATCTTTATTGTTGTTTTTTGTTTATATTGAAAATAACCGTAGTGGGATACAAAAGGAAAACAGGGAGGGGGGAAGTATACACATTCTCGTAACATAACATAGTACCATGCACCTTCATCACATATAGATCATTCATACAGCAAGTTATGCAGCGTACAATGTTAGCCAATATAACCTTGTCATATTGTCATATTATCATTGTGTTTAGTAGCATTGTATTGTCTGTTAAATTGAACTATCATTACTAAGACTTTAGTCTTGTGTTGATGTTGGGCAGGTACTGGGCCATGTCCATGAGGGCTGTAACAATTTTATGTGATGAGGGAGGGGCCGGGGGTTGTTAAACTGGGGAACTAGAAAAAGCATAAATGTATAGTCTTGTTGCCCGTGATACTCGCTGAGCGGAAAGGGAGAAGTGTTGTGTGCGTACTTGTACTGCTCGTCCTTAGCGGTTTTCAGGTTACCCACATGTAATCTCGTGCGAGGTACCATGTCTGACTCTAAAGTGTGCACTTAAGATGTTTTCACTGCTATGCTAAGGGTTTGCCAACTTACCCATTTCTTGGTGTAAATGTCTACTTGTCCTTTCATTCTATATGCCATCTGTTCATAGTCCGCTATGGTTTCGACTCTGTTCCAAACCAGTAAGGGAGAAGGGATATGTTTGCTTTTCCAATGGCTAGCTATGCTGGTTTTTGCTGCTGTTAAGATGTGTATAATGACATGGATATTACTGTCTGATAGCAGCTCAGGTGATAGGTGAAGTAGATAACACTCTGGTGTGAATGGTATCTTGTGATTCGTTATTATTCGTATGGATTTTGTCATTGTCTGCCAGAAGCCTTTCAGCAGTGGGCAATCCCAGAATATGTGTCGCATATTTCCTCTTTGGAGCTCGCATGCCCAACACATTTGTGAGACCCCCGGGTACATGGTTGCTAACCTGGTCGGCACTAAGTACCATCTCATGAACATCTTACGCTTTCCTTGTCGTTTGCATAGCTTGTAACCAAATTGGAATGGGAATATTAATGTTAAGGTCTGATTCCCATAGCTCTATATATGTGTTTGTGTAGAGGGTCAGTGTCATTAAGGGCTGTATAGCCCTGTCCGGCCTGTCCGGCTAATGTGCAAGCAGTATTTGCTTGGCAGCAGGTTTGGAGACAACTCTCACTGATCCTGATCCCCATGTTAGGGCCCAGAACATCCTAATTACTTTACTATTGGGATGTGATATTACAACAGGTCATTACTTTGATTTGTACAGCTGCATGAAACCAGAGGAAAGAATGAAGCGAGTCTGCCCTAACCACCAATATTGATTTAACCCTTAATTACCTTGTGCCTTGAGCACAGGCAGAGAAAAACAGTGAGGGTTTGAGGAGGCATATATATATATAATGACTGAGGACACAGAATGGGGGAACGAGCAGAAGACAGAAGTTGGGAGACTGGATGAGGGCATAGTCCAGAATTTTAAGAAAAACTGTAAGAGAAGGTTTAGAGAGATAAGTAAAAAGTCCTAGGAACCGAGGTGGGTGACGTGAGTAGAGAAACAATGAAAAAAGGATATGGGGATCAAGGAGAGTAGAGACTTGCAAACAGAAAAGCTATGAATAAGAGAAGTGGGGCATGACAGAGGGCTACTAAAGTAGCTAAAATGTCTGTTACTGACCTGTTATTATCAGAGCATTGCACTGCTTCTGTGCTCCTGTTTGCCATATGATGCAGCACACTTAATCACTAGTTAAGTGACCCCATGCATGATATCATGTGGCTATGTCTTTATCATGGTGAGATTCTAGATTGTCCGCTTGCTCTAATAGTTAAAATGAACATTATAATGTTTTATTGATATACATTGAAATCTAGTTGCCATGGAATTTTGGAATTTACCTCCTTTTGCATTAAAACCAGCTACAGGGACAAATTGCAATTCCCACAGAATACCACAAAAAATGTTTTGCTCTAAGAATAAATTCACACACATTAGAAAATAACCCAGTTTTTCAATCCTTTAAGAACCAGAAAGCTATACAGCGCTGCTTTAGAATGTGTTTGAGCATTAAAGGGGTGACCTGCATATTGCATAAAATTTTCCTCTGGCACTCTCTGGCTTAAACATTAAAAGAGATGAAGCAAAACTGTGATGTGTGACTACTTTTTAAGTTATAGTGGTGATAAAAATAAAAATAAAAAAAATAAAAAAAAAAAAAAAAAAAAAAAATAAAAAAAAAAAAAAACCCTTGCCTGCTAACACCCTGTGCAATGTGCAAGCTTATTAGCCAGATAATGATAGACAAGTAGGGCAAAGTCACCGCTTTATGGTAACATCATTAGCCAGTTTATCATTAAGTTGAAACCAAAATGTGCCCACTGAAAGCTTGCTTTAATTTTTTTACTTTTTTTTTTTTTTAACAAAATAAAAATTTCTCACAATCTGGCTACACTATCACACTATCCATATGTTCAATGTTTGAGGCTAAATTGTTATGAATTATTAAAGGTTTGTAAGAATATAGGTTTACAATTAATCAATGGAACAAGCATTTTGCATTCAAGACGTTATGTATTGTCTGTACCATAGTCAGATATTGCTGTGTGGAGTGATTTAATGTATCTCTAGAATGCTTTGTTACCTGTTTTTGGTTTCTAGGTAGTGGTTTTATCTGCATAGTGGAATAGTAAGTGTTTTTGAAAATGTACTCTGTTTGTTGCTCCAGTGTTGGCAGTATTGAGAGATGTGATCTAATTAGTGAAGACATATCCACCATTCTTTCTAGGGGACCATGCACTTATACTTATTGATGGGGGACATGTACATAGTGCTGCCCTGTGGTATCTAGACGTCGAACGTTGCAAGTAGTAAATGAAGGTAGAAATAAATATGAAATGCAACAGCATATGAATACTACTTACTAAAGGGTAACATTTTCAAGTGCTGCCAATCAACATGACTACATGTGTGTCAAGTAAAGCATGGGGATATAGCAACCTCAGTTTAAGTTGAGATTTTTACATTTTGAAGTTATACATTTCTAACATCAGTAATTGATCGGTATATTTTTCTAGTCCTTTTGTAAATTAGCTGTGTGATTATGTGACTGTGCAACACCCCAAGCACCATAGCTACTATAGCCTGTGTTAGGGGTTATGGTGACAGGAGTGCCCTACTGCCTTCCCATGGTAATATCACAAACTTCGTTAGCATGGGTCCCTAGATGCCTGTACTGCAAACACTGCATCTGGTTCACAGAAGGACAATTTGAATGTCACTTAAGAACAAAATGACTGATGAAGGACTGGAATCATGGCATGATAACACTCAGCTGGCACTCTCAGCCAGTAATCGCAGTCCTGCTATGCCAGGCGGTGCCCAGATGATAGATCCCAAGATGTTTTAAAACTAAAGCTTCCATGATGCTTTGTGATGCATCATGGGAGTTATAGTTCAACAGCATCTGAGGATCTACCTTTTGGGCAGCCCTCCGCTATACTCTTATGTGCCATCTAGCTTCTTCTGCTGGAGAAGAACGGATGCAGCGTGGGCAACCTGCAGATTCTAGGTAAGCTGTGAAACTGTACTAAAACAGTTTGACATTTTACCATTGCATGGCACCAAGGAACTCCTGGCACCATAACTACAGCAGATTGTAGTGGTTATGGTGCTTGCAGTTTTCCTTGAAAGGATTTCCTGGATGATTTGGGACTGTATAAATGTTACAATAATAATTGATTTTAGCCCAGGAAAGTTCTTCTGGAGGTACAATGGGAACCATGTATGACCTTGGTATGTTATTGGAAAACCAGTAATGAGAACAATGAAAATGAAACATTACAGTACTGTTAATTAAGGGGACGCTGGAGCAGTAAGGGAAGCTGGTGTAAATAAATTAAATCATGAACATTTCAAAGCCTATAAATGGTGTCCTGAAGCCCGTACAGACTTTTGCATTCAAAATAGATCTCTCAAAATTCTATTTTGACAACTCTCTCAGCAGGTATTTTCCCGTATCTGTAAAAAAACAACTCCCTGAGTGTACCTTGTTTATGCAATGTTAATCCAGATAGATAAATAGATAGATATAACTCCCTCTGCTGTATATACCAATATCCCAGAACTGAACGCTTCCATCTTGACTCCCTGTCAGTCTTTGTCATAAGCTCTGCACGCTTAGAGAGAGGCAACAGAAGAAAAAGAAACAATGTCTCATACTCTGACCTCCAATGAAATATGTGTCCTGGATGAGCCTGGACCATGACAGGCTCATAGTTGTACCCTTGGGCATTAAGAATTAACAAACCCCCATAGATACCCAATAATGTACGGACACCAATATGTTGGGTAAAATTCTGTCCACAGCTTTTACTATAATATAATGTCAATTTTTATTTAAAGGTCATTGTCAAACAAACCCTATAACACAGTATATAAATGACCCCAATATTAACAACATAACACCATAACAATATAACAAATAAATAACATCATGAAACATAATAAAGTGCAAACAACTTGCCAGAATAATCCAATGTATGGGTATACCGAGATACCACCAGGTTCTAAACCACAGGCCAGCTCGAAACCTACCATACCAACTTGTCCAAATGAACCAATGTAGGGGTATACCGAGATACCACTACACCCCCAGGTTCTGAGCCACAGACCATCCCGAAACCTACCATACCAAACTGCTCGGATGAGCAAATGCAGGGTATACCCAGACACCTCTACACCCCCAGGTTCTGAGCCACAGGCCTGCTGCAAAAGGATTCCTGTTCCAGCTCCTTGCCATGATGATCACTGGATCTCCCTGTCACTATTATCCTGTAGTCCTGAACAGCACCCCTGATTTCCTGGGGCCTTGCTGTGATTCTTTTGCTGCCAAGACCCATTAGGCCTGCTCAGATTTTCTGCCTAGACCCATTAGGCCTGCTCAGACCTGCTGTCAGTGATTCCAGCTGCTCCTGAACCCAGTCAGCTCCCTTCTCCTGGGTTGCTCTTTTGATTCCCTCCAGTATGGCTGTAAACACAGACCTTTTGATGAATCTGCATGAGAAGAATAATTCTCCCAGGCCTGAAGCCACACCAGCAGTGCTGACAACAAGGTCTGCGAGAAAGCATTAGAATGGTAAAAGTTATAAGATGGCTGCCCTATATGTATCAGCCTGCACCTCCCAGATTACTAGCCAATCCAAACACCATAATTCTGAATGCCTGCCTCCTAGCTCTGTCAAGGCCCTATTCCACTAAGCTGTGCTGCTCCATGGGCTACACATTGGATTGTAATGTCAATTACTACTGAGGTGAATAATGCAGTGGAGGTTAGTGAAAAATCTCCACTGCGCTTCCATATTAGGATGACCCATCGTCCCATGATGCCTGCACACTCTGATATCTAACAGAGAAATACCATGCAGTCTCAACATTCTTTCCAACAGTGTCTCTTTAACCCCTTAAGACCGCAGGACGTACTATGCCGTCCTTATTTTGGCGGCTCTAAAAGCCGCAGGGCGGCATAGTACGTCCTGCGATCTTATGTACTTACCCGGTCGCCGGCGATCCCACGCCGGCGATCGCGGTATGGGGGACTTACCTGGGAGCCCAGGGAGTCCCCCTGCGTCCTCTTCAGCCGCCCAGGGCCATGTGATCGCGAGGTCCTTGCGAGGACCCCGCGATCACATGGACGGCATAGCCGTCCAAGGCATTGCCAGCAGGGGGAGTGCCTGTAATGACAGGTACTCCCCCTGCTGTCTGAAAAAAAAATAAAAAATGTTAAAACAGTGTAAAAATAAATTATATATACTTAGATCATATATATATTTATTATATATATGATCTAAGTATATATATACACACACATATACACACATACACATAAATATGCATACACTGTCTACGTGTATTTTAATATTAATATATACATAATTATATATATATATTAATATCAAAATACACGTACAATGATATTGATTAAATATATATATAATTTGCATTATATATATATTTATATATAATAAAAAATAAATAAATATATAAATACGTTAAAAAAATAAATAAAAAAATAATTTAAAAATAATTTTAAAAAAATAGATAAAAAATATATAAACATGCGTAATTTCGTTCTAACTGTATTTTAAAATTAATATATATATATTGATATCAAAATACATGTAGAACGAAATAATATATATATCTATATACATAAGTATATACGTATATATCACTATGTATATACCTATATATAAATAAAAATAATTAAAAAAAATTATATACATATATATACACACATATATATATACACACATATATATATAATAATTCTACGCATATATTTATGTAATAATTTTACATAATTAGGTCATTTTATTAATTACAATTTGCAGGACCTGCCTGCCAACCCAGGCCAAAAGTTCAGGGAATTACATTGTCTAGCACTATATTTAACTCTGTAACTTTCCAAGACACCATGAAACCTGTACATGGGGGGTACTGTTTTACTCGGAAGACTTCGCTGAACACAAACATTAGTGTTTCAAAACAGTAAAATATATTACAACGACGATATCGTCAGTGACAGTGACATTTTTTGAATTTTTCACACACAAATGGCACTTACACTGACGATATAATTGTTGTGATACGTTTTACTGTTTTGAAACACTAATATTTGTGTTCAGCGAAGTCTCCTGAGTATAACAGTACCCCTCATGTACAGGTTTTATGGTGTTTTCAAAAGTTACAGAGTCAAATATAAGGTTTGCGTTTCAGTTTTTTCACATTAAAATTCGCCAGGTTGCCTTTGAGACCGTATGGTAGCCCAGGAATGAAAATTATCCCCATGATGGCATACCATTTGCAATAGTAGACAACCCAGGGTATTGAAAATAGGGTATGTTCAGTTTTTTTAGTAGCCACTTAGTCACAAACACTGGCCAAAATTTGCGTTCAAATTAGTTTTTTGCATTTTCAAATATTAACACTAACTTTGGCCAGTGTTTGTGACCAAGTGGCTACTAAAAAAGACTGGACATACTCAATTTGCAATACCTTAGGTTGTCTACTTTTGCAAATGGTATGCCATCATGGGGGTAATTCTTATTTCTGGGCTACCATATGGTCTCAAAGGCAACGTAACCAATCTGGCGAATTTCAATGTAAAAAAACTGAAATATGTAACACGCTATATTTGACCCTGTAACTTCCCAAAACACCATAAAACCTGTACATAGGGGGTACTGTTTTACACGCGAGACATCGCTGAATACAAATATGTGTATTGTATTGCAGTAAAAGCAAACAGTATTATGACATTCACAGTTAGAATGTCACGTAGAACTAAAAAAATTTAAAAAATTCTTATTTTCTCCCATTTTTAAAATAGTTTTTTCATATTAAATTATGTTCCATACCAAAATATTTGATGTTAAACGAAAGCCCCGTTTCCCCTGAATAAAATGATATATAATAATGGGGGGTGCATTTAATATGAAAGAGGTGAATTATGGTTGGACAGACATGTAGCGCAAATGCCAGGTTTTGTTTACGTTTTTTTGGATCACAACTTGTACATTTGGCTGCGGTCTTAAGGGGTTAATATACATTTGGAAGATGTGTTGGTTGTCCTTTTTGGAGTGGAGTGTAGATTAGTATTACCTCAGAACAGGAGAATAATTTCACAAAATATTTTGGACGCTTTTATAGTTCTGAATGTTAGTACAGCACATTTTTTTTTTTCATCTTTTGACCTTATATTTTTGTGTGCAAATGTGTAGCAATCTATGGCTGATTTATCTGGCAAATAGATGTCTTAGCTGGTAACACAGTGGTGAATTTTCTATTTCTTTCCAACGTGTCCCCAAGTACTCATGCTGGTACTTGGTTTATGCTCTATTGACTGTGTACTTTGTCGACGAAAAGTTACATTTTATGAAGAGATAGAAAAAATTCAATACTTGTAACTGTTTTGCTGACAGATTTTTATAGTTCACTGCACGTAGAGCCATATCAAAGGGAGTTCTGTCATAGCCATGAGCCTAGACTTTCAATTTCATTAACACTCCCTGCACTGCAGCAAGGAGAACTTACACCAACGCTGTCATTTTCTGTACACAGATGACTAACGTGACAACAGAGCAGTGCCTTGACATTATTCAGAAGTTTGAAGTTTCAGGGGAAAACAAGGAGCAAAATGTGCTGGGAATTGAAGGTAAGGGACCTTTGAAAGTACCTTTCATTTTCCCTGTGGTTTGTCTTTTTTTTTTTTTGCATGTTTCTTTTTTTTTTTCTTTTTTTCATTCATGTTTCACCGCAAGAAATGTATACTTACTTGTAAAATCATTATATTATTATTATAGTATTAGAATTCTATTATCATTATTGATATTGTTATTATTATATTATATGACAATATGTTGTTGCCCAGTGGGTGGATTCTCCCATTGAATTATATTTTTTCCTCAAATTGTACTTTGAAGAAAAAGAACCTGTACTTCCTTTCTTTAGTGAGATTAGGAAACTTTTAATTAGAAAAATAAGCAAATGCATCTAAAATGCTGACTTGTGGTTTAACAGACAACATATTTAATTGATATGTATCTGCATATGTGATGCTTATAAGGCATATATAAACCACGCAATTTCTATTAAGTGCACAGATGCAATAAAAAACCTAGTAACCTTTTGGGATTACCTGAATTCTACGTTAACTTGTTTTTTTAAAAGTCTATACATGGGCTAGATTTAGTCTTGCACTAATTAATCTAAATTAACTTCCAACCACATTCCTTCATTTCTACTGAAGCTTAGGACTTCACACCTCTCAGATATTAATTTACCTGCCAGAGCTGCACTTAGATCAGCGCATTCAGAAGGATTGTGAAAACCTTCCTCTATTACTGTATTTTACAGCTTTTTTTTTTTTTTAAATTCTTTATTTTAGTGTGCAACACAGAAATAACATACAGGCTGGTAGCGCCACAACAGCATCTACTAGCGTAATGCGTTCAAAAATTCGTAAACAGCGTCCTGGCATGAGAGACAGTTGCACTTTTTTCTTTTTTAAGTGAAAGAAACAGGCTTCATTATAGATAATAGTATAACACTTGAATAATAGTAATGCAGGCTCTGGTAACGGACGTAAAGTGAAATAAAAAAGAGTAATTGATGCTTAACAGTTAGCTGCGTATATCAAGCTGTATCTCGATGACATAGTGCGTTCTATATCTGCCTTAGGCAGTTGGTCGAGTATCCTTATGCTGCTCTAGTCTATCGTGTATGTAGTGTGGGTACAGATCGCTAGTCAGTTAAATATGCTAGCGTGATTAGTTTAGGTGGTCGCTTAAGTTAAACAGTGTGTCTAAACTGCTATCCAAGACATGCTATGGTCATGTGTGCGGGTCACTCTTTACTGTCTTCTGACGTTGTCAGTTGGTATCGACTGCAAAAGTAGCCACCGTGGTTTGGATCTGCAAATGCTATTTGAACGCTATGCATAGTTATAGACAATTGTAGGCAAGTAAAAATAACATAAAATAACAGAAGATTAATTATATAGGTAATTTAAAACATTGCTTCTCTGTCGTATAGTGCCAACACTGCTAGGACAATTAGATTTTACAGCTTTTTAAATCTGCTATAGTACTAGAATGGTGTATTTGCTTAAAAAGTATAAAACCTGTTACAAACATTTTAAATATTTTGTGAAACTTAAAGGGACACTATATTGACCAAAACAACGTCCGCTTAATGAAGCCGTTTTGGTGTAGAATTGTGGCAGAAAATTGAGCAGTGAGACTTCAAGGGCGTGATCTATACACCCAAACTGCTTCATTAAGCTATAGTTGTTTTGGTGACTCTAGTATCACTTTCAATTTATGTAATTTGTATTTTTAAGTTACGCTGAACATCAATTTATTTATGCATGTGGTTGTCCTATGTTTGTTTACTAGTTATTCCTCTCGCTTTTTAAATAATTGTCATGTATGGTAAATGGTTAATTATTCATAAAAATATAATCTAATATTCTACTCCGTAAGAATGATTGACAAATAGTCTGCTAAAACTAATAAAACAAAGCTAATTACTGTTTTATTCTCAATAGTTAAAAAGGGTGCTGCACCAGTGATATTGACTTCAGATATGAGACAGAATCAGCTGTTAGATCATCTACTGCTAACTACTTAAACTCTCTAATTATAAAAATGTGCTTGATTTTACATGTACCTATATGTTTCAAATGTCTTTCCAGCGTTGGAGGAATGCCTTTGGGGTACCTCGCAACAACCTGTTATCAGCTTATGCACTACAAAAAAAAAGAATAAAAAAAAAAAAAGGGTGCTGCACTACCCAAATACAAAAAAAAAATGTTTAATTGATGGTATATCTCAAAACAGGTTTCAAATGCTGCAGATCCTTTATCTGAAGCATTTTAAAGCCCTCCTCTTGCCTAACCTGACCCAGATTTTCTGTTGCTGTCCAATAACAGACAACCCATGGCAGCTCAATTAGAAGTCTTTGTAAAGCAGATGCTCTGAACAAATGTTTTACAGTTTGGCTCCACTGAGTTAAGAAACCAAGAAGTAACAGGACTGGTTGTCTGAAGGACAGGCAGGGAGTGTAATAAGGTTATTTATTTTTATTTTTATAAAAGTGCCAATTTCTATTGATATCTGCGCTTTTTGTGAAATAAAAAAAGAACACTCTTCACTTATAAAGCATTTCAGCAAGGGGTCACGAGTGTCCTTTTAATTCATTGTTTAAACATTCCCAGTTTAAACTGGAGAACGTCTGTCAACCCATGCATTAATTAATTGGTGAACTCAGTTAAACATTTCCTGCAGCAGTCCAGTTCGTCATTGTTGCATTACCCAACGTCTGTTAAGTTTTAGGTGACAGACTGTACCCAATATGAAAATCATTTCACTTGATTATTTTAATGTGAAGTTATTAACAGTACACTTATATTCTCCTGTACAATTATTCTGTATTATATATGACTATTTATTTTATTTCTTGTACTGTTCCCAAGGGAAATATTGCATAGAACCTTTTAGCTGGAAGTCGGTCATCAAATTAAATGCAAGACATCTAGACACTGGCCATTATAGTATCTGTGGATTGTAACTCCATTACAAATGCTAAATAAATAAATGCCATGCTCATCATTTGGTGGCAGGTGGTGTATGATTTTAATCGGTGTACCCAAATGCCTCTGGCATAAATTCAAAGGCTAATATGGTAAGAAAAGCACATTCACAATGGGCTCCTTGTACTTATAAAAGTTTTCTCAATCAAATCAGTGTAGTTTAGTTTACTATATCCCGTCTTTTTTGAAATTCTTTATTTTTGTAGTGCACTTAAATAAGACAGGTAAGCTTGAGGTGCCCCAAAAGCAATCCTCAGGAAATTCCCACGCTTAACATGCGGGGTATACGATTAGCTTGCACAATTTTTATATTTTATCAGGCTGAGTTTAACGTTAAAGCATCAGTTGTAATGTGAGTATATCATGCAAACAGGTTTGGTTCATGCGTGAATTAGATTAGAGACAATATAGGTAGTACAGGCAATGTAGTACAACGCTAGTGGCAACATTCAGCTAATACAGGTGTACCTGTTGATGGTAGTACTTGCGCTTTTTTATGTTATAGGTTAATACACACAGATTGATACAGTGGCGAACAGGCTAGGTATATACATCTAACTGTAAATCTTTTGTTATGGCTAAACCTAAAAACTATACATGTGTGCCATGGTATTCCACATATTAGTGGCCAAATATGCCTAGCTAGACAAGCTATATTTAACAGTAGCAGAGATTAAGGATTAAATGCAGTCTAGGCAACAGTAGTATGTCAAATTAAGCAGTATGTAATTCAAAAAAGAAACATGAGGAAAAAAGGCAATCATATAAGGAAAGTATGAGAGAGTGCCACCGGTGGTAAGGTACTGGGGAGCTTATATGGCTCTAGTCCATGTGGCTGACCGGTTGTGGAGACAGTTCAGCCTATGCCCGACGTGTAGTGTCCGGATAGCCAGGGAGAGTGGCTTTGTGCTGGGGAGGTGCTGGTCCGCTGTGGCATCTTCGGTCCCTGCTGCGGTATGAGGTGGTTGCCAGTTAGTTGCATGGTTGGTGACTGAGCGCCTCTTCCCTGTGGGTCCGTTTTAGCGATAATGGCCGTGTGGCGGGTGGGTGATGCCGGCGGCGCTTGTTGTGCCGTTTCTGTCCCAGGTAGCCGCCTGTTGGTCATCTGGTCGGGGGTGTGCTTGGGGCTTTCGGGTGGTACGGCTTGCACCCTACCGCAGGCGTGTGAGGAAGTTGGGGTGCCCAAGTTGGGGTGGGTTGTCTCAGTCCTAGTCGCTTGTCCGTGCTTGTGTGGGCGAACGCCCGCTTGGAGTACCTGCAGTGGAGCGCCATAATAGCGTCGGCGGGTCAGCGGTCGAATCCACAGGGCTACCGCCCGTGCCGCTTGAAGGCTGGGCATGCCCCTGCTGCGCTGTAGTTTGAAGAAGGCCAAGCAGAGTCTGTCGAGGGCCTCTATAGAGGAGGGCTGCACATCCTCGCTCGTGGTTCCCCTCTGTGATTCATGGCGGGCGGCCATTTTGGACACGCTCCGTCTGACTTCTCCTTGCTGCTCCCAGTTGTGAGTGCTCGAGGCTTGCTCTTTGCTGTTCTTACCCCTTGCGCTTAATTTAGGCTTCGGGTACACGCTGGTGTGGACCAGGATGACCCCCTCTGGTCCTGGGGGGGGGAGTTGAGAGGCCCGATGCTGCGGGTGCCACTTGTTTTGGCGGGTCGGTAGAGCGGCCGTCTCTCCCGTCCACCATGCTTTGTAGGCCCCAAGTTCCCGGCCCCGAATCTTAGCTTATTTACCGGTTCGGAAGGTGTCAGTCAGTGCCCCAGCTTGCATAGTGCCGGTTTCTGTGTTGGAGGATCAGATTCGGGTAAGGTTTCTGTAGTTTGTTGCCGAAAATCGGGCTCAGGCTCGGGAGCTCGCAGAAAGCGTGTCTGCTCAGCTCCCCGGTCAGGCCCCGCCCCATATCCCGTCTTTTTGATACCGAGATAAATCTAAATGAAAAATTGTAAATAAGCATACTCTCCAACTACTGAGAATCACGGTGAATCAGTATGATTTTCTTTGTTTTAATCTTTGTTTACATTACTACATTGGATTTCATGTCATATCATCCGCTAAGATGAGCATCATCTTCCATTAATTTGGCAATTCTCTACATTCTGTAGAACCCGTCAATCATTCTTCTTGAATGTTTTAAATTAAGTATACACAATATGTCACATGGAATACATGTCATTCTGACCTACTTATCTAATGTGTCTAATGTTCTGTACTTCCTCCAGTAATAATATGATAGATCTAGATTCTGACTGGTTATATCTAGCTGTATGGTAGAAAATTATTCAATATTATTATACCAATAAATTACAGCCTTAGGTGTGTAGTATTTTGGTATATATATTTTAATTTACTGCACAAATATATAATACCAAAAAAGGGCTTCAGAAGATATTGTACTCCTTAAAATTGTTTTTTTTATTCAAATATTTTGTCTGGGAGGAATGTATATGTAGTAAATATATTTATTGTAATTACTGAATGCATCATCATCATCATCATCTCTCAGAGCTCAAAAAACATTGCATATTAAACAGCCCTTCACATAAAGCAAGAATTGAGTCCTCTTCCTTTTTGCATTGCAACGTAGTAGCAGCTAAACTTTCACTGCTAACAACAACTTATATAGAGTACTTTACTCCTTGAAAGGCTCAATGGGATTTCAGCATATTACATAGGGGCCTCATAAAATCTAGAAATGTTGGCTTTGTTTGAAAAGTCAATGGAAGTTACATAGTTACATAGTTACATAGCTGAAAAGAGACTTGCATCCATCAAGTTCAGCCTTCCTCACATTTGTTTTTTGCTGTTGTTCCAGAAGAAGGCAAAAAAACAGTTTGAAGCACAATTTTGCAACAAGCTAGGAAAAAAAAATCCTTCTTGACCCCAGAATGGCAGTCAGATTTATCCTTGGATCAAGCAGTTATTACCCTACATTGAAAGATTATATCCTTGAATATTCTGTTTTTGCAAGTATGCATCTAGTAGCTGTTTGAACATCTGTATGGACTCTGATAAAAACCACTTCTTCAGGCAGACGATTACACATCCTGATTGTTCTTACAGTAAAAAAATCTTTCCTTTGGCTTAGACGAAATCTTGTTTCTTCCAGTCTAAACGCATGGCCTCGTGTCCTATGTAGAGTCCGGTTTGTGAATAGATTTCCACACAATGGTTTGTATTGGCCCCGAATATATTTGTATAATGTTATCATATCCCCTCTTAGGCAACGTTTTTCTAAACTAAATAGGTTTAAATTTGTTAACCTTTCTTCATAGCTCATATGTTCCATTCCTTTTATTCATTTTGTAGCCTGCCTCTGCACTTTTTCTAGTGCCATAATATCCTTCTTTAGAACAGGTGCCCAAAATTGCACAGCATATTCAATGTGTGGTCTTGCCAGTGATTTATAAAGAGGCAAAATGATATTCTGGTCCCGAGAATGAATGCCCTTTTTCATGCATGACAATACCTTACTGGCCTTGGCCACTGCTGATTGACATTGCACATTGTTGCATAGTTTGTTGTCTATAACAATTCCCAAGTCCTTTTCGTGTGTTGTTATCCCTAATTCGCTTCCATTAACCCCTTCACGACGGGTGACGGACGAGGTCCGTCACCCTGGGGATGCCCTTAACGACGGGTGACGGACCTCGTCCGTCACGCGGTAAAATTAACCCCAGATCGCCGCAATCGCGGCGATCGTAGGGTTAATGGTGCTCCGGTCTGCCTCTGCATTAGAGGCAGACCGGGAGCACCGGATCGGGCTGTCCCAGCTCATGTGCCCGCTCTGACAGCATGTCAGAGCGGGCACATGTGCTCTGTATACTCACCTCCGCCTCCCTGCACTTCCGGGTTCAGTGTGAAGTGCAGGGAGACAGATCTTCAGTGATCCTGCCCCCTGGTGTTAAAAAAAAAAAAAGTTAAATTAAAATCCCACCCCCCTTTACCCATATTAATAAAAAATTAACCCCTTCCCTGCCAATTGATCACTGACTACAGTGATCAATTGGCAGGGATTACATTTTAATATGATCTGATTTTTTTTTTTAACCCCTGAGGGTTAATTCTTTTTTTTTTTAACCCTCAGGGGTTAAATTTATTTTATTAATTAATTTTAATATTTTAAAATTATAAATTTAGCTAGCTGGGGAGGGTGGAAGTTAGTGGGGAATTGGGGGATTTAGTATTACGCTAACTAGGGGTTAACGTTAAAAAAAGTTTTAAAATAAGCTTTAAAAAGTTAAAAAATTAAGTAAAAAAAAAGTTTTAATAACGTTTAAGTAAAAAATAAAAAAAAATAAACCCTTTACCCAGTCCAAATAAAATTAACCCCTTGCCTGCCAGTCTATCACTGCCTACAGTGATCAAAATACAGATCACAGTATTATACTGTGATCTAATTTTTTTTAACCCCTGACGATTAACTTTTATTTATTTTTTAACCCTCAGGGGTTAAATTAATTTAATTAACTAATTTAAATATTGTATAATTAAATATTTTGCTAGCTGGGGTGGGTGGGAGTTATGGGAAAATTGGGAATTTACTGTTAGTGCTGCTTACTGCTAGTTAGGGGTTAACGGCAAAAGAAAAAGCTTAGAAAAATGTTAAATCTGTAAAAAAAAGTTTTACGAAAGTTTAGGAAACTTTAAAAAAATGAATAAGCAAAACAAAAGTTTAAAAAATAGTTTTAAAAAGTAAAAAAAGTTTTAAAAAGTAAAAAAATACATTTAATAACGCTCATTACCACTACACCTGGTACAAGCTAGCGGAAAAATGATCCCACGCTAAGGTTCAAAATATGCCTTTTGAAATACCCTGGGATGTCTTCTTTAAGAAATGGTATGGCTTTATGGGGTATTTGGATTATATAGCCTGGTAAAATACTCTAAAATGGGACATGGGCACAGCGTAAAAATTTAAAGTTTGAAAAAAAATGGAATGGCTGTGTCCCAAATGTGCCCCTCCGATGTCCACATATACCTGGCAAAGGTACATACGGGGGTATTTTTGTACTCAGCCGACATAGCTGAGCAACATATAAAGTATTATAGAGTGGTGGTACACATAAGGTTTGCAAAATATACTGTGCAAACTCACTTTGTGTGTCAAAAAGGCAGAAAAAACGCTTATTACCACTACACCTGGTACAAGCTAGCGGAAAAATGATCCCACACTAATTTTCAAAATATGCCTTTTGAAGTACCCTGGGATGTCTTCTTTAAAAAAATGGTATGGCTTTATGGAGTATTTGGATTATATAGCCTGGTAAAATACTCTAAAATGGGACATGGGCACAGCGTAAAAATGTAAAGTTTGAAAATAAATGGAATGGCTGTGTCCCAAATGTGCCCCTCCGATGTCCACATATACCTGGCAAAGGTACATACGGGGGTATTTTTGTACTCAGCCGACATAGCTGAGCAACATATAAAGTATTATAGAGTGGTGGTACACATAAGGTTTGCAAAATATACTGTGCAAACTCACTTTGTGTGTCAAAAAGGCAGAAAAAACGCTTATTACCACTACACCTGGTACAAGCTAGCGGAAAAATTATCACACGCTAAGGTTCAAAATATGCCTTTTGAAATACCCTGGGGTGTCTACTTTAAGAAATGGTAGGCCTTTGTGGGGTAGTTTGAATTTAAAACTTACGAAGATGCTTGGAAATTGCACATAGGTCCAGCGTCAAAATTCAAAGTTCTGTAAAAACTGATATGGCTTGGTCTCCAATATGCCACTGTAGCTTCACAAAATAGTGCCAAAGACATTCATTGGGGATGTCTTTTTACTCAGAAGACTTAGCTGAGCATAATTTGAAGGTTTTGAACTTAGTGGCACATATGAAATATACAAAATGCCCAGCAAAAATGCAATCCATATGTCAAAAAATGCACAAAATTATTTTTTACCACATACTTTGGCATATATTGGTGAAAAAATGGGGGCATGCTAAGGCACAATATGCACCTTATGAGATACCCTGGAGTGTCTACTTTTACAAATGGTAGGCCTTTGTGGGTTTTTTTTGAACAGTCAAACTGTTATAATACCCCAAATGGAAGCATAGGCTCATTAAATCCGTCTCTCAAAATTCTACTGTGAATACTGAAAAGGACAGGTCTCCTGTATGGCACTGTAGCTTCACGAAATAGTGCCATAGACATACAATGGGGGTGTCCTTTTACTCAGAAGACTTAGCTGAGCATAATTTGGGGGGTTTGAACTTAGTGGCACATATGAAATATACAAAATGCCCAGCAAAAATGCAATCCGTATGTAAAAAATGCACAAAATTATTTTTTACCACATACTTTGGCATGTAATGGTAAAAAAATGGGGGCATGTTAAGGCACAATATGCACCTTATGAGATACCCTGGAGTGTCTACTTTTACAAATGGTAGGCCTTTGTGGGGGTTTTTGAACAGTCAAACTGTTATAATACCCCAAATGGAAGCATAGGCTCATTATATCCGTCTCTCAAAATTCTACTGTGAATACTGAAAAGGACAGGTCTCCTATATGGCACTGTAGCTTCACAAAATAGTGCCAAAGACATACAATGGGGGTACCGTTGTACTCAGCAGAAGTAACTGAACACATAATAAAACTTTGTACAGGAATAGCACACAACAACTTTACAAAATACACATGAGAAGTTCTTTGTTATACGTTTGTGTGCGAAAACCCCCCCAAAACACAATTTTACTCCAATATTTAGCAGGGGTTGGCGGTAAAATGGCTACAAAGAAAGTGTCAAAACAACCTTAGGTAAATAGCCTGTGATGTCTACTTTATATAAATATATACTTTTGTGTGGCAATTTTGTTTTATTTTATGGCTATTAGGCTTACAAGACAAACATACCAAATTCTAAAATCGCTCCATATTAAAATTGTATTTTACTCCTTGTGCTTTGTGACCTGTAACTACCAAAAAAAACTGAAAATCCCAGACACATTATATATTCTGTAAATCAGAACAAATAAATGAATTTATTTTTAATTACTTTCCTTAACCTGCACTAATTATGCACACATTATGATTGCAAAAACTGTAAAAAAAACAATATTTTTCATTTTTTTTGCATTTTTCTGTATTTTTTTTTATAATAAGTAAGCATTTATATATTTATATGTTATATCAAATTAAAGCCCTTTCTGTCCTTTAAAAAACAGTATATAATATGTGTCGGTGCAATAAATGAGAGAGATGCAAATTGCAGTTGAACGCAAACAGCAAGAAAATGCAAAAATTGCTTGTGTCATTAAGCGTAAGTCAAGCTTCTGAAGCTCTGTCCTTAAGGGGTTAAGGGTATACGTTGCTTGTGTATTCTTTACGCCGAAGTGCATAACTTTGCATTTTTCAAAATTACATTTCGAAAAATCCATGTGAGTGCCCAGTCCCCCAGTCTATCTAAATCCTTCTGCAGTAAAGTAATATCTTGCTCACATTGTATTATTTTACAAAGTTTTGTGTCATCTGCAAACACTGAAACATGACTTTCAATGCTGTCTTCAAGATCATTTATAAACATGTTAAATAGAAGGGGTCCCAGAACAGACCCCCGAGGGACACCACTTGCCACCTCTGTCCAGCTTGAAAATTACCATTAATGACAACTCTTTGTACTCTGTTTTTAAGCCTATGTTCTACCAAAGAACAAGCATTTTCATCTAGATCGATTTCCTTGAGTTTGAACACTAATCTATTGTGTGGAACTGTATCAAATGCCTTGGCAAAATCCAAATAGATCACATCCACTGCAACACCCTGATCTATACTTCTACTTACTTCTTCGTAGAACGCAATCAAGTTAGTTTGACATGACCTGTGCTTCATAAAACCGTGCTGATTTTTGCTGATAACCATGTTCTTCTCAAGGAATTCTTGAATATTATCCCTTAATAACCTTTCAAATATTTTACCAGCCACAGAAGTTAAGCTCACAGGTCTATAATTTCCAGGCAAGGATTTTGAACCCTTTTTGAAAATAGGAACTACATCTGCCTTCCTCTACTCCTTTGGAACACTTCCTGAAAGAAAAGAATCTTGAAAGATTAAAAACAGAGGTTCACTTATTTCTACACTTAGTTCCTTAACCCCTTAAGGACCAAACTTCTGGAATAAAAGGGAATCATGACATGTCACACATGTCATGTGTCCTTAAGGGGTTAAGTACACGTGGATGGATACCATCAGGCCCTGGAGCTTTATTTATATTAACTTTCTTTAATTGCTGCAGCACCTTGTCTTGAGTTAACCAATTACAATTATTCTGCAAGTTTTTAGTAGCAATCATTTGCACATCTATTGCCATGGGTTCTTCCGTAATATACACGGAAAGTATATATTTTTTGTCATCACACTTGACTTGCAAACGTCTTATGAAGTGAAATACATCTTAAAGGCTGTTGAGATAGCTCAGTGGGCTAATGTATTGTTATGGTACTTTTTAGCAGTAAACCAAAATGTTTAAATGTCTATCTGTTCCTGTCCAAATTAATAAAATAAATTGCGTATATACGCTGAAGTAATTAAGTCTGACACACAAGGTTCAGGTTAAAATAACTTCGAGAAAATTTATTGGCAAGTGATTAAAAAGCGGACGCGCAGGTCCTTTTAAGAGACATTTTACGTCATCATTAATTATTAGAATATCAGCAAATAAACATCATTAATTGGATTAATTGTTAAGTGTCGTGATCAGTGTCCTCCTATCAATATTATTAATTGGTCCAAACAACTAAGTGGTTAGTCCCGTGTCCACCCACCAAGAGGTGGGATTGTTCTGGACACGGGTGGGGGACAAGGGGTCTTGAGCGTCATTTTACACGGTCGGTGATCTCAGGCCTCGTGGCCAGGTGCAAGGTCTCTTATGAATAGAACATTTCATTACTACTGTGTTCTCATGGCCTTCAAACTATACTATGTTGCAAATCTAAGGAAAAGTCAGCAATTCCTGTGTTAATCATGTCTTTATAGAAAATACAGTCTTTGTTCTATTGTATTAGATGCGCTGGGAAATTCTGTCATGTAAGGTAGTTTTAAAATGAACAAGTTAGGTTATGAGGACAAAATGGAGGATTGAAGAAGTCAGGTTAGGAGGACAAAATGGAGGATTGTCACAGTATAAAGTTAAAATGGAGTTAGTGCAATAATTGAATACAAGTGCAATAAGGTTTTTTAAATAATCCCACATCAGTCCCCCCTATGAAATGTTAGATTCTAAGAGATAAAACTTTATTAAGTTAGTACCAGGAAGACATGTTAACCCAAAGGCACAGAAACCCCGTGGCCACTAGCTAGGTGTTAATGCAAAGTGCAAGGCTGTCCCTAGTTCTGACCCTGATAGGCTAACTCATCCGTCAGTATGGCTCTCGAACACTTCACACCCATGGGTATCCCATGGCAGCTAACCCACCACTTCTCCAACACGGGGCCTTTACCATTCACTGACAGATGCTGTCCCTAAGTTAGTCCCTTCCTAGAATTCCTGCACTTTATCAACAAAAGGGATTGTTTGCAGCGGCAGACAGGGTGAGTTGATGTCTTGGAGCTCTTGGTCATCAACTTCGAGATGGGTGAAAGTGGGTGCCGCTTGGTCAACAGTCTTCAGGAGGGATTTTCTCAGACATGGGAGGATACAACAAAAGAGAAGAGCAAAGATAAAAAGAAAAATTAGTATAGCCATACCAATATGCATTAAAGCCTTTTGCCATCCTGTCATCCAACCAAACCATCTGTCCCAGGGATCTTGTATCCCAGAATTCCTTTTTAACTCTATAGACAGGTCATTTAATTTTTCTATGGCTAATGTAACTTTACCATTAGGGCCTGTGTTTTCTGGGATATAGGTACAACAGGTCAAGGTGTCAGGTAAAATTTTACAAACCCCTCCTTTTTCGGCTAAGATCATATCTAGGGCCATTCTATTCTGGAAAGCCATTTGGGATGTGGCCTGCAACTGTTCGGCCAACCCCTGGAGGGCGTCTCTGGTATAATTAACAAACCGCTGTTGGTTATAATAAATGTAATTGATCCAATTTAAATTCTTGTTTGTGGTAACTATGGCAAAAAGTGATTCAAATCCTGCAGCAACTTCATCTCTTGCTTTAAATTCATTGGGTACCCCCCTAGGCACCCCAATAGCATCAATATAAACATGAGGATCAAAACTTCCTTTCACTGGGGCGTCACGCTTAACCTTAGTGTGCCTGGACTCATGGGTGACGAGGTGTGTGTCAGAGATAATATGTATAGGCATAATAGCTTTAGCCAAAGTACACTCCCCCCACCACTCCTTGTCCATTCTGGATCTCAGCTGTAAATCCCCACACAACCAGTAGATGTCCCCTAATGACCTGGTGTGAAACTGCAACAAGTCCATAGAGACACTCCTGTAGGTAGCACAATACCCCTTAGAGAAGTTACCCAAGAATCTACCAATTCCATCATAATTAGCATAACAAGTGTAATTACCTTTATACACGGTAATACCGTCTGGGGGTTTGACATCCTTGGTTAGGAGAGGATACTCCTTTGTCCATGCACTACATATGGACCTGTTAAAATCATAGTGATAGGCAAAGAGGCTTAAAACACATTCCTCTATATCTACTGGCAGGATTAGAGGTACGGTACCCAGGTGAGGCCGGGCACCACCACACACATAGCATGCAGTCTTATTATGCTTATTAGCATTATATTTCATCCATTCTAACCATAAATTTACATCATTAAAACCTGTTTCAGCGGCCATGGTATCTTCAAAGGTGGGGTTAGCAATGGCCATCATGTCTTGAAAGGTCTGGATATGAGGTTTTAATGGGTTAGGGACCATATGGGTGGCCCCTTGCCACTCGGAAGAGTTGCACATATCTTTTAGGAAGAAATGCCCTAATTTACGGTAGGAACCCTTTTTCCAATACATTCCCATCACATACTGGTCTGCATCCGTTGGGCTTGGATGCTCAATGTTAAGGATTAATTTCATTGGTGTACCTCCCCCAGGCTTTCTCAAAGTCATTCTCTGGAGAAGGGATCTACCTTGTTCATCTACTTTAGATAAGGCACTTTTTGGTTTGTAACCCCAGGCAGGCCCGGCATTCCATCCCGCCGCCCCCCAATGATTACAATTGTGCCCCCATTGTTTGTCAACTACACAAACATATGGGTCTTTTGAATGAGGGATATCTCTGTAAATACTCTGGATTTGTGATGTGGGGAACGGGCATTCTACAATGTCACAATAGTCAAAGGTGTAAGTAGCCACATGGGTGCATGATGAATTGTACCAGAAGGTATACCCACTAATATCTTTGGTGATGGCTACTTGTTGGGCCTTTATAAGGCTGATTAAGGAGAAGGTGTACCAGAGGTACATGCTTGTGCGGTATCTGCTTCCTCAGGGGCTGGAGATTTCTTGCAGTGGGAAGCGTGGATCCAATTTGGCCTGCCGGCCAGTTTGACGGAGGTTGCGGTAATCAGGAGGACTTGGAATGGACCGTCAAATCTTGGTTCCAGGGTATTTTTCCGCACAAACTTCTTGACCAGAACCCAATCTCCGGGAAGCAGGTTATGGGTACCTGTATCCAAATCGGGATCTGGAATTGAAGAGAAAACTTGGGCATGTATTTTGTTCAAGGCACTTGCAAGTTCAGTTACATAATCTACTAAAACATCTGATTGGAGCTGTAACTGCTGCGGATAATAACAACCTAGTCTGGGTGCTGTCCCGAATAGAATTTCATATGGGGACAGTGAATGCTTCCCTCTAGGTGTGTGCCTAACACTAAATAAAGCTATTGACAGGCTTTCTGGCCAGGGCATCTTTGTTTCTTGCGACATTTTTAACATTCTGGCTTTTAGAGTGCCATTCATGCGCTCTACTTTACCACTACTTTGTGGGTGGTAAGGGGTGTGGAAGGCTAGGGTCACACCTAGAGCAGTCCAGATTTCTTTAGTCACTGTTGCTGTGAAGGCTGGGCCTTGATCACTTTCAATGACTTCTGGGAGTCCAAATCTACATACTATCTCTGTAAGTAGGCGTCTTGCGGTTGTCTTTGCAGTGATATTGGCCACTGGGTAGGCCTCTGGCCACCCTGAGAACATGTCCACTATGACTAGTGCATACTCATGGGGCCCACTCTTGGGCATTTGGATGTGGTCAATTTGAATTCGCTGGAAGGGGTACATGGGCTTTGCCAGGTGTTTTGCAGGCACCTTGATTGGTCTTCCTGGATTGCATTTTGCACAAATAACACAGGCCTTACAGAAGCTGCTGATCAATGTTGTGATTCCGGGTGCTTCATAATACTTCTGTATGAGGGCGGCCATCAATTCTTTTGACAGGTGTGCAGGCCCATGTGCCCATTGGACAACTGCTGGATATAAATTTTTTGGAAGGCAAAATTTGAAGTTGTTGTAATATACTCCGTCCTTTTGGACAGCTCCTTTATTTTTCCATTTTTGGGTTTCTTCAGGAGTGACTGCAGCTTGCTGTTCTCGCAAAATTCGCAAATCAGTAGGAAGAGTTTGCAGAGCAAAAATAGGGACTTCTTCTTCTTCTTCTTCTTCTTGTCCGGACACTTCTTCATCCACTTCCTGCAGATCCCTGGCTGCTAGCTTAGCAGCCTGATCAGCCAAATGGTTGCCCTTTGCTTCATCTGTATCCAATTTCCCATGGGCCTTTACCTTCAAAACGGCCACTTCTTCAGGGAGTAGGAGGGCATCCATTAGCTCCTTAATTGCAGTACTATGTTTGACTGGTGTACCGGCGGTGGTAAGAAATCCTCTTGTCTTCCAAATTAGGCCGAAGTCATGTGCCACACCCAGAGCATATCTTGAATCTGTATAGATGTTGGCACGTTTTCCTTCGGAAATTTTGCATGCTGAAGTCAGAGCCTGTAATTCAGCTTCTTGCGCAGACATTGCTGGCGGTAAAGATGATGATTTGATAACTTCGTCTGTTGTGGTTACGGCATATCCTGTATGATATCTTCCTTCTTCATCAGCATATCTTGAGCCGTCCACAAACAGGGTAAAATCTGGATCTTGTAATGGATTCTCATGCACAGTTGGTAGGTGCACTGTCTCCATTTTCATCTGTTCAAAACAGTCATGAGGTGTTTCGGGGTCATAATCATTCACTATGACCAGATCTTGAAATTCCTTTTCTAGGAAGTGGCGTGGCCATGCTTCCAGAAGGTCAGTTGTTGGGTATTTGACAATACCATTTTCCTGTAGCTGTTCTTCATCCATGGTGGCCCATAGCTTTGCCATGGGCCCAAGGTCATTCCATGACCTTGTCTTCAATTTGGTAACAGGAATATGTGGGATAGCAGTATCCCAATGGCGGTAGAGGTAGTTAAGTTGTTGAGGTAGTTGGATTAAGACCATGCTATTGCCTTCAGAGTCACAATAGAAATCTTGAGCAGTGAGCTTCACATCAGTCCAGTGGTAAAGCTCATCTTCATAGCAAGGTTCGGGAGCAATGTCTGGTTTGTACCACATGGTGCAGAAGGCGTAATCTGGGCCTTCACAGAGAGGCTTCTCATCTTCATAAAATGTCAAATGTGGATGCATGACTTTCTTGATACATCCACAAAGCAGGTAAATGTAGGTTTCATCTGTGATAAATCCATAATAGATACCCCCCTCAGGGAGTGGAAGAAGAGTGGATGGATTAAGAACTTGACATCTTTGGATGGAAATATTGTCAGGTAGAAGAAGATGGCACTGGAGGCGTAGGTGTCTGGCTGGAGACACGTGCTTAAGCTGGACTTGGTTGATGATGGCAGAGATGTCATGAGGGGCCAAAACAACCAGAGGGTGGCCAAGGACCAGGTCTGAGGTTCTTTCTATGAGCTCTCTTGCAGCAAAGACAGCCCTGAGACAGGAAGGAGTCCCTCTGGCCACAATGTCCAGTTGACATGAGAAATATCCAATAGGCCTTTGGCGGCCTCTTAAGTCATTAGTTTGGGTGAGAACTCCTGTTGCGTGGCCTTGTCTTTCAGAGACAAATAATTTGAAAGGTTTTGAGTAGTCAGGTAGGCCCAAGGCAGGAGCAGAAGCAATGGCACGTTTAAGAGCATTGAAATTGTCCAGAGCTTCATTAGGCAAACAAAAAGGGTCAGACTTAAGTGCGTCATAGAGAGGCTGCATGAGCAGGGAGGCTTCTGGGATCCATGCTCTGCAGTAGGAAATGAGGCCTAGGAAGGCATGGAGGGATTTTGAAGTCCTTGGAGTTGGAATATCCAGTACGGCTCTCACCCGGTCCCGGGTAAGATGTCTGGAACCTTGAGATAGGCAATGTCCAAGGAAAATGACTGAGGGTTGGCAGAACTGTAGCTTGATGAGCGAAGCTTTGCATCCTTGTTCTGCCAAATAACAAAGCAGGCTAATTGAGCACTTTTCAGTAGTGGGCATATCATCTCCACAGAGCAGCAAATCATCCACATACTGAAGCAGAACAACTTCTGGGTGCTCGGCTTGCCATGGGTCAAGGATGGTGGCCATGGCCTTTGCAAATTGACTTGGTGAATTTTGTGCCCCTTGGGGCATGACAGTCCAGGTATACTGTTGCATCTCATGGGTGAAAGCAAACAGGTATTGGCAGGATGGGTCCAGTGGGACACTGAAGAAAGCATTTGCTAGGTCAATGACTGTGAAAAATTTTGCAGATGGTGGGACTCCAGAGAGCAGAGTATGGGGGTTTGGTAC
Source organism: Pelobates fuscus (assembly GCF_036172605.1). Lineage (NCBI taxonomy): Eukaryota > Metazoa > Chordata > Amphibia > Anura > Pelobatidae > Pelobates > Pelobates fuscus. The sequence continues at coordinate 110,342,152 of NC_086318.1, read as the reverse complement.
AAGAGGGGTGTCCAGGACGGTAGCTTCATTAACAGCACGGAGATCCTGAACCATCCTGTACTTCTCTGGCTCACCTTTGGGAGTTTTCTTTTTCACAGGGAATAATGGGGTGTTGCATTCAGATTTACATTTCACCAGGGCACCCTTCTCCAAGAGTGCCTTGATGTGGGTAGAAATGGCAGCGGCCTGTGCTGGTTTTAATGGATATTGTGGTTTTCTTGGTAATTTAGCTCCTGGAATGAGCTTTACCACCACAGGGGGAACATTTAGGTGACCTATGTCCTCTGGGCCTGAGGACCATAACTTGGCGGGCACCTGTATCTTTAACGCCTCTGGGAAATTGGACCTTAATTCTGCTGCTTTCTCACGGGGCTTTTCTAAATGCAGCATTAGAGGCAAGGAGCACAAGGCTGAGGTGTCTGATTCAGATAGAGGTGTGGACATTTCTACCTGCCCATCCGGGGTAAAGGTGATGGATGCTTGCAGGCGTGAGAGAACATCAGCACCTAATAGGTTAATTGGGCATGTGGAGGATACCACAAAGCGAGCAAGCAGGCTAGAGCCAACTCGTAATGGAGTTGTTAAAGGGCTATGTCTTGGCTGGCCATCCACTCCAACACAAGAGACGTCAATATTTGACAGAAAGGATGGGTCTGGCAGGTCTTGTTCTCGCAGAACACTACGGGCTGCACCTGTGTCAACTAGAAATGTGGTAGGGTGGCCTTCAATGGGCAAAGTCACTGTGGCAAGTGGCCCCCCCTTATCCCCTGTAGACACTGCCATGACAGGGGTTGCAGACACAGGCTTGCCAATTTCCTAATCATCTGGTTCCTCAATTATCGGAACCTGTTTGGTGGCTTTGGGAGCTGGGGCAGGTTTGGAGGGCTTTCTGGGCTCCTTTTTAGGTTCTGGGCAGTCACTTCTAAAGTGCCCCTTGGCTCCACAATTAAAACAATGTCCCCCCTCCTCCGGTCTAGTACCTTTTGGGACTGGGGTGGAGCGGGATACCATGAGAGGCGCTGAAGTGGATCTTCTTGGGGTCTGGGCGGATTCCAAACCTCTAGCAACTAAAAGTAGGGTGTCCAGGGGAACAACCTTATATTCAGGGCGTGCAGCAATGATTCCCTTGCGTATAGAGTCCTTAACACCTTGGACAAACGCACCTGACAGCATTTGTGAATGAATCTTGTCAGTAAGATCAAACCCCAAATCTGTAAACATTTGATACAGTCTTGCATGAAACCTTTCCACTGATTCTCCTTTATCTTGAATAACATCAGTAAGGCCAGCAGCCTGATCTGCAAGTTTGTCCTTAGCCCATTCTTTCAATTGGGTGCAAAAAGTTACTCCAGAGGGGTAATCAACATCACTGTTGAGCTGATCTGTACTGAGGTGTCGGGCCATACTTGGCCAATATGCATCCCCTGCTTTAATAGCACAAATGCTCAATAAATCACGCCATGCGGCTGAATAAGTCTTCTGAATTTGAACTATCCCTCGGTAGAAGGGCATAGGCTGCTTTTCTGGGTCCGGGAGTGATTTCATCAGAGCACTAGCTTGAGTGGGGTTAAAAGCTACATATTTAGGAGGGGCCTGTTCTCCCCGACCCTTGTGGCCGAAGGGATCATCGATAGAACGATGAGTTGGGGCTCCCGCAGCAAGTTCCGATGAGACATGGGACACCCTGTCCATCTCGTCATCATCGAACTCTATGATATTGACTCTTCTACGCGGTGCAGGTCCCGCGTGAGGTGAAAGGGTCGGTGGCTGGGAATGAGCCCCAGATGCAGGGGTGGCTAGCGAGTCGTAACCTGGGGACAGGTAGTCGCCGGGAATTACTGGCATCAGGGCTGAACTGGGAGCCGCCATATTGGAGGCGGGGAAAGGAGTTGCTTCAGGATTAAGGGAAGAAGCGGCGGCCATATTTGATATGGGCACTTCCGGGGCAGATTGGGCCGGACTGGGCATGACCGGAACCTGGGGAGTGGCTTGGGGAAAGGGAGGGTAACCGGGGTAGGGCAGGGCCATGGGATATGGGAAGGGGTAGGGCCAGGCAGGGGAGGGCAAAAGAGTAGGGTGGGCAGGTACGGTTAAGGAGGTAGGATATTGGACTGGGGCGGAGCTGGTTATCGGAGGAGACAGGACAGGATTAGTAGGGATGGATGCAGAAAGAGGAGTCGTAGCATGGGAGGGAGGGGTAGTTAGCTGGACGGGTGCTGATGGAAGGGGATTAACCATAGAGAGGGATTGCAGGGAGGAGGCGGCAGATGAGATGTTAGGATTAGGCATGGAAGGGAGCGTGGGGATGGCTGAGGATGATGAGGCCGTTAGGGAAAGGGAAGGGGTAAAGAAAGATCCATCAGAATTCAGGACCGGGCAGACAGGGGAGGTGATGGGATGGGATTCGGGAGGATCGGGAGTGGGGAACATAGTCAGCGGGCTATCACCTATGGCTGACTGAACCTTGGGGCTTGGGAAAACCCCAGCAACACAATTCTTATGATACACAAACAATTTCACACCTTTGTGATTTACTTCTTCCTCAACCCAACCTTCTAACTGAATAGCCTTCGCTACTCTGTACCATGCTTCAGCAGTCTTTAATAAACCATTATCTGTAAGCTTGCCTTTCATTTCTGCTAGTAACTTGCGCCAACTTTCTGGTTGCAATCTCCCACATGTCGGTACAGCAATTTTACATACTTTTGCAATCTTTTCAACACCTTTAACCATCTCTTCACCCTCTCTGTTCTCTACCAAATCACATGCTAACCAGCCCTTGCTGGGCTTATCTAAATCCTGTCCCATAGTCCCTTTACCCCTATACCAGCGTCCTAGATATAGAGAGAGAGAGAAGGAAAATTGAACAGGAACGTCTACAATGCTCGACTGCCACCCGAGAATCGTGGAACTTTCTCAGGTGCGTCTTCCCAAAACGTAGACTAGTCACTGAATCCGCCTACCCGGGGTGGTAGACACGGATTGGAGCGAGGTGAGAAGTGTGTGACCAATCACTTCTCTTTTAAGAGGAATGGGAGTGGATAGTATAATAATATAGAGAGTGTAGAAAAGATGAAAGGCAAGGAAAAATCCTTAGAGACAGACACAGGAGTACATGAGACTCCTCATTAAACAAACAAGACAACAATACAGTTGAAATACAGTGTATGCATCACAGTTCAAATAAAATCAACAACCCCGTAGTGCCCCTATAAGACCCACTTATAAGTCTCACTACCACAAATAAACAGAAGAACTGGAATTCCACCAGCCCCAGCGCTCAGGGCGGTGGTTACCAAAAGAAAAACTGGAATCCCCCCAGCCGAAGCTGAGGTTTACCAAAACTGGAATCCCCCCCGCCTCGGTACTCGGGACAGTGGTTACCAAACTTGGAATTCCACTAGCCCCAGTACTCGAAACTGTGGGTTACCACGTGCACACTGAGGCTAGCTAAGCTCTCAGAGTGTCACCAGAAGGATCACAGGAAATTATGAGTCTACACAAAATCCACAGTTCCAACAATCCCCTTTTTCCTTACAGCCACAGCCACGAGGCTCCTAAAAGAGGTAAACAGGCAAAGAAGACCCCCAGGAATGCATCCACAGGTCAACCCCCCTTTTTCCCTACAACCACAGCACCGTGGTTCCTAAAAGGAGTAAAACAGGTAACAGAAGACCCAGGCAAATCCCCTCAGGTCCACCCCCCTTTATCCCAAAAGGGGCAAAATACAAACAGATAGACAGATATACAGAAGACCCAGGCAAATCCCCTTAGGTCCACCCCCCTTTATCCCAAAAAGGGGAAAACAAGCAAGACAGAACCCCAGGCAAATCCCCTGCAGGTCCACCCCCCCTTTATCTCAAAATGGGGAAACAGGCAAACAATTCAAACACAATTCAAACACACCCAGGCAACAGATAGACTATAATGCAGGTAAACAAATGAGTAACGAGACACCGGGCAAGATATTACCTGTCTTTGATGTCCTCCCGGGAAGCAGTCACAGACACGTGGACGGGTCAATCAAAGGGGCCGGAACATACCGGTGGCTCTGCAGAAGTCTCTACCGTGTACCTGGAGGTGATCAATCTCCTTTCCTTCCCCCTGGATTCCTCCGTCCAACAGCGTCTTCCTTAGGACGGCTCACCGGCCAGACATAGCCCGGTGCCCCACGTTGGGCGCCAAGTTGTTATGGTACTTTTTAGCAGTAAACCAAAATGTTTAAATGTCTATCTGTTCCTGTCCAAATTAATAAAATAAATTGCGTATATACGCTGAAGTAATTAAGTCTGACACACAAGGTTCAGGTAAAAATAACTTCGAGAAAATTTATTGGCAAGTGATTAAAAAGCGGACGCGCAGGTCCTTTTAAGAGACATTTTACGTCATCATTAATTATTAGAATATCAGCAAATAAACATCATTAATTGGATTAATTGTTAAGTGTCGTGATCAGTGTCCTCCTATCAATATTATTAATTGGTCCAAACAACTAAGTGGTTAGTCCCGTGTCCACCCACCAAGAGGTGGGATTGTTCTGGACACGGGTGGGGGACAAGGGGTCTTGAGCGTCATTTTACACGGTCGGTGATCTCAGGCCTCGTGGCCAGGTGCAAGGTCTCTTATGAATAGAACATTTCATTACTACTGTGTTCTCATGGCCTTCAAACTATACTATGTTGCAAATCTAAGGAAAAGTCAGCAATTCCTGTGTTAATCATGTCTTTATAGAAAATACAGTCTTTGTTCTATTGTATTAGATGCGCTGGGAAATTCTGTCATGTAAGGTAGTTTTAAAATGAACAAGTTAGGTTATGAGGACAAAATGGAGGATTGAAGAAGTCAGGTTAGGAGGACAAAATGGAGGATTGTCACAGTATAAAGTTAAAATGGAGTTAGTGCAATAATTGAATACAAGTGCAATAAGGTTTTTTAAATAATCCCACATCAGTATCATCAGTAGAATCGCAAGTTCAAATCCCGGCACCAATCAATAAAAACAGAAAGAATTCTGTGCTTGTATGTTACTGATTTAGTCCAAAGGCAGCTCAATCACCAAACACTGAGTCTATCTTGTTCAATAGGGGGTAGGATAAAACAGGAAAAACAGTGTCCTTTAGGGAATATATGCAATGACAATTTAGTGTAGTAAGTTAAAACCGTCTTGATAGAGTAAGGAACATTACAAATTGTACACTCGCACTTTGTACAATTTGCTCATTCAGTTGTTTTGGAGTTAGTTGTTTTGGGTGCAACTGAATAAGTTTTGTTAAAGGCTGCAGTAGGAAATAAAAATTCTACATTATTATTCTTTATTTATAAAATGCCTGTTCTGTGCCACTTTTCAAAGGAAAATAAAATATAATGAATTTAGGATCAAAGGGTCCTATTTCTAAGGACTAAATTATTTAGATCGAATAGGGTGATAAAAGTAAGCAACGTATTCTTGTTTTCTTTTAGAATGCCTTAGTACCAATTGCACAACACGTATAGGAAAAAATGCTTCTAATCGAACAACTATTTTGAGCGATACCAGCTGAATCTTGCTCTGGAGTTCTAATAAAGCTACCACTGCACTCGATGCTAACCATGACTGCAATCGCAAAAATATATAGATATTAATATTATTTGGCATGTTGGTACTTCATATAGAATGTCCTGTTTTTATTAATTGGTGTACTCACACATTTTTTGTACATGTTGTCATATAGCTTTTTGGAAAAGAGACTAGAATGTTTCACATCACTGTGACATTTAAACATTAGGGATCCCAGGGTTTCTAATGTGTTTGCCTGTGTTATATATGCCATTTTTGGTTGTAATCTCCCTTGAGGGGTTTGGTTTGGCACAATGTATTTATACAATCCATCTATTTGCAATGATCTGGAGGGATCTTCGATTAATGCAGTTACAATTTGTTATATATATATATATATATATATCTTACATTTTGCTTCTGGTTTCATTTAATGTAAATGTCCAACATCACTTAAAACAGATTCACATTGTCTCATTTAGTGGAGCTTGGTAGTATCGCAAAAGCTTCTAATCACTCTTCTACTCTATAATAATAATTTTTTTGTGACTCACCTAAAATGTGAGCATGAGAAACAATTTATTGTAGGCTGAATTTGCAACAACTGTTCTTGCCAAATATTTAAGGCCAGTTCAGGTTAATTTTGGGTCAGACCAATTTTATCAATTACAGATTAAGGAACAGTGCACGCCCAATAATGCATTTTTTAATTCTAAGTCTACTTAAAATCACAGCAAACGCATATGAAGATTCAGTTCCACTATATGGCAATATCGTGTTAAAGGACCACTATAGTACCAGGAAAACATACTCGTTTTCCTGGCACTATAGTGCCCTGAGGGTGCCCCCACCCTCAAGGCCCCCCTCCCGCCGGGCTCTAGGGGGTGGAAGGGGTTAAATGTACCTGTTTCTCCAGCGCCCGGTGGGGAACTCTCCTCTCCTCCTCCATATCGCCGTCATCGGCTGAATGCGCATGCGCGGCAAGAGCCGTGCGCGCATTCAGCCAGTCTCATAGGAAAGCATTCTCAATGCTTTCCTATGGACGCTGGCATCTTCTCACTGTAAATCACAGTGAGCAGCGCGGAAGCGCCTGTAGCGGCTGTCATGAGACAGCCACTAGAGGCTGCATTAACCCTATTATAAACATAGCAGTTTCTCTGAAACTGCTATGTTTATAGAAGAAAGGGTTAATCCTAGCCGGACCTGGCACCCAGACCACTTCATTTAAGCCCACCACTACACCACAGTACCCCAATATCGCTAGGTCCTACACTCATTGAAACATGGGAGACAAATTAATTTGTGTTAATGCTAAATGAACGAACGTGCCATCAGACTCTCCCCTAGCCTCCAGTCCTTTAAGCCCACCACTACACCACAGTACCCCAATATCGCTAGGTCCTACACTAATTGAAACATGGGAGACAAATTAATTTGTGTTAATGCTAAATGAACGAACGTGCCATCAGACTCTCCCCTAGCCTCCAGTCCTTTAAGAAGTCAAAACTCTAGGTTATCCTACCGTCTTCCTGGCTGATGTCCATTTAAAATAGTTTCTTGGGGGCGGGGCCGGGCCGCCGAGCTGGAAGGCAGCAGAACACCATGGCTCCTGGCCTGAGACCGATAAATCCACACTCAGACCACCCCAAAGCAGAAATTATCGACATATAATTAACGAGAAACACCCAAGCTTCATGGGGATACCAAACTGAGGCCAGTCTTGGGCCGGGAACACCGAAAATAACGCAGCGGCCTACTCACCATCATAAGCCTGGACGATGGCAGCCCCTGAAGATGCACAGATAACTGACCAGCAGCCCAGAGATAATAGTATACCAGCTATAATGCCTACATGGGGGCAACACCGTTGCGGATGACGGCCCGGCTGCGCTCCCCTCCCCCTCCCCCCCCAGCCACATGGTAGTGGCACACACCGGGGCGGAAGGAAACTGCGCGGGGTCCAAGTCGACCACCTGAACGGACACAGGCTACCGGAAAGGAGCCCGCCCGAAGAATCACTCCAGACAGAGAAACACCAAAGGGGTCTGACATGGGTGGCTCATACGGGCCCTGGTAAAGCCGAGCGCTGGATGGCTCCTCCGTGCTGTGTCACTGACCGCTGGAGAAGTGGGCGCCCGAGCCTCTGGGTTTGTGGGGTCCCCGGAGAGATCTGTCCCTGAAGCCGTGAGCCCTGTGGGGTGGGACTGCGCTATCCTCCCGACGGACCGGTGGTCGTGGGGGATGGGCACCGGCCCCAAATGTGTGGCCAGCACTGGGTGAGACATTGGAACGCACACTTCAAGGGACTCACGTGGAGCTGGGGAGGTGCAGGGAGCGGACGACCGGTGGACTTTGTGGTGGGGTCTGGCGGGCAGTTTGTACTCCTGAGTGCCCACGGTGCCACGGGGGGGCCCGACCGGTGAGCGGAGATCGGCATGGGGAAGACAGAAGGAGGCCTGGCGACCCGGGGCCAGTGTGGTAGCAGCGCCATGAGAGACTTCCCTCAGATGGCCATGTACACTAACATGGCCACCCTGCAGTTTACAGTTCACATTTTACATTTTTCATCTCTACGTTTGCATCTACTCTATAGTTAGTTAGCATCATTATCCATGTACTTAAAGAATGTAGGGAACACTGGGTTGTTCAGTTAAGCTTCTACACTACTGTTAGTAGCCCTCAAATCATAAGCATTCTCTAATACCACAAGTCAGAATTATAATTGACTAGGCGGTAATAACGCACGTAATGTAATGTGTTTGTTTATATGCTCTTTTTTGCCGTAAACATGTAAGGTAATATAGCTTGATCTGACCAGGCAGCAAGGACTTCACAACATGTTTTTAATTTACTACCATAAGCTTTTCTTGTTAGCATATTACTACATTAACGAGTCGCATAATTAAGGGCCGGTCAAACAGCCCACAGATTCAGATGACTGCTAGCAGTAAACGACAGAGTGCAAAACTGTCCGCTTGCTCCACAGACAGATAGACATCCGACCACAGCTTCAAATGCAGCTCCATACACCAGCGCACACATGCAAAGCTAAACGGTGGTCTTACGCCGAAGTAGAGAGCCTCTGCATGGGCTAACTATAAACTCCTGCCCCTATGCACAGAACGACTGCCTCTCAACATACGGAAATAATTACAAACTTTATCAGACTTAACTCTCACATAGACATGCTGCAACTATTACCCGAGCTTCGCGAATGTTAAATAACTATGTTCACTGCCTACATCGACATTGCTCTTAAGACCTTAGGGCGACACTGCATATGTTGGCGCACCCGGGTGCTAGTTACTGTTGCACCGAGCATGGCCATATAGAGGCTCTACGCTACTTCTAAGTCTTATCTGGGAACAGAGGCATGAGGGGAGGCACGAGACACACTTTTAACCCCTTAAGGACACAGGACATGTGTGGCATGTCATGATTCCCTTTTATTCCAGAAGTTTGGTCCTTAAGGGGTTAAGCAGCTAGTTTTCCTCATTTAATTATTCCCCCCCCTCCCCCCCAACATTATTACCTTATTTACTCACATTCTTATTTATTCTATTTTTTCTTTTTTTTTTTCTTACTATTATTATTATTTTACTCTATCTGGCTCACAGAAATTAACTATCACACGAGCTACTTCAGCCCTGTACCCGCTCTCCCGCATATGAATAGCTCAATGTATACAGCTGTAATCCAACATACCGAGTTAGTCCTTTGTGTCACCCCTTTTACTCAATATTATACAACGTATAATGGTACACGCTCGCAACCTTAACTGGGCACTTCACATGTACGACTCCCTACGCTGTAGCGAGTATGCAATATGCTCCCGCAATGTTGTCCACTCTTCCTAAATACCCTGTACATGTTTATTGAGTAAAAAATGCAACAGCCACCCATTACTCACTCCCATGCAAAAGCTAAACCTACTTTGTATAACCCAGCTTGCCTCACAACATAAAAAGCTTGATCATTAACTGTATGTTCAATCTTCACATGTCAATCTACAATAGACACCCATCTCTTATTAGCAATCTGACCTAGATATGTTTGTTTAACCTGTTCACTGAATACTTTAAAATGTGCAGAATCCATGTACAGAATCAACTGTTTGTATTACCAGGCTTGTTGTTGCTGTCGTGGCACTATAAGTTAAAATATGTATTTAGTATTTAAACATGTTTGTAAAATGTCCATGCACGCTTAATAAAAACCTTTGGAATAAAAAAAAAAAAAAGAAGAGTTGCATAAAAATAGGAAAAACTTTTATATTTAGGACAGCTCTATCATCTTTAGGCACTGCACACTGACAGGTGCTCACTCATAAACTAGAAAAATTAATAAGTGATTTGCAATTCTGCAAAAATAAAACAATATGCAGTAATAATAATTAAAGTAACAAAAAGTCACTTTTCTACATTGGTTACACTGTGACTATTGTTGATATTTACGTCATTATAGCCTCAGAGGCTCTATGTAGATCTGTACTATATCCTAACAGTAATATATTGTTGTTTTAGAGTTTGATTTGTACTTTGCCTGTGTATTTTATTAAATAAAGCTTTTTCTATTTAAAAAAAAATAGTTTCTTAACACCGGAACAGTTATCTACCGTCTTTATCATGAAGGACAATTGTTGACATTCCTGCTATTTACTTCTTGCTAACAGAGCATTGTGGGAGTTTTGCAGAGCCTGAACCAACCAAGGCTTGCTTATCCCTGTATGTCTTATTAGCAACTTTAGTTTTTTTATATTTTTTTTGTACTCTCAAACTTTATTTATATTAGCTAATGATTTGGAAATGATTGTCTTATTTTCTTTGAGTGCTGCAGTAGTTACAAAAGCCCTAAGGTTGTAAAAACCAGGTCACAGATGGTGCATTAATTTTGAAACTAACTTTATTTAACATTCCAATTTGTATCCATCAGTACGAGAATAAAAATAGGTCACATTTTAGATGCTACATCTAAGTTTGCTCCAGCGTAAAAAACCGGGACGACTGATTTTTTTTTTTTTTAAATTGTATATTTGATATGTATGCACAAATGCAAGGTGATATATACAATTTTCTATTTATTTATTTTATATTTAATGTCAAAAAAGTTAGTGTTAATGAATCCAACTTGATAACGGTTTGTGTTTCACTATTTGATCATACAGAATTACAGGTGTTAAATATGTGATTGCCAGGAGTTCTCAATATGTTGGCTTTTTTTTTTTTTTTTTAACATAGAATTAACAACCTTATTTGAACACAGTATCCATAGTACATGGAGCATTTTCATATATATAAAAAAAAGAAAAATCAAATGAAGAAACGTCATTTTTATCCCTCTATTCAAATTTTTCTTTTTTTTTTTTTTTTTTATGGTTGCTTTTTTTAAGAGTGCTAGTTGAAGATGCCTTACCAGTACACGTGGTATATGGTAAAGCATTTGTGCCATATCTCAAAGTGCATCATGCCTGCTTCTCTGGTCAATAGAACGCCAATTGCTTGCTGTACTGAAAGTACCTTATTTTTACAATGCATCGCTTGCATTGATTGTAAACTAGGTCACCTCTAATTAGTACTTTCAGCGAGAGAGAAGTTTCTCACTTCAACAGATTGACCTTACATCTTGTCAGTTATGGGCTAATGTTGTGAGGGAGTTACTCCAACCAGATCAATGTTGGATCAGAAAAGAATTGCACAATGACTTGCATCTACAGTGATACTTTGGCATTTCACACGAGTGGCACACGTATTTTATCTTTCTTTTGTTTTTTTCTTCTACTAAAGATATTTATAATATAGCATAATTTGTTTCAGCAAAATCTGCAGGCCCCAATCCGTTCTCTGGTTTTACTCTAAATATCAGATCCTCTGTAATTGAACTGAATCTAGATAATCAAAACAAGACCCTTTGTATATTATATGGATTTCTGTGTATATGAAAATAGACTCAAATGACCAAATAATTATTTCATAGGAGCTTGCGTAACTTGCATTTTGTGTTTTATTTTATTAAATACCACACAGATGTAGCACAGAGTTTACATGCTATTCAGACTTGAAAATAGTTTATGTATGTAATTTAGGTTTGTAATATGTAGTAGTGTATTTTGCGATTAATTTCCCCTGAGAAATCTGTGGAGTATTATTCTCATATATCCATGACTTTTATGCAGAATGCAAAAATTTAGGACAAATCATTGTTACAGTGCCCACTATGAAATATGTTTATCTGGTTTTCCAAGTGGAGAGATACGATATAGTCCTGAAATATGAATAAACTTGAGCTACATGTTCTATTTCTTTAAAAGCAGCAAAAAAGAAGGCACAAACGTCGGGCTGAAATTGTTTGTAATACTGCCCGCTATGTCTTAGACCTCAATTTTTTTTTACAAAAACTCTTACCTGCAAAAGATTGTTTCTGGGAGTTACAATACTTTTGCAATATTTTTGGTACTGAGAAAAATCGGTGTAGGGCATCCATGTTTTGCAACTATTATATCTATTTTACATCAAAACAAAACAAAAGTAAAGTAGGCAGATAGAATCAAAGTCACAATTTCATTTTTTTTATATAGCTACGTGTTCTAAATCGGGGTGCAAGTGTGTTGCTGAAATGCCTACACTCAAGGATTCACAATCTGTAAAACCGTTCATAGTGATACATCGGGCTTAGTGGCACTATTTTTGTCCCGGGATTAAAACAGTGGGCAGCATGATGCTTATATATATATTTAACAATACTAGACAATAAATCACATCTTTCTTGTTTTGAAAGACATTGAATGGTCTGGAGCTGACTTTCTGTCTTATTTTCTAGTCTGCTGTTTGTCCTTTGGCTGCAGCTAAACGTTCATACTTGACTTTGACATTTCATTTTACCATAGTGGAAACAGACAGAAGTGCATTTCAAATGCCCATTTTACATACCTCCCAACATTTCAAAAGGACAGAGAGAGACACTTTCATTATAGGAGTGTGTAGGGAGGTGGCCATGGGGCAGGGACGTTCTGATAAATTTTAGGTAACTTACTAATAACGGTTATTGCAACTAAAATGTAATTTAGAACAAGACCGATGTATCTTATTTACACAGACTGATTCCTAAACATGTTTATTGTAGTGTAAAAACACATTACTGTCATGACAGCTATTTTATATCTCCATATGTACAGGTTTTACCAGTTTCATGAGAAGTCCTGCAGGTGACATATTCAACCCTTTGCACTGTGAGATCTACCAGGACATGGATCAACCCCTCAGCAACTACTACATTGCTTCGTCTCATAACACCTACTTAACAGGGGACCAGCTGCTTTCTCAGTCTAAGGTGGATATGTATGCCTGGGTGTTGCAAGATGGCTGCCGATGCATTGAAGGTATGTTCATGACCCTTTTGCTTGTATGGAATATGATTTTAAAATAGAACAATAGGCAGGGGTCAAAATAAGTATTATAGATGAGTCATGTGGCATAATGTTACTTCCAGGTTAACAATAAGACTGAGTTGTGTTGTATTGTAGTATTCCAATTTAAACATCAACTGGGTGAGCACATGACAGCTAGTAACCCTGCACATTTTATGCTTAATGGTACTTCCTCATAGACACTTGTACAACATTTTCAGTTCTTCAGATCTGATACTGTTTGAATTTTCAAACTGTTTTGTTTCAGAAAAACAAAACATGGTCAAACATCTTATGTTTCAATTTGAAATTTGTGTTTGATTTGAAAATGTTTGAATCAATCTGAAAATTTGCGGTGGTAACCCTCAAATGAAGGAAGAAGTGTACCTGTAGTGTCCCTTTCACTAAAAAGAGCAACTCTTGAACTGTAAATGAATGATTCAATGTTCGTGTTAAGAGGCAGTAGCTTCTAGCAGTAGCCACTGCAAAACAAATCAGCCAATTCGATTGATTCTGAATTAGAGCGATTGATTTAAAAGGACACCAAATCGGTAGAGATTCTGTGGAATTTCAGTTTTCACTGAACCAAATCTCCAAGTTTCATTCATAAGGGGTCAGTGGTGGATCCAGAGCCTGATCTCGGGAGGGGCACTTGTAGATTATTTAAATAAATAATCCAGGCACAATAACCACTACAGCTCAGTATGGTAGTTATGGTGCCAGTCGTGCCAGGATCCCATCCCAGAGTAAGTAGTCAAACCATTTAAGAACAGTTTGACAACTTACCTGGGGTCTGCTGGGATATAGTTTGTTTTCCTGGCACTATAGTGATCCTTTAAGGGTAAGATAAAATATGGAACATAACAAAACAAAAAATTGAACAAGATTATGTTTTAGTTAGTTTTTCTTCAATACCCCACATAATAGGACCATATCCATTGAAAATAGAGTAGAGACTACAGAGGTTGGCAAAAAAAAGATCCTTATAAAAAATACATGTACAGCATCTATTGTTCCTATGCAGCTAATGAAATGTCTGACTGTGAGTTACTGCAACTGGTTTCTGTAAATTTAATGGGGTTGGCTTATTATAGGCCTCTTGCATTTTTTAATATTACTAATGACTTCGCATTTAAACTTATTGTTATTTCCATTCTTTGCCTTATTGTTTCTCTGCCTGGAAATAATAAAGCTTTCAGGTGCAGAAATGAATCTCATTGGCAAAAATGGTTCAATTTAGTAGCAATTAAGGCTTCTAGTGGTAACAGTGGGATGTGATAAATAATGCAATTAAGGAGAACACATTGCATTATGATTTAGTACAATGAACTGAGACAATCATTCAAGGCACCATCAAATAACCGCTGTTTCACACCTCCTAATGTTTCATTTTGCAATTTGGGGGTAATTGTGCTAAAATAAATTGGACGCTTTTATGTCAAATGAAGCAGATCATATTATACTTTATTTCAACAGTAACTGAAGACATTCTCCTGCAATGTCTGTGTATCCACATACTGTCATGCTCATCCGGTGACCTGTGCTTTATGACAGTATTGTAGCATTGTATGAAATATTTGCCTGCCACTCTTTGTGACAATACAACAGGAACTATGTGTAAAGAGCCATTATAGGTCAGGGTTCTAAAAGTGGAATAATCGGAACAAAAATTCTCCTGGCTTCCAGGGTAATTGCTTCCATTTTAAAACGTTGATGGCTATTTATCAAGGCCAATTCTGGAGCAAAATACTAAAATTGAAGAAATCAGTATGAAAACCTGTTGAATTATCCTTCCATGGCTCCACTTTTGGAACTTTGCCTTCCTAGCCTTTGATGTTTTGATCTGCTTACAGATTGTCATTTTATTTATTGACGTCTGCTATTTTGAGATCCCTCAATTGAGCTTTGTTAGTGTCAAACCCTTGATACACATCTCGCATTCGGTTCAGATATATCAATGGGTACATGCTTTTTTACAGTTTATTTATTTTCTTAAATATCATTTTACTGTCTTTTTTTCTTTTCTTTATAGTACCGAATGATTTCTGGTGATTTATATAGAACTATATGCCATATATATATATATATAGCCCAGTATTATACTTATTATGCATTTTAGATCATGTAGCAAAGTATCCCAATGTATAACTTTTTTTAAAATTTGTTTTAATAGTTGATTGCTGGGATGGGCCTGATGGTGAGCCAGTTGTACACCATGGATACACGCTCACCTCCAAGATTCCCTTTAAGGATGTTGTGGAAGCCATCAACAAACATGCCTTTGTAAAAAATGAGTAAGTTATGCTAATGTTTTGCCATTTTAAAGGGAAACTCAAGCAAAACTCCCAGTATAGGCTCTAATAAAAATCCTGTGCTTTGATAAAAATGTTGTGTAATTATAGGATGAATGAATTGCCTAAAGATGCTGTAGTCCGTTCCATGTCCCCGGTTCATTAGCTACTTCTTTTGGGATTTAATGGAAGCTGTAATTCCTGCTTGGTAAAACAGCTGTACATTCTTTGCAATCAGGTGGACAGATATGTTTATAGCGTAAGGACTTTAGATATCAATTAAAATGTCATGCAAGTATAAACAGAATGCAGTTTGCAATAGGATTGAAATATGTATTGTGATTGTCCTGTTAAATTGTACCATTCAACCCTGACATAAGATGCACTCCGATATAACATACACAAATGCATTGTACTCATATAACAATAATTAGGTTAAATAAGTGCCCTTAACACGATTTTGTAAGAAAAGACTGATTTTGTGAGTAGTGTAAAAATATAAACACACAAAACATATTACTTACTATCTTACCTTTATTATAAGAACAAAATTGGTTGCCAATGAATTTTCTCTAGGAGGGTCCTGGCTTCACCCAATGACTCTTTACACCATAACCACTATAATAATAATACTCACTCAAAAATACCCTGTATCAGCCAGACCGCTGGACACATCTCAAGTCATAACCTGGAAATCAAGTTGTTTATATGATATGCTTGCAATTCTTTTTGACTTGCATGTATCAGATCTTTATTTTATAACCAATGAATGGCTGTGGATTGAAAAACAAGCGTCAATATTTAGCCCAGCTTAGCCAAGTTGAAAAAAAATTAAGACATTTTCCATACTTATTGAATGAGTAAACTTGCAAAACATATCACAGTCCACCTCAATTTATGTCATGTCTAATATGCAGTAGTTTCACTGAAAGTGCTTTAAAGGGATCCTATAGTGCCAGGAAACCAAACCCATTTTCCTGGCACTATAGGGTAAATAGGTCCCTCGCGCCCATCCTATCGCGGACAGCCACTGAGGGCAGACTTAGACCTGCAATGTAAACATTGCAGTTCTCTGGGACTACAATGTTTCAAATTGCAGCACTAAGTGCATTAGGGTCACAGCACCCAAACTTCAGTGAGCTGAAGTGGTCTGGGTGCCTACAGTGTCCCTTTAACTTAAAAAACACGTTGTAGCTTTACAGGATGCCTAATTTTTCTTATTTTACTCATGGTACCAGCAGCACTATAGAGGTTGATGGTATGAGACATGCCCAATTAGTAAAGGCAGATATTGCCCAATTATATTTTGTGTGTAATTTTACCTGATAGAAATAGTGTATTTTGCTGAAATATACATATTTGTATGTTTACAGAGGAAGAAATACATTGATGTTCATTATCTCTCTCTCTACTGCAGATTTCCTGTGATATTGTCCATTGAAAACCACTGCAACATTCAGCAACAGAGAAAGATTGCGCAGTATCTCAAAGAAATATTTGGAGATAAACTAGATCTATCTTCAATTCCACTAGGAGAAGCCAAGCAACTTCCCAGTCCCCAGAATCTGAAGGGAAAAATACTTGTGAAGGTAATGTAACTGGCACCAACAAGAGCTGTGCATTTCTCATGCATAAACAAATAAAATAATCGAGCATCAAGGGTGGACATGCAAGATGGTTGACCTGTGGTTCTTCACAGTGGTTTGTCCAGCACCTGGGCTTATATTCAATTTGCAGGTGGGAAGTTGGTATAAGGTAGAAACAGCTATCCGGGGGATTCTTGATAAGTCAGGTGGACCCGAACTTCCTGGCTTACTGAGCAAATATTGACGTGTGTGCTTGTTTAAAGAGCAGCATATGTAGAGTGAGTGTGTGCGCATGTTGTAAGTTTGTGTGTGGGCAAGCATTGATATGTTGAAATGAGTGTGCATGTATTAGTGTACGGGGGAAAATCTCTGTACTCATGGGTGTCCTTACAGGTATTTATGTTGGAATGTGTGCATTTATTGTGGAAATGTGACCATTTATATAGATACATGCATTTGTGGAAGGAATACAGCTCTTCAAATGGGCCTATTAGACTCCACATCTACAGCTAGAGCCAAACATTGACAATGGAGATGTCATTAAGCTGCTTTCAGCTTAGGCTGCAGTTGGATTCGATTTATGTTAGAAATGGGACTGATGTTGGGCAGTAGTATAAAATATTCTCAGGACAGATTAAAAATAATGGGACCATCCTATTCTGATTGAGCCACATCCTAGTTTGGACGTAACTTGCTATAGGCACTGCAAAACCTGGGAAATTGCAGAAAATGCAAAACATTTAAGGCCACTTTATTTTTAGTTACATTGTTTGTGCATATTTTTAAGTGCTATTTACTACAAATGGGGTTTACCTGAAGTGTCTTTAAACTATTTGAGAATTCTGCTTCTACAAATACATCTTTTTATGTTTTCTTTTTGTTTCTATTTTTATACGCAATAAGAAAACCACATGCTTTTGGCGATAGATTTATGTGAGTGCATGACTTGGTTACTTGAAAAGAATTATTGAAATGAATAATTCTGATTTTGATGTAAAGGCCAGCGGGCTGAGAGATACACTGCAGACCAATTAAATCTAATTTGACTATGCCATGACGGCCTAGTTACGAAGCATACTTTTTATTTCTTTAATCTCAATGCAAGCATTCTAAGCAGACTTGAAAAATGTCTGTTAATTAATATTTCTTTACACACCATTTCTCTTATGGATATATGCTATTAAGAAAATTATCCCTCAAAATTCAAGCCAATGGTTTACAAATCAGTCCTTATTAGCTGTTTATTATAAGCAAGGTGATAATGAATACGTTGATAAACTGCTTAAGCACTTGGACTATAACCCATGGATTCTGTATTTGGACTCCAAATGATTCATTCTTTTACCATGGACCACATGAAGTCTGACATTAAACCCTCCCTCACTTTAAACACCCCTTTGCCCTAACCACTACCGTGCTTTTAATCCTGTGTGCTTTTACATAGCTGCATACACTCAGATACTCAGAGATTAAAAAACAATACATTAGAGGCAGAAATATGTACATATCTACATAAATATATACATATGCATTTGTAAATGTGTGTATATATATATATATATATATATATATATATATATATATTTACTCTGTTTCCCCCACTTGGGTGGGAGGGGGAAGGCGAAAGGGTAGGATTCCTTATAATGCTATACCCACAGGCACCTAAAATGTAAATTCAACTCTGATTTTAAGGAATAGGAAGTTGACTTTTTGTGGAAGGTGTACTATCAGAATCTGTTTGTGGATTAGGTAGGTTCTAGGGAAGGTACTTACACTCATCTCAGTCTAATTCACATTTTCAGACTCACAGTTCAATGTTCTGTTCTCCTCTATACAAATCTGTAAAATAGATAAATAATGAGACCCTTGAGATGCCAGCAGGTATTACGAAAGAAGTGATAAGCTCATTCATGCACGTATAGTTATATTTAAAAAATATATATTCAGGTCCTCTGGAGAAGCCTGGCGTTGTGAGGTGCAGGAAGACATAACACGAGTAGGAGCCTGGCACATGACCCTTCCCCATGTGCAACTGGTTGGAGGGTAATATCATACTGGGTCAGAGGATACCCATGAAAGGGAAGAGCTAGATGATTCCCAATTCTCTGGTCCTAATACGAACAGGGCCAGGATATGACCTCTCTAAGTATTAGTGATGGAGGGTGCCCATATGACATTACAAAATCCCTGTGAATTATATTGGTTAGCATGCACAACAAAAATGCAAATATCCCATTCTTTATAGGAAAATATTTTAAAGCCCCATCACTCCGTAAACCGTATTATCCACATCTGTTTGCTGTTAGGCTGTTTGCCTTTAATAGTAATATTCTGCATGTATAGATTTTCAGTATTTCACATATTAAAAAAATAAATAAATCAAAAATACCCCCATGAATTTTTTGTTTCTAGATAGGCATTTTACATTTTATTGAATATATTTTAGGGAAAGAAATTGCCATATGACTTGGCGGAGGATGCCGATGAAGGAGAAGTCTCAGATGAAGACAGTGCTGATGAAATAGAAGAGGAATGTAAACTAAGCCATTGCTTTGTAAGTTAAAGGAGTTGTAAACAGTGAATTTTGCATTGTGTTCTGTATGTCTGGCACGTAATTAGAAATGAATATCTTCAGAACAGATCGGAAAATCAACGAATGGTTATATGTTAACACTTTCCCTGCTAGAGTAATCAAGGTGTATATACAGATAGCTTCCATAACAGATTTGCAAAAAGTATTTGTCTCCTACTAGGAATTAGAGATGTCCCGAACGGTTCGCTGGCGAATAGTTCCTGGCGAACATAGCGTGTTCGCGTTCGCCACGGATGGCGAACATATGCGATGTTCGGTCCGCCCCCTATTCATCATCATTGAGTAAACTTTGACCCTGTACCTCACAGTCAGCAGACACATTCCAGCCAATCAGCAGCAGACCCTCCCTCCCAGACCCTCCCATCTCCTGGACAGCATACATTTTAGATTCATCCGACATTTTAAATTTTTTTATTTTTTTTATTTTTTTTATTCTTTATTTTTGTAGTGCATGGAGGTATAACAAATGAGCATGTGGTACCGCAACGGCATTCCTCATGCTTTTTAAGTAACAATTGTAACAATAGGGTATATGTTAATACGTGCACATTTTATATGTTAAATTATTATAAGGTTTGTCAGTCAGATTCAACAACTTGGTAGTGTTTAGACAGGCTTAGACAATTTAAGAACATCTTTGAATTTAAACAGGCTTAAGCTTACGTCATAGTGAATACGTTATATTAAGCAGTGCGTGAGTATATATATCTACATTTAGATAATTTAAGAACATCCTTGAATTTAAAGCGGCACTGTCATGCCGAGTCCCGTTTTTTTTTTTTAACCCCCCTCCCGCCTCCACTACATCCAATTGACTCCTTAGTCACCCCCAAATGCCCCTAAGCACCCCCAGATTACCTATTTATTAATCTGTATTTTCTGCCCCGATCTATATTCAGGGCGCCGCCATCTTTGTGTGGGTAGGTGAAAGTCCCTTTGGCCTTCCCCCGCCCTGCAGAGCTCAGTCTGCGCGGAGCCCTCCATGGGTGAAGATGGATTCATTTTTTGAGCGTTGGGTTTTTTCTTTTTCGTCGGGAATTTTTTTTTGCGCTCGGGTTTTTTATTTTATTTTTAAGTTCGACGGGTATGATGGCTTTTTATTTGGCCTTTTTTGGGGCTGAAAAATGAAGATTTTAGAAAAAAAAGAAGACGTCGAATGGTAAGTTGAATTTTACTTTACAGGGTAGTAATTTTATTCCCCCCTCACTATTTTTTAGGGTGAGGGGGGTAGGTAGGGGCTTTTTTATTTGGGTGGGGGTGTGGGTGACAAGGGGCTTGGGGAC
Organism: Pelobates fuscus; assembly: GCF_036172605.1. Classification (NCBI taxonomy): domain Eukaryota; kingdom Metazoa; phylum Chordata; class Amphibia; order Anura; family Pelobatidae; genus Pelobates; species Pelobates fuscus. The sequence continues at coordinate 110,321,461 of NC_086318.1, read as the reverse complement.
CCCTAGTCACCTTTGATGGGGGGGGGTAATTTTAATTTAGGCCCCCCACCCGCCGCTCAGGGGTGGGGGCCGGGGGGGACAGTAGGTTGTCTGGCATGAATAAAAGTAGCATGTTTCAACTATATTAGTAGTTAGACTAGTTTGCACTAAAACATGGAAGACATCCTAATATGAATCGTGATCAACCGCTCTCAGAGACTATGCATTGCGACATGTATATGATGTGGAAAGGTCAACTGTTATGACTGTCTATAGACTAAGTGGCTTTAGCTGCACCTTAAGTATCACCAGTCCGTGGGTGCTGTATCTCTGCGACTGCTATTCAGGAGCCATAGATTGCCGGGTATTGTTGCCAGTGCTATTCAGGAGCCATAGATTGCCGGGTATTGTTGCCAATGCTATTCAGGAGCCATAGATTGCCGGGTATTGTTGCCAATGCTATTCGGTGGGTGAGTCCTGTAGCCTCCTGGTGGGCTAGAGTCCATAAAGCCCGGTGCTGGCCCTCCAAAGTCATGGTACTGCCCAGTCATCCTATGCCCGTTTCGGGGCCTGGGTCTGAGGCTGGCGCATGGAGCAGCACTGCAGTGCTTGGTAAGGATGCCGGTCCGGTCTCGTACCTGCAGAAGGGGCTGTAGCATCCTGTGAGGGGTTTGTAGTCCGACAGGGCTCTGGGTCGGCCCCGGTATTTTCGGCTGCTGGGCCCGGTCAGTCCGTCTCGCGGGTCCGGTCCGGTGCCTCTCGTCTCTCTGCGTGTGCCTCAGAGGCCTTTTGACATCTGACAGCTGGCTTGTCTGAACTCTTAGCCCGCCAGCTTTTACCAAACAAGCTGGTGGAGTCTGAGGCATTCCAAACCTTTGTGAGAGGCAACGCAGAGAGAGGAGTCTGAAGAAGAGGAGTCAGAGGAGGAAGGTGGCTTTGAGGAGGTGGAAGACCAAACACAGCAGGCGTCCCAGGGGGCTTGTTGTCACCTTTCGGGGACCCTTGGTGTTGTACGTGGCTGGGTGGAGGAAGAAACATTCAATGACATCAGTGAGGACAAGGAACGGGACATGGCTAGCTTGGTATCCAACCTTGTGCAAATGGGGAGTTTGCGGTTGTGCAAATGGACTGTTTGCGGTTGTTTGCGGTGCGTTAAACGGGGAGTTTGGTCTGTCACTGTGAAGCGGGCGTAACCCTTACACTACCTGATCAATACAACATCATACCTGATGTTTTAAAGCACATCATTCCAAACAATTTAGGAATGTTAGGTGATTTATGCCCTTTATGGATAAAAACCAGACTCTGCATCAACTATGTAATTTTCCATGGGAGTTTTGCCATGGATCCCCCTCCTGCATGCTACAGTCCAGGTGTTAGTCTCCTTGAAACAACTTTCCCATCACTATTGTTTACCAGAAAGAGTCCCTGTGGGTTTTAAATTCGCCTGCCTATTGAAGTCTATGGCGGTTCGCCCGGTTTGCCCGTTCGCAAACATTTGCGGAAGTTCGCGTTCGCCGTTTGCGAACGGAAAATTTGATGTTCGTGACATCACTACTAGGAATTTTTTGTTGATATGTGTGCCAGGTAACAAGCACAGTAACATTCACTATGAGCTAAATTTCCCCGGGCAAACTGAGAAACAAACAAAACAGTCACTTATTATATCCCACAGGAGTTCATTCCAAAACATTTTAATTTGTTGGTTTTTCTAATTTTTATTTTACAATTTCTGCTCTGCTTTTGCTTTATTATTTATACTGTTTGGATGTTTAAAGATATGTTATGGTAAGGATTGCACTGATTATTATGTTTTGTATATACCAGGCTATAATGAATAAATATATATATATAATCTCACGGTAATAGATGCAAAAGCTTTTCTGTGCAATTTTACTTATTTTATGAGTATTATTCATGGCTCTAATGTGTTAAATATGATTTTGTTTATCTTTATATACAGTTAAATTTTTATGACAATTTCAAAAGGACAAAAGTTCTGAAACCTACATGTAGGGAATGAATAATTCACTTGTTTTTGCGTCTATTTTAGCTTATCGTGCTGGACATATGCCCATTCGATGCCAGATGTTGTTGGTTGTGTGTATGAGCAATCGTGTCTTTGTGTGGTCTGTTACATTGATATATTTGTAGCAGAATCTGCTGTGGAACACAATGTTTGGACATAGCTAAATAGGATATCATAAACAAGCCTGAAGCACTGAATCAGCATGCTAATGAGCTCTATATTATTCCTTCACAGAGTAATGGTACAACCGAACACCAGGTGGAATCATTCATTAGGAAAAAATTGGAATCTTTACTAAAGGAATCACAGATCAGAGACAAGGAGGACCCTGACAGCTTCACCGTTAGAGCATTGTTGAAAGCAACACATGAAGGCTTGAATGTGAATCTGAAACAGGTAGACAAAGCAGTTTTAACTAATATCATTTTCTGGGTCAAACTTTTATGGAATTGTGAATAGTTTTTTTTAATGCTTTGTGTTGTGGTTCAAGGTGTGAGATGAACTTATATAGCTGTCAAAGGATTAACCAAATAACTTAAAGAAACTGATCGTAATGCAAAAAATAATTTAATTAGGAGATGCAACTTTTATTGCAAATGTTCTGTTATATCATCAGACATACATACCTCTTGCAGGTCTAGGCTCCTTGCTTGTATTACTCTCTCCAGCTGGTTCTGAAAGTATGACTGCTTTGCCATGGTAAAATGTGTGTGTGAACAAGTTGTGTGTCTGCACCTTAGAGATGCAGACTGAGATCTCCTTGTATAGATTCGGCAGGCTGGTGAGGGAGATTTTGGATCTCCCCACTGCCTGAGGAGCAGAACACTGCCCCCTATATGGGATAGTTTTGGAGAGCCTTTGATTCTTCCAGTCAGACTTGACTGGGTGTTGGCCCAATTTGCCTGATGGCTAGTCAGATCTCTCTGATCAGTGTATGATCTAGTGGCCAGAAGGGTAATTAATATATTTCCATTAAAAAAAAACATATAAAAGCAATAATTCTCACTCCACTTCATCACAAAACTATTGAAGATTGGTATAGAACATTAGCAAAGTCTATGGTGTGTTTGGATATTCCTTTGGCTATCTGGATATGACCATTGCTGCCACAACTATCACATGCACTTGATTGTAATGCTGGAGGAGTGTATTACAGGTAATGTTAAACGTCTCATATACCAAGGCTATGGCCCATTTTCCAGGAGCCTGTGTCTTAGATTTTGCCTGCATTTCATCTGTTTTCAGAGTGTTGATTAGAGAGCATAACATATTAGTGAAGATTTATAAACCTACATAAAACACCTAGAGCAAAGATTTAGGTATGTTACCCCCTGATGTATCATACAAAAGATACAGCTGTCTGTGTACCTATTATTATGGAATTTTCTTCTTGCAGGTAAACACACAATTATCCATGCACACAACCCCACTTGTCATAACACATGTCAATCAATAATTTCATATATTGGACAAGAACTGGTCGTCACAAACTTTAGCATCCTTGAAAGGTCAGTTTGGCTATATATGTCATAATTCCCACACCAGAGGTACGTCAGTCTGTGATGAAGCCAGCTCATAAATAAAAAGTAGTAACTTAACATTTTAATGAACTTGTTGAAATGTCTCACATTAAAGTGAAATACATTGATACAAATGTTGAACTGTAGCAGAATATGGTTTCATAACATTTTAAAACCTGGATGCAATGACCACTTGGGATCCAGAGGATTTCCAGTCTCCTGGGCAAAAACTGTTAAGAACAAAGTTTTGAATACATAGAAAGAGATGGGAACTTTCCTTGCAACTTCTTCCTATCTATGTACTAATTAGAATTGTAATCATTGTATTTATTTTATAGTTCTTCTATGAATAGTGTCTTCTTTATAATAATATGACAAATTATGTTTACCATAACGTAATGTTTGCAAAGTGTAAATCAATATATATGTAACATATATCTCCATTTCCTGCACTGATTTAGTAGATTTAAACTTGTGCCCCAAGTGCCATCCTTGTCATATCATTAGTTATGTCTTGGTTCTTATCCAAACTTTACTCAGTCAATGAATAAAATATTTGTTATGCTTAAAGGACTCTATAGGTTTTGATGTTTTGTGTATACAGTTGTAACATAACATGTTTTGTTTCTGATATATTCCTGTTTACCTTTAATTACATATTCTTGGAAGCAAAACAATCATATCTTACTAATGATTTTAAGCAAGCTGTCTCAGTGTCTGGCATGATGGTTTTTTTCATGAAGTACTTTTTTTTTTTTTTTTTTTTTGCGGGAACAGGGGGGGAGGTGGGAGCTGGGAGATGGAAGTTATAAGACCAGTACGCACATTATGAAACATTTTTGTAAAATAATGGAGCAAAAAAAATGTAAAACAAGAAAAAGATTATAGTATAGCAATGCACTGACCTAGTTTGTAATTATAGTCTGCATTCCATAAGAAGATGTTAAGAAAGTACCATCTCACTGGAAATATGTCCGTTGTGGTCTGTTATTAAACTATTAGTGTTTTTCCTCCTGTCTCCCAGAATTATTTAATTTATGTTTTTTTTTGGTTGCTGAATAAAATCTGGAGAAATTTTAGTCCAGCGGAGTTTAATGTTTATTCTCCAATTGGAAGTCCTTTCAAACAAGAGTTATCTTTAGTCAGTCCGTAAGAATCCCTAATTTAAAAAAAAATAATATATAAATATATATGTTGCGATGCCTAGATTTGATCACCCTTACTAGCAAGGAGTCCAATATCCAGTGAATGCATCATGTGGTAACTTGGTGGAGCACAGTGGGATTACGCGTCAAGCCATGGCATTAAGGGGCGTACAGTCACAAAGTAGTTAATTGCAAAGACCCTCTGGCTGTCTCTTCTTTTTAAATGAGTGGTTACTTAAGAAATGGGGAGGTTTGACCTTGGCAATGTGTATTTTTTAGTTAAACATTTCACAGACTGCAGTGAGAGTCTGTTTTGGAATAAATCATTCCCCAGAACCTGCCATTCTCATACTACAGTAATAATATGTTTACACTTATGATTCCTCATTAATTTGTAATTCGGTAAACACCATGTAATTATGGCTCCCAGGACAAGTTATCAATTTATTCAACTCCTTTGAACATGTGGCAGATGATCTTGTCTCCATGAGCAAGCACCCCCCAAGTAGACTTGCTGTTGAACTGGGACTCTCAGATTTATAGCAGGATCTAAACTCATTTGAGTCAAAAGGCCTGCCATGTAATTTATAAAGTTGTTAATCTCTGTCTTATCTTCTTTGCATTTGAGTAATGGGAATTGGTAATTATACCAGTGATCCTGGATTTGGGAATGGGTAAATGCTATCTAACATTTGCAAAAAAACACACAAATGTTTACTATATATGTATGGCAAATGTTCCCTAAAACTCTTGAAAATATTCAACACAATATCCAATTTAATATTATTTTTGAGTAAAAGTATTGACATTTCCAATCTTTTCAAATTGTATAATATGAAATGTATATATTTAGGCATTAAAACAACTTTAGCATGTGTTAGTGTATAGACTATGCTGTCTCACAACTCAATTCTCTGCCATTTAGGAGTTAAATCACTTTTGTTTCTGTTTATGCAGCCCTAGCCACTCATCCCCTGGCTGTAACTGACACAGCCTGCATGAAAAAAAATGGTTTCATTTTTTAATCTTTATTTATTTTACTATTTGTTATGTAAATTAAAGTTTAATCACACACAGATGGCTCCTGCAGGGTCTAGTAGGCTATTCACAGAGCAGGCTATTAACAGGAAATAAATAATTCTAAATTAAACAGAATGTGCAATAAAGGAAGTTTAAACATTATACGTCTCTTTTCAGGAAGTGTTTACGAAGGCTTTGAAAGTCACATTCAGGGAGGTATGACTTGGTTGCCTAAGCAAAGTGATTTAACTCCTAAATGGCAGAGAATTTAGCCATGAGACTGCAGGAGCATGATCTACCAAAACGACTTTATTAAGCCGAAGTTATTTTGTGCCTATAGCGTCCCTTTAAATATATGGATGTTGCTTGTCACCCTGTATGGCAGTAGTTGGAATGCAGGATACGCTGGGCACTGGCTTCTGGAACTAGGTGATGGCAATATACACTGGCCAGCTGTAACTTGATACTAGTCTTTCTCAGACATTTTTATATGTTAATGTGTCCCACCTGCAATAAATCATCAATCCAGGTGTGAGTGATACTCCATGTTTGTGCATACAAATATTAAAAGGACACTTTAGTCATACTCCTGGCACCAACATTACACACGTGCATTTGGCAGATCTGCATCTGATATGAATTGTAAATATTTCTTCACATTCAAATCTAATAGTTTTTGCTGAAAAATACATTTTACCACGTTCCTTCTATTTAAAGTGCAGCTTCTGTTTTAGATGAATTTTGAATTCGTACTCGTGAGCTGATCTGCTGGCATCACTCACTCACCCCATAGCCAATCACTGTCCTCTTATTATTTGTACCCTTTGCTCTTAGCACAACACTGAAATGCTATATAAATAACAAGAGGACATTCATGGGTTGGTAAACGTTTATTCTATAACAAGCGTAGTTGTCCATCCATCAGGTGAAGGGAAGGTAAAATAGTTTAGCTATTCAGGGTTATTTAGCAAAAGAAAGAACATATGGCAAGTCATGTTATTGTACTGGTTACGTACATTTTTTTTTAGTGTATATTACTTTCATTGACCAAACAAGACAAAATCTGATGTTTGGGGGGGAGGGGGGAATGTATAAGTTAAATTCTATTTTGCTGAGGAAACGTAACCTTTTAATTGATGTTCATTCCATTTAACACTAATACTATTATAACACCTCTTTTCAATACATTTGCTTTCATTCTTCATGTTTTGTTTAGCCACCTCAACAGAAAACCAAATACGTGACACTATCTGCAGCTCCGAGTCTCCGTCCCACTCTTTCTGTACACTGCTGATTGTCACTCCAGATGTTGTGGACCTACCCCCGTTACCGAGAATCTCATTCTCTCTGAAATCATTTCTTAAATCGCCTCCATTTCTGTGTAGTAAACAAACTCTTACCACTCGCATTCCACTACTCTCAATTTCAATTTCTCTTATGCCACGTTTTGTCTACCTTCTTTAGATTGTAAGCTCACAGACCATTTTGCATTTTAGCAAAAATGCTATAAAATTCAGTTTTTTCTTTTTGTTTTCTTGTTATGGTCTGGTACTGAAATGGTTCACTGTATTTGCTCTGATTCTTCTAGATATAAATGAACTGACTTTCTTTTTTGGCATTGTAAATAAATTCTGTCTGCCTTTGACTAAATGTCCTGGGGGAGGCTTTGTTGCAGTAAAATTCAGATGGCTTGATAAAGACAGCATCTGCCTGTACATTATTTGCTTGGCTTTTAGTGCCATTGGCAAATTAGTTGCTGTTTAAACCAACAAATAGTTATGCGAAAACCAGGTTATTTGCTGTTTTGCATTTCACCTTTAGTCATAATTATGTGATTATAGATAAACATGTTCTTTTTTATGAATTGTTTGTCATTCGACATTCCATTTATCTCATTCTCTGTAGTCTGTGTGTTTTTATTTGAGAAATACTTGTCTATGACATTTGACTGTACTTTTTTTTTTTTAACCTGAAATTACTTTAAATGTCAATTTTTGTTCCTAGGTTTTAGATTTAATTGTAGTAATTTACAATATCGCTATGTTCAGTCTTCCATGGAGTTAAGTGTAGTAGATTCTGTGGGCACTCTGTTCCATTGGAGTTGGACTTCTAGCAGTGTGTCCAGCATTGGGGGGCAGTGATAGTGTTGTGGGCATATTAGCTAAGTGGCATGTGAGGAGGAGGGCACCAGGATAACCACGTTTTATATCGGACTACTTGAACGCAATTTGACAATAATTTGCCCCGTATCTATTACATTAAGGCATTCTTTTTTTTTTATGTTGGCTGTTTTTTTAATTAAAGTATTAATTGTATTGTGCTACTGTTTTGCTGTGCTTAATTTTACCAGTTGACATATGTTTACATAAACTTAAAATTCAGTTGTATAAATGTATTTTGTTATTATATAATAATATAGATCTTTATTATTATATCATTATTGCATTTTCTTTTTTTCTACAGAGTTCAGACACAAAAGATCGAGGGAAATCCAAAAGATCATCGATGGGTAACATTACTAAACACAAGGTAAGATATGTAGGATTGTCCTCATTTCCCATTTACGAAGAGTATTTTTAAATGTTAATTTTCCAAAATTGTCTATGATTTCTTTGTTGTGAATTTCCCTAGTGAATTAAATGTAAATTTTTAAATTGTTGTTTTAATTATCTTTCATAATAATATGCATGGCCTCATTTACAGAAGTGTTTGCTCTTTCTATAATACAGTGACCATGTTACATTAACACATTTTCCTTTCTGAATAATCGGTCCTTTGGATGGATACCAGCAATAAGCCTAACGGTCCTGTGCAACCTGTTATTAACTTCATGTATGCAGGACTCAGCTGGTCATATTTGTGACTGAAGGAATTTTAAATTGATTCACTGGCTCAGCGAGCCATTGTGAGCAGTCCTTTTGATGCGGAGGTTGAGAATGTTTGACAATGTCTTCAAACTCTGTACATTGTTCCATTCTCTTTGTTCATAACATATTGATGTCAAACAATATGTGAATAAAGGCTGACTGTGCTACTTTGGGGTGATTCTGACAGTATTTCAAATTTAAAATGTATTGTTTGTTTCATAAGAAATGTATACTGGGCATCTTCATTATTATTTTTTTCCGGTTTGTTGAAAGTAGCTATTTTTCACCTCTATTCACTGAAGATCCTTCATGCCTTCCCTCTTAGAGGAACTGTTGATTTTTCCTGTTGGTCTTCCTCATGGACCTTATACATTGCAAATATGTTGGGTGGATGCATCTTGATCCTTCCATAAACACTTTTGATAGTTCAAGTATTTGTACCTGTTATGACACCTGCACTTGGTCCACCTGTTGGGACTTCATATGTCCTTGGTCTTTGCTATTTATATGCTGATAGTAAGAGTATGCGTTGTCACTATAAAAAAAAAAAAAATCAAAACAAAAAAATCAAAATTTCTCCTAAACGGAAAAATCTATTTGCTTGTGTATGGTGACAACACAAAAGCCCTGCCCTCTTTTTTTTTCTTTGGGTTTTTGTGACATTTGTTAAGTTCCAGCTACTCTGCTTTTCCTTATTCCTGCCACCCTCTTCTGTTGGTTATATATTGAACAGTAGATCTGTGTAAGCTAATATATACTAATTTTTAACATGTGTATCCATCAAAAAGATGCTTATTGTACACAGTTAGACCAACTGTTAAAGCCAAGCATGGAGAGCTAACCTATGTTTTACAACTGTATCTAGAGAGTTACTTGGCGAGCATACTGTTTAAACATTAGGGATAGTATCCCCATTCACTTTCTAGATTTCCCCCTATCCTCACTTCTCAATGTGTGTTTCATTGAGTGCATTTTATTTTTAATCTCAGTCAAGGAGCTGGAGCTGGCTGGGGCCAGCTGGATCAAGACCCACGCAGGACTGGAAATAGGCAAGGGGGGGGAGGCCTTGGGGCATTTAGTACTTTAGTGCCAGGGATACATGTGTATATTCCTGACACTATAGTATTCCTTTAAATAACAATTCCATTCTTCTCCTTATCTAATGAATGGAATTGCTGCAATGTTCTGAAGTGCATGACTTTAAAATCTCTGACTTTAAATGTGATATGCATCAGGTAAGGCAAAACACTTGAAATTCAAAAGTGAATATTCTTTTGAAATAATTTTTTTTTAAATCTTTTATTTGCAAATGTTTAAGGCATTCGCTATATAGTACATCCTGAATTGTTCCTTTAAATGATAAGTCAGGATCGCTAAATTTTGTTCATTTCCATTCATATTCATTTGATATTGCTGGAACCTTCATAAGATCTGCTGCAGTAATGAATCTAGCAATGTGTATACATGGGCATGCATTCAGAATTCAAAACCCTGCAATGAATATTTGTTTTTCACCAGCTTACAAACTTGCCATTAAAGAAATACATTGTATATTTTGGTATTTTAATGCAATTATTCTGTAACTTCAATTTAACTGGATGGCTGCTCATTTCCTTAAACTGAATCTGTCTAAACACAACTTCTGGTCTTTCCTCCCTCAAGTGTTACTGCTCCCTTGTCTGTGTCCCTCCAAGTCAATGGCACTACTATTCGCTCTACCTATAAGGCTCGCTGCCTGGGTGTTCTCTTTGACTCCGACCTCTCCTTCACCCCTCATGTCAAATCAAACACCAAATCCTGCCGCTTTCGTCTCAAAAATATTGCTCGCATCCAACCCTATTTAACGCCTGATAGGACAAAGGTGCTTGTCCATGCCGCTGTCCTCTCTCGCCTTGACTACTGTAATCCGCTTCTCAGTGGTCTTACGTGTTCCTATCTTGCCCTGTTAGTGTATAATGAATGCCGCGGCGAGGCTCATCTTCCTATTCGCCCGCACATCCCACACCTCCCCCTTTGTCAGTCCCTGCATTGGCTTCCTGTAAGATACAGAACTCAATTTAAGATCCTGATACTTGTTTACAAATCTCTACACAATGCTGCTCCGACCTACTTATGCTCACTATTACACAAATATGTCCCATCTTGGCCCCTACGCTCTGCTGGAGACCTACGTCTAACCTCTGTTCATACTCCTACCTCTGATGCTCACCCACTGGCCGATCCAGAGCCTTATCTCGGGAGGGACACTCATAGATTATTTAAAGAAACAATCCAGGCACAGTAACCACTACAGCTCCATATAGTGGTTATGGTGCCAGGAGTTCTGTGGTGCCCTCCCAGAGTAAATAGTCAAACCGTTTAAGAACAGTTTGACAATTTACCTGGGGTCTGCCAGGATAGGGCTGTAGTATTGGGATAGGGTCTCTAGGCAGGTAGGTGTGTGTGTATGTATGTGGGATAGTGTGTGTAGGGGGGTGCAGTGGTAGCACTGTGTGTAGGAGGGGCAGTGTGTGTTTGTGTGAGGGGGTGTAGTGTGTGCATGGGAGTGCAGTGTATATATGGAGTACAGTGGGAACACTGTGTGTATGAGGGTGAAGTGGGGGCTGTATGTGTATGGGAGTGCAGTGGAGGCAGTATGTGTATGGGAGTGCACTGGGGGCAGTATGTGTATGGGGGTGAAGTGGGGGCAGTATTTGTATGGGGGTGAAGGTGGGGGATGTGTGATTGGGAGTTAAGTAGGGGCAGTGTGTGTATGGGGGGTGCAGTGTTTGTGTGGGGGATCACTGTGTGTATGGGGGTGCAGTGTGTGTGTGTGTGGGGAGGAGAAGTGTGTGTACAGGGGTGCAGTTTGGGCAGTGTGTATGGGGAGAAGTGGGAAACTGTGTACATGGGTGTACAGCGAGACAGTGTGTGTATGGGGTACAGTGGGAGCAGTGTGGTATGGGTTGGCAGTGTGTGTATGGGGGAGAAGTGTGTGCAGTTTGAGAAGTGTGTGTATGGGGGTACAGTGGGGGGTAGTGTCTGTATGGGGGTGCAGTGGGGGTAGTGTGTGTGGTGGGGCAGTGTGTCAGTAGTTGGAGGAGAGAGCTGATTAAAAATAAGTGTTTGTTTTTTTTAATTAAAAAAATATGCTTTATATTCCCCCTCCCTTCTTAACTTTTCCCAAGGAGGAGGGACATAAAGCATATTTTTTTTAAATAAAAAAACAAAAAACACTTATTTGTTTTAATCAGGAATTGCTCTTATAAATAGTACCCCCCCCCCCCTTCTTATCTTTGCCAAGGGAGGAGGGATATCGTTTCTAAAGCTTCGGTGGTCCTCGTGGTGAATCCCTGGCGGTTCTAGTGGGGAGTGAACTCTAGCCTGCAACGCTCCGTGCTCGCGAGAGGAGACCCGGCGGAGCTGCAAGCTTGAGCTCCTGGGTGTCCTCTCCCTCCCGTGCCAGCAGACTGTTGAGGGAGATCTCTGATCTCCCCTCCAGTCCGTGAAGGCACACAGCAGGGCCGGTGCTTGGATAGCCCCGGCCCTGCAGGTTGGAGCATCAGCTCTCTGAGCATGGGGGGTGGGGTTGGGGGGGGGCGCAATTGTCCCGCTCCCCCCCCCCACAACCACTGGATCCGCCACTGTGCTCACCTTAAAGACTTCTCTAGGGCTGCACCGTTCCTATGGAACGCCCTTCCCCACTTTAAGACTTTCACCCAGTCTCCACTCCTTCAAAAAAAATCTTTGAAAACTTACTTACTTTAGGAAAACATATCAATTAAACTGTGAACAGCTTTCCCTCCCCACACCCTGATTCCGCTCCTGCAACTGTCATAAAAACAAAACACTAGGCCCTCAATGAATACTATCCTAGCAACCTACTTTTCTACCCTACTCTCACCTTTTGTGTCACTATACCCCACTCCCTCTAGCATGTAAGCTCATTGAGCAGGACCCTCAACCCCTCTGTTCCTGTGCGTCCAACTCATATGGTTAAAAATACGTGTCTGTTCGTTCACCCATTGTACAGCGCTACCGAACTTGTTGGCGCTTTATAAATTATAATAATAATAATAATATTAAAATGTATTAACTGTCTGTCAGGATCAAGGAAGATATTTTTGTCATTAAATAATGTATTTATGATTAGAGACTTAAAAAAGAAATCTACACATAACTTTCCTCAACACCCAAAAAAACAACAAAGATAATATTTACTAATATATCTTTTGGTATAAATGATTGAAATCACTAAATGAGTATATGTTTCTTTTTAACCCCCAGAAAACTGCAAAATCCAGGTCAAAATCTTGCAGTACGGATGAAGATGAAGAGTTATCTCCAAGGGAAGTGGGACAGATGCACAGGTGAGAACTAGACAAGAAGGCTGACGTCTTGCTTTAACATATGCTAGGCATCACCTCAAGTCTGCACCAAGCATGCACCACCGCACTCTGCCCTCCACACCCTGCCCCCCCACAGCCTTCTTCCACACAGCCTGCCCACAGCATGCACCCCCACAGCCTGCCCCACACACCCTGCCCCAAGCATGCACCCCCACACCCTGTCGCCATCCTGGCTTAGGCCCGCGCACAAGTTTTTTTCTTTACCCCTGCAATGACATTCCGTGTATAAGATGACCCCCAATTTTAGACTAAACAAATTTAGAAAAAAACATAGTCTTATACATGGAAAAATACGGTATATTTAAAAGATTCCTGACTTTAGTCTCACCTCTAAAACCTGAATCATATTTTGCCGTTCTTTAGATTATTAATTTGTTAAGTAACTTTCATTGCCAATTCATTAAGGTAATTTGTAGAAGAGCAGATTTGTTGCTAAACCACTCCATCTCCACCATTATATTTTCTAGCACTGCGTATTCATGTTGTATAATCCAGGAAAGGGTATTATATTTTATTGGTGGAAATTAACACTGTTATAATATTTTAAGCTCAGATATAATGTTTCTATGGATGATGTTATAAAGTAACCATGTAAGGCAGGTTTAAGTCGTGGGTGTAAACTACCCACTTCTTGGAGAAAGTTGTCTGAATTAAACATTATTGTCCTTGTTCTGTAAAGCTCATTTTTTATATCTCTGACTTTAATGTAACCTGGCTTATATATCAAACCCATATTCAGCCTTGCCTTATCAACTTGTATTATATCATATATCATATCCCATATTATATCAAATCCTATCCCATATCACATAATATACCATATCATTACCATATCACACTGCATACCATATCACATCATATACGATATCATATTCCAAATCACATCATATACCATATCACAAACAGAATGGTAATATTACATGGCTTAAAAACAATATTATTGCTGAGCATGCAGTCTTGATACTCATCATATAAACACTTAAAGTTTTACATAGGTATATTAATGTATAGTGATTAAAAGTAATAGAAACACTAACCATTAAAGTCCACTGTAGTGGCTACAGTCACAGGAATGCCCTGACGCCCCCCTTGTAAGTAGCCAAACAGTTTTAGTATGGTTTGACTTTTTATCTCCTGTCTGCCAGGTGCGACTCCATGCCTCCACTACAGCCTTCAGAGAGCTGGAACCTTCTGCTCCTGTTAGCTCTCCTGTGCGTCATCCTGGCATGCTTTCTGCCAATAAGCAAAGTCCTGCACTCTGAGATTTACTCAAAGAGTTACCAGCTTTTGGAAGGCTGTAATAGAGGGAGGTAGCAGCACTCGGTACATCCCAGGTAAGAAGTCAAACCTTTCTAAAATGAATACTAACATTGTGGGGTGCCAGGGCACTTTAGCACCATAACCACTGCAGGTCATTGTAGTATTTATGACGCTTGGTGAACCTTAAAAGTTTTTTCTTCAAATATTAATTTATTGAGGACACTGACGGTCTTGGTCACCATACTAATTTTGGTTTTTCAAGATCCTATTTGAAAACAGAAAGTCTTACTTTGGTATTTGGGTACTAGTGTGTGACATCTGCAAATATTTCAGTGTGTTCCTTAACGAGTTAAATACATTCGAGCTATTAACAATAGCTGTTTCACTTTTGCTCTAAAATGAGTTTTTTCTTACAGTATTTTTTTAGATTATTGTAATATTTGGTAGATATTAAAAGCTATATGAACCTTAAAAGTTTTTTTTTTGTTTTACATTATTAGATGTCAAAAGTTATAATTTTTTCCATGCATCATAATTTGCAAGTTTTATGCAAAACATCCTTTTTTTCTGCTGCCTTTATAACCGCTTTGACTTGTAACTTGTCAGGAGATTAATTTGCATAGAAAGCATAATGAGGCATAAAGAATTACAAATTTCTATTCTAATAACCACAACAGAAGAATGTTAAGAATTTATTAACAACCTTTACAGTTTCCTAATTAGCTATAAAAAAAGGTGCTATGACATTTTACTAAATATATAGATGTAATGGAACAAGGAATACATTCTAATTTATATATTTATAATGGACATATCCCCTAATTTTCTAACACTGAATATTTTTTCGTCACCACCAATGCAGACACAAGTAAGAGCTCCAGTAATAGTAATTTAAACTATAAACATAAGTGATGTTTGACCTTTAAATGTGCAATTCCTCTTTGCCACTGTTCTCTTTGTTGTGAACCCTTGCCCAGTTCTGGCATAGCTAATCACTATTACTTAAACAAGGGCATGGTTTTGCTTTTCTTGCACACTTCATAAAGAGATTAATTAACTGAGGGTACATTCATACTTATTAGTTACGTGTTTATATTTAAACAATACTTTTCAAATTAAGTTATCATATCAAATGACACCTTTGTGTGTTTAGACTGGTGTCCTAGGTCAGACCCAAGTTGTCAAATGTTGATATTTTCCCCTCACACTGATTTAAAGGTTTAATGTTGCGAATATCTAAAAAGCTTGTGGCAGGAGTTTGCATATTTTATAAAGGTTATTATATGTAGCTTATGTTTAAGGTTTCATTTCCCCTCAAGTAATTATGGATTACTAGTAAGATCGGAGCACAAACCCTCTTGATCATGTCCAATATCTCATCTTCTTTCTGTCTATTCTATACTATATTTGGTCTTATGAATTAACCTTTGTGAATCTGAACTTTATCATTCCAACAGCTACACAAGCATACACAGGAGACATGAAGTCTTTGTTACAGTACTATGCACAATAAAACATTGCGTCACATAATTTTTTTCTCACTAATTTGGGAAATCTAAGTGCTCATATCTCGCTTCCACAGAATAATTTAGCATAAACTGAGATAGATAAGGCTTAATCGGTATCAACTCTAAAGCCGTGAAGCAGCGAAATCTTATTAGAAAGTAGGCATTAATATGGGAATCGAGATTTAATTTTAGTCCTCTCTGTAGTGTTCGAGCTTTTGAACTGTGCTGGAAATAAAAGCGGATGCATTATGCTGAGCTTCAGCATCTGCACTGTAACAATTCCGTTTCTAGTATTTATTAACCTTCATTGTTTAGTTTTTTTGCTAGTTATGAGAAGACCTTGCTACCCTGCTCAAGAACTGTATTAGCAGCATAGTAATTTAGCAATGGACAGTCATTTTCATTTTTCTATTGCAAAAGATTATCCGAATTTGTGATAGTATATAAGCAGTGTTTATAGTGTAGAGGAAACACGGAGTATTGTATTCATATTAGATCTTTTTTTATTATTATAGTTCAGTGTTCGAAGGTCGTTTTATTCCAGGGCCCATTATCTGTACTAATAACCGATAAAAATAAATGAAAACATATATTTTCACAGGAGTTACATAATATTAAGACTGAATCTAAACCAAGCTGTATAATTAAAGGAAAACTATAGGGTCAGGTATACAAATGGTATACTTATCCTGACCCTATAGTGTTAAAAACACTATTTAGGCACTACCCCCCTTAAATAGGGTAAAATGTTACCTTTATTCCGGCACCACACGGTTTTGCCGGTGCAGGCCCCGCCGCCATAGGAAAACATTGAATTGGCTTAGAATGTAAATTCTGATGATCTCAGCCAAGGAGATGGGGTGGGGGGAGCCAAATGCCACGTTGGTCAATCAGCATCTCCTCATAAAGATGCATCAAATTAATTCATCTCTATGGGGAAAGTCCAGTGCCTCCATGCAGAGCGTGAAGATGCTGAACGTCTGTGCTCCACATTTTCAGCATTGACCTAGGAAGCACCTCTTTTGGCTGTCTGAGTGACTGCCACTGGAGGTGTCCCTATGGAACAATGCATACAGAAAAGGCAGTGTTTACATGGAAAGGCCTGTAATTGTTCTGGTGACTATAGTGTCCCTTTAATTCATCTAAGTTAAAATCCATGTGGTCAGGTTCTATGCCCTGATTTCACATTTCAGTCACCATTCAGTTATCCATTTGAGGACGTCCTTCAGTTAATATGCCTTGATGTCATGTTACAGTCTTTATTCAGTTATCTATTTGAAGAAGTCTTTCAGTTACTATATCATTTGCATTATCATCCATACATTAAAAAAACAAAACAATCCATCCATTTCAACAAAAACAAATCTATTAATATTGAAAATTAATATAACGTTACCTTCTTCCAGACAGCTGCTTCCTTACTCACTCTCTATTGTCTCTGTTGGCTGTTAGAAAATGAATAATAGTTTTAATGTAATTATATATAGAGTTAACAAGCATTGGAATTATTGGAAACCGGGCTTGGTACGGTTTTGTTCACAATTCATTTTCTATCAGTCCTTGTTTGTGCACTGTTATTCCTATTCTTGTACACCTAATTTCCTTACTTTTTAAGAAATATTGGATATGAAGGGGGTGGGCAGGGTAAATGAAGACATTGCCTCATGCTTCCTATAGGTGGAGCCAAGCCACATATGGCATCTTGCTTACTTGTGCTTGGATTGGTGGAGAAGAAGATTTTGAAAATGCTCATTACAGGTAAGAAAGAAATTTGATTTTCTTTTTTAGATGCCAGACATTCAGAAAAAATAATATCTATAAAGCTACACCTTATATATGGTCTACATTTTTAGAATACGGATTCTTAGTGAAGGTGCACATTATGGTTCCGTGCAATGTTGAACTTATCATTGGGATATGATAGACCAGTACTATACGTACTTCTTCATTAGAGAAAACCACCCTTTCCAATCTAGTCTTTACTAATGTGTGTAGCAGTAATGACTTACCTTGGAACTGCAGATGTTTGTGAACTATATATTCCATAATGCTCAGACAGCTGAAGAGATTGGTTTAAAGATTATGTGTTCTAGTTGATAAGTATATGCAGGATATCACGTTTAACCATTACATTTCTATAGATTCTAATATCAGGCTAATGCACTAAATACTTATCAAGTTTCCAGTAGATTAGAGTTGAGAATTGTAAGTATTGCGCCTCTTTATACATCCCAAAGGATTGAGAGACAACACTTTTTGTGAATTTTCATGAATCTCTTAGATGTTAAGCACATTTTTGTCAAATTCTTTAGTTTTTGCTCCGCATTGACATTAACCTATTTTGAAATAGTCATTGTTTTTATTGTCGTTCATAAGTCTTTAAAATATGAATCACCATTACATCAACAGACTTGGCCGGAGAAGGAAAACCATGAAATTATGCAGAGCGTTGTCTGATCTGGTCGTCTACACAAATTCTGTGGCTGCTCAAGACATTATGGATGATGGTAAGAGTTGAACTCAAAGGTCTTTCTATCAGAGAATTTTTTTTAAAAAAAATGCCTACAATACAAACCAAGCAAAGGTAAATATTGCCCGGAGAATTTGGGTACATGTGAGTTTGGTTGGATGTTGGCTTTGGTAAGTCTAAAAATGTTTTTTTTTTTTTTTACAGAAAATAGCACTGAAAGACAATACTTATACCCACATATTGGCATATTGCAGGGTATTATGGCTACAAGCTGAGCACTTTGCTGTCATTGTACCCGTGGAAAAAAACACTAAAAGTGTTGGGGGCACCACTGGCTTGCTTCTTAGAAGGTGGTGGTAGCACTTATATTTAACATATGCCATCATGCTTTAATTAGATTAAAACTTAACAAAGGATATGGGAATAAAATTCATTTTCCTCACATCTTGTCACACTTGGGGTTTTAAAATAGGGAGATGGTACAGGTACCACCCGGCAAAATTTAAATAAATTTGCTCTGACAGACATTCAGATCTTAGGGAAACAAATAGTTGGGCATATCCCCTTGAGATACACAAATTATTGCCCAGCAAACATTAGTAAAATGTTGCTTAGTTGATATGAGAAAAATCACAGAATAAGTTAAATACAATGTAGCTTCTGCTCGCCTGGATTAGAAAAATGATTTTGCTTTAATGAGGATCTGGAAGGGTTATTGCTGCTTACATTCTCCTGCATGTTCGCACAGAGATTGGCTGTTTTATTTCAATGTTATATTTACATTTATCTAGACTGATTTATACTTAAAAATGTATTTTGTACAACAAGAGAAGCAGCTTTGCTGTTGTTACAGCCTCGGCTTTGAGCTTTTAGCATAATTGCATGTTTTACTGTCATAGATCCAAACAATGCAGCTTATCTTTTTAGGCAACACAAATGTCTTTTTATTTTGTGTTGGCAGTCATTATAGTACTTAAAAAAAGGCTTGCACAAAAGCAATTTGTCTTAGTCTTTTCTGTTCCGTACTTGGAAGCAGTGAAACACATTATAATACTGAATATTCGTAAATATCTACAAGTGTTCATTGTTGTGACACAATATATTTTATCTGTTTGAACACATAAACAACAGAATGAAAATACTGATATTGACAGCAAAGAGAAATTGTGTCTACAATAAATCATCAAAAATAAACACTTTATTTCCCATAACCAAGGAAATAAGGAAAACCTACTGGGATAAATTATGTGTTGATAGATAAAAACGAAATATCTTCTACATTTTATTAATCAACAATATATTTCCCAACAGTGGCATAATTGGAATAATATGCCAGCAGCGAAGGAAGGTGCAACTGGCATGGGGGTTTGACAGTGCCACAATTTGCATCACTGATGGCACAATATTCTTCACTAATGACACTTATGGTTGTGAATAGGACATTGCATCTGGGGCTGCACATATGCCGAGCACTGATGCAGAAGTAGAGGAGATATGGAGGATGAGGGGATGTAAAAGATGCGTACAAGGTTATTCACTAAATGAGAATTCAAGGTGAATTCAAAGTGAATTTCAAATTTAAGGTCAAAGTAGCCAAACTGGAAACATATCTTGAGAACCTTAAATCGGAAATTCACTTTCAGTTCACCTTGAATTCTCACTTTAGTAAATAATTTATTGAATAATTCTGAATATTATACTATGCAAAACGTCCTCTTTCTATCGTACAATTGTGGAAACTGGACAGCTGCTTGAGATATTTTTTTTTCCTTTTAATCTAGGAAAATATAGTTGCCAAATAAAGTTTTTATATATAAATATATAGAACCCCACATCAGGGTGATCTTCTCTAAGTGGTGGTATTGCCTACTATTCAAGTCCAGTCTGGGCAGACATATAAAAATATCACTGCCCTTCTTCATTCCGGTCTCTTACACGATACGCCCTCCCCCACCAAGAGGTATAAAAAGTCACTCACGGATCACCTTATAAATGTACCAAACCCCAAGGTCTTTCTAGCACGCTGGAATGGATTCCGAAAACAAGAGTAGTGAAGGTAGTAAAATATTTAGGCACCCACACAGACTTGTTGCGTAGGAACTACTGACGCTGCTTCTTCATTGCAAAAATACCATCATCTTGATCCCCACCCTCCCTTATGTTCCCCTTTCAGTGGCGATGGGAATATTTGCTATTATCCTACACTATTAGTAGTACTAACAATTTGTACATCCTGTTGATCATCTCCCAAGACGGTATGTTCTCTGTCGTTTACCATACATTCTTGCTTGGGGTGTTTTACTCTGTTGTACCATTAATACACACACACATATACACATCCGCACTCGATTACAGAAAATGATATCCGCTAAATCAAATGTTTGCGTGTAGCAGATTGGTGTGGTTATTATCTGGAGAATTGCTGTACCTCTTTGACATCAAATTACTAGGGAATTACATAATAGCATGCACATGTAATCAGGTCAACATGTGTTAAATAATCCTGCCATTTTCTAGAAATAATAAATACACAAAAATGAGGATTTACTTTAATCCAATTATATTACACCAGTTTGGCTAGAAACATAAAAGCATTTGTAAGCAGAGTATATATTTTACAATGTAATTCTTTATTTTATTAACGTTCTATGACGTTCCTGTAACTCTTCTGCTATGGAATCTTGTATTTATATACTGGATGGCCCCTTTGTATGGGGTCAATCAAAGGTACTTCTAGGTTCCCTCTGTAATGGCACGAGTGAGCTAACACTTGTTTGTATCTTCAGTAGGAACTACCCATGCCAACTAATATGCTTTTGTGCATTCTTATTTTGTTTTTGGTTTATTTTAGAAAAACTAATAATTAGGCAACTCTGATCAGTATTGTCAAATATACACGCTCTAAAAATAATACCACTGACCACATATTAAAGAAAAAGAAAAGTAAAGCACAGACCATTATTATAAGAACCAACTAATGGGTCTTACCCTGTGCGCTCCTTGTAGATCAGTCCGACACTACTCTAAAATGAGTCTGGAATAATAAACCTGTAAAATCCTGCTGTAACAAAATGGGTGGCATTAAACATTTTAGACTTAACTGTCCTAAATCATAGGCAAGCCAAATTATTTTATAATTACTGTTAAAACTATGATGTTGCAGAGAAAAGTAAGTAGAATACATGCTGGGATATATTTCCGGGACTTCTACTTTTTATGAGCCTATCTTGTGCCTTTCATTATTCTTACTTTTTTTGGTTTTTATGCCAATCCTCTCCTTCACCTCTTATCTTTTGAAGAAAAGGTTACTGTGGGTGAATAAGGATTCTTTCTTAGTTGTGCACAATCTATATATGGATACGGGATAGGTTAACATGCTGTGCATTTCATTTAAAGGTCATTTTATGGAGAATAACAAATGCCTATTATCGTCTGTACTACTTTTTCCAACATATTGTTCTTGCAGCTTTGAAGTATGTATGAGCTCTCCTTAAAAATAAATAAAATAAAAGGTACTAGGTGTACTACATGACATCAGAAATGCAAACTAAAAGTTACTATTATGCAAATGCTAACAAATGCAAACTAAAGTTACCAGTATGCCCTGTCTCACTGACTATTTTGTTTAGTGTCTGGGAGGCATTCTATGAGTACTAGAGTACTTCCCTCTGATGTTCAGCGAGCCAGCAATTGGCCATCATTATATTAACATCTGTAGAAGCTTCAGACACTCTTTTGTTAACAAATTTAGCTGTAGCCCCTTCTTTTTTGAATGCCTTTTTCTGATACTTATTTTCAGGGTCTACAGGGAACGTGTTATCCTTTAGTGAAACCAGAGCACATCAGGTGGTTCAACAGAAATCAGAACAGTTTATGTTATACAACCAGAAACAGCTCACCAGGATTTATCCATCTGCATATAGGATAGATTCCAGTAATTTTAATCCTGTGCCCTATTGGAACGCGGGTATCCAGTTGGGTAAGTATTACAAATATATTAAAATATGGACCTTTTTTTAAGTAGAGGTTATTGTAAACTCAGAAATTCCAGGATAGATTCCAGTAATTTTAATCCTGTGCCTTATTGGAACGCGGGTATCCAGTTGGGTAAGTACTACAAGTGTATAATATGTTTTTTTAAAACTAAGGCAATGTAGATCTCTATAGACCTCTATAATCCGATACAATTAATGTAGACTTATAGATGTTGAAGTGAGGCAAACTGGGCTGACCATTATTTGGGACCATTATCTGTTCTTCCTCTGTGACTTCAGTCTGCTAGGGAAATGCATAATAACACAAATGTATAATGATGCACTTGCTATACAGATGCATCTAGATGTATAATTAGCTAGTGAGACCCCATGCATATACATATTTTTCAGGAGCTCCCCTGCCTATATCTGTCTGCCTACGTTAGACAATTAGTGAGTAATTAAAAACGTCTCTGTTTCTCCCAACCCACTAAGGATGGAACAGATATTAAGCCACATATCCTGAATGTAATTGTGGAGTTTGTAAGGCCTCCGGGTATAACACTTGTTTCTTTCTGTTTCCTCTATATTTGCAGTGGCATTAAACTATCAGACAGAGGGGCGCATGATGGAGCTAAATCGTGCAAAATTCAAGGTTAATGGAAACTGTGGATATGTCCTTAAACCTCAACAGATGTGCAAAGGTATTTCTTGCCTTCACACACTTGCGTGACATTTGTGTTAGAAATGTATGAAAATGTTAATGTCATATTCTGGTTCTGTGAAGTATTGATTTAATGCAATACTAGGTTGTTGACAGTTTTGTTCTTGTTGTTTATACTATGTTCTTTACATAGCAAAGTTTACAATAGCATATCAAGGTATTCTACTTAATACTAAACATTTACTGACCCGTATATGCTTATTGATGTTGGTGTTGAAGTTTTTATGGCTCTGAAACGGATTGATCATGATTGATATTAAGAGACAACACTTAATGAATTAGATCCAGAAAAATGTTCCTGAACATACAACATTAACCCATTCCTTACGAAGCAGAATTTGAGTCATTTAGGTGTCCTGGGAAGTAATGTTTAAATGCATCTTTCGTTTCAGTATGCGTAGGTAGCACATTATTAAATAGAAATATTAACAAAAATTTTGGTTGGACAGAAATGCAATTTACCAAAAGTAACAAGGAACCATTGTTGTAAAACAATAAATATGTATTGTATAATTATGTGTTGTTACATTGCCATGACGTTGCCCATACCATATCACTCTCATTGCAGCCATGTTGCTTCTTTGGACATACACATTCTGATACATGCACACATGTATACACTGATCATGAACTTATATACACACTCTGATACATGCAGACATATACATACGTTCACGCACACACATGTATATACACAGATATTCCAAACACACTCACTGATACAATTGCTGGGGGGAAAAATACACAGATATCTACTGCTGTCCCACATAGACACATGTTCTAAGACAGACACGGGTACACAATGTCAGAGACATATATACACACTCACACAGACACCAAAATACACTGCCAGGCACATACACATGCTGACAGACATACATACACTGTCAGTAATACACACTCTATCTGTCACACACACATATACATGCTGACAGACAAACACACACTGTTAGAAACACACACATTTTTCTTGGTGGTGTAGTAGTTATAGTGTGCTGTAACTCGTGACCGCAACCATCATGTTATGTCCCTGCTGCATCCCATCAGGAAGAAGTGTGCTGTCTGCTGCCAGGAGTTACAGCACACTATTCCTCTGCCCTCTGACATCACTGAAGCCACTATCATCCTCAGCCACCCTCCAATTAGCTTCTTCTCTTGGAGGAGTGGTTTTCTCATTGATCAGTCAGCATCTCTTTGGGAAAATAGGCAGGGCTGGCCTTTGTGGTGTGCAACCTGTGCAGTCGCACAAGGCGCCATGGCAACGGGTGCCGGCAGGCTGCACAGCTCGCTGCAGAGATGGAGCAATTTTCTGTATTCACTGGAATCTGCAGTACAGTAGCAGCTGAATAGGAAGTCAGATATACACAATGATCCCTAGATTCCACCCCCCCCCAACAACCAGTGACTTTCCACACTATCTTCATGGGGTCAGAACATGGATAATGTTTTTATTCTAGATATTTGTGTTTTGTTTCAGAGTTGTAGCTAAGAGCATGTCAGGCATGGCTAGTGGGTGTGCAAGGCCTAACACTGGCGCATATGATATATCCCCAGTTTATAAACAGTAGATTGCCAATTATTTATTTGCATTCTAACAGGATAATGACTGCATGTCATGTTGGTGTTATTTGCATGCATTTTTGCAAGATTAGCCAGATAGTACTTTATTTTTCTTACTACACCTTACACCTAAATTCTCGTTTTGTTGGTGGGTATGATCAACATTTTTTTTCTTTTTTTTTACTCTGGCTAAGCAGTTAAGGTAGTGGCGTTTGTAGCTTCTGAGAGGTTTCAACTATGACCTCCAATGAGTTATTGTTTTTTGACAATCTTTACCAACTAAAGATTTTCCAAAAAGTATAAACAAACAGTCATAGGGAAATAAACCACCAACACCCTTAAAACACTGAAAGCATGGCGCATTACATTATTTACAAATGCATTTCTGTTTTGAATAATTTTGAGATTTGAAATGTAAGGCCTATGTATAAAATACTTTAATATCTCATTCTACTATACAAGCACATATGACTTAATTATTAAACAGACCCATTCTCATATCTCCATAGTACACATCAGCCCCAATACATACAGTAAAACCCAAATAAAAAAGTTACCTGCACTATCTCCTTAATCCCCATGCATATTTAAACAAATGGAGGTTATTTAGTTTCTCCAATGGCCATGAGAGACTTAAGCCCACCTGCAACGTGAAAGCAAACCTCTCAGGTGGGTCCTACACTAACCTTTCACCTTGCTTCCTTGAACTTCCAGTAAAGATATCTCTAATGAGACAGAAAGGGGGTATTTTTTTATATACACTTATGCTTATTAACTTCTAATAGGGAACACATGGGCACATGGGATGGGCGGCAGCATTGTAACCTAGCTGTGTGATACAAAAGTGAATACAAATACAAAAAATAATAATTCTGCGCTCACTCCCATCACTCCTGGGCAGCAGCAACGACCATAGTACACATCAGCCCCAATACATACAGTAAAAACCAAAGAAAAAAGTTACCTGCATCCTTATGTATATTTAAACAAATGGAGGTTATTTAGTTTCTCCAATGGCCATGAGAGTGTTTTGCCCACCTGCCTTGTCAAGGCAAACCTCTCAAACCCCAAAGGAGGGGGCACTGAGAGGAGCCATGTTACAGGAGGGGGCACCCCCGTAGCTGTGCTAGGTAAGGCAGAGCAGGTACCTGCTCTGCCAACAAATGCCAGTGACCATCCGGAGGAGACTGGGAAGGAGAAGCCAGGCAGGGAGCGAGGCTGTTCTTGCAGCTTCTCACTCCTACTTTGCACGCCCTCTGTGAAGCCGGTATATGACGTCATTCCGGCCCCGGCTTACTAAACAGCGGGCAGGAGGAGTGAGGAGCTGCCCCACACTGGACCCCAGGAAGGTGAGTGTTTGACTATCAGTGAGTGTGTGTGTGTGTGTCTGTGTCTGTCAGTGAGTGTGTGTGTGCTTCTCTGTGTGTGTGTGCTTCTCTGTGTGTGTGTGTTTGACTGTGTGTGTGTGTCTGTCAGTGAGTGAGTGTATGTATCTGCCTGTGTGTCTGTCAGTGAGTGAGTGTCTGTGTGTGTCTGTCAGTGAGTGAGTGTATGTCTGTCAGTGAGTGTCTGTGTGTGTGTATGTATGTGTGGTGTGTCTGTCTGCCAATGCGTGTCTGTGTGTGAGTGTGTGTGTCTGTCTGAGTGAGTGTATGTCTGTCAGTAAGTGTCTGTCTTTGAGTTTCTGTGTGTGCGTGTCAGTGAGTGAGCGTATGTCTGTCAGTGTCGTGTGTGTGTGTCTGTTAGTGAGTTTCTGTATGTATGTCAGTGAGTGTGTGTGTCTGCCAGTATGTGGCTGTCAGTGAGTGAGTGACATGAGGGGGCGGCAAAATGACATGAGGGGGCGGCAAAATGGATCCTTGCTCCTGCCCTGCCGGTTACGAAGGGTTGAGAGTTCTACCTGGATCAGAATCAAATGATTCCAGGATGAGAATATAAACTTCCATTGCATGTGTTGAATTTTACTTCTCTGTTAATGTATTACAGGTTTCATTCAATAATGATTTTAGTGATTAGCATTTGATGCAGAGCAAAACATTTTTAGGTTATATTTTTTATTTGACTATGTGGCTTAATGAAACTCATAGAAATATATATGCTTTAATTTCTGCACTAATCATACTACAACAGTTAATTAAATAGCTTTAGAGGGCACAGCACTATTAGTTGGTAATATGACATTTTCCTAAACCAATATTTATCTGGAAAGTGACCTCTCTGTCCCGTGTAATGTCCTCTAACAAGATGTACACATCAGTCAATATGCCCATTTTTTAGTCAAGGACAAAACCTTACTTATATTAATGTGTTTTTAATATAATTTGTATCATGACAGTTGAACAGAAATCTAATTGTTGGGAAATTAGAATCTAAATATCTTGAAAGAATGACATTGAGAGGATAAATATGATTGATAAAATATATTGTTCAACGTGGTATTGAAGTGATTTGTTTTTCAATCTTTATTTGACAGGATGTGATGTCTAATGCATGTCTAATTATTATGTATTCTTCCTTAATATGAAATTTGTTTGGCAATGTTCTTGATTAAGGATGAATACGGTGCTTGAATTATATTGTTACAAAACAATATTCAGTTTGTTCATTAATCTTAATTATCTTTTTTTTTGGATTGCTAACATATTACAATTTCTTGTTTTCATTTTATAATAGGTGTGTTTAATCCATTTTCTGGTGACCCTCTTCCTGCCAGCCCTAAAAAGCAGCTCATACTGAAAGTAGTCAGCGGTCAGCAGCTCCCAAAACCTCCAGATTCAATGCTTGGGGACAGGGGAGAGGTAATAAATGCGTGGAATGAAAGGCTCTCTGCAAAAAAAACAAAAACACTCTTTACAGATTATAGAATAAAAAATAGATATGTATCCAGGGCCGGACTGGGAACTAAAATCAGCCCTGGAAAAAAATTCTATGCCAGCCCAATAATGCGTCGCGCCAGAATAGTGTGCTGATATAGAGGGTGAAAAAATAACTTGAAATTGAAAACTCTTACTCCAACGAAGGAACGCATATAGGGCTTCAAAATAAACAAAAGAGCGCCTTTATTTTAAGTAGACGTACATTTGCATATAATCAATGTTTCAGTACAACTACTTTGGCCTATTAAGGACATTTTAGTAATGGTACTGAAATGCTGAATGTCTGCAGTTGCACAACTAAAAAGATGAAGTGATCTGGTTAATTTTGAAGTTCTATGGGTGCGCTCTTCACTTTGAATATGTTATTGTGCATGAGTATGCAACTAGCAACAAGACAGGGCCAATACGTGCTCATTACATTTATTTATATATATATATATATATATATATATATATATATATATATATATATATATATATATGACATTTATGTGTGTATTATGCATATATAAATGTATATTACTATATGTGTAAATATTATAGGCATAATTATATGTTACTAATACACACATCAATATACATGCATATATATATATATATATGTGTGTGTGTGTATTACTGTCGGGATCAGATACATTTACGACTATTACCTTTACCTCGTTTAATGTATCTTGTCTCCAATTGTCTCCTTTTTTTCCTCTTACAGCGACCCATCTTTTACTTCATCCCAGTCCCTGGGTGTTTCTTTTTACTGTTCTCCAGCCTCTGTATTTCTCTTTCCCCCAGCTCCTTTTGTGTTGTTCTTAGCCCCAGCCACTTTGTCTCTTTCTCCCCTTCCAAATCTCATCTGTGTGTCTCTTTCTAACTCCAGACTCTGTGTGCCTCTTTCTCTTCTCCCAGCCACTCTCTCTCTTTTTCCCCAGCCCAGCGTTGCCTCCCACAAATCTTGTGTCACTTTGTTCCCCTTCCCTACTGTATGTCTCTTTGTCCCCCCAAAAAACCTTCTGTGTGTCTCTCTTCCCCATCTCCTCCCTGTGTCTCTCTCTTACCCCTCTGTCTCTTTGTACCCCCATCCCCTGTGTCTCTCTATTACCCCATCTGTCTATGTGTCCCCCCTTCTCCTGTGTCTCTCTATTACCCCTCTCTTTGTCCCCCCTTCCCTGGTGTCTCTCTATTACCCCTCTCTTTGTCCCCCCTTCCCTGGTGTCTCTCTATTACCCCTCTCTTTGTCCCCCCAATCCCCTGTCTCTATATTACCCAATCTGTCTATGTGTCCCCCCTTGCCCTATGTCTCTCTATTACCCCTCAGTCTGTGTGTCACCCCCTCCCCTGTGTTTCTATTACCCCTCTATTTGTCTCCCCCCTTCCCCTCTATTTGTTTCCCCCTTCCCCTCTATTTGTCTCCCCCCATTCCCTCTATTTGTCTCCCCCTTCCCCTCTATTTGACCCTCCTTCCCCTCTATTTGTCTCCCCCTTCCCCTCTATTTGTCTCCCCTTTCCCCTCTATTTGTCTCCCCTCCCCCTCTATTTGTCTCCCCCCTCCCCCTCTATTTGTCTCCCCCCTCCCCCTCTATTTGTCTTCCCCCTTCCCCTCTATTTGCCCCCCTTTCCCCTCTATTTGCCTCCCCCTTTCCCCTCTATTTGTCTCCCCCCTTCCCCTCTATTTGTCTCCCCCTTCCCCTCTATTTGACCCTCCTTCCCCTCTATTTGTCTCCCCCTTCCCCTCTATTTGTCTCCCCCCATCCCCTTTATTTGTCTCCCCCTTCCCCTCTATTTGTTCCCCTCCTTCCCCTCTATTTGTCTCCCCCTCCTTCCCCTCTATTTGTCTCCCCCTCCTTCCCCTCTATTTGTCTCCCCCTCCTTCCCCTCTATTTGCCCCCCTCCTTCCCCTCTATTTGTCCCACCCTTCCCCTCTATTTGTCTCCCCCCTTCCCCTCTATTTGACCCTCCTTCCCCTCTATTTGTCTCCCCCTTCCCCTCTATTTGTCTCCCCCCTCCCCCTCTATTTGTCCCCCTCCTTCCCCTCTATTTGTCTCCCCCCCTTCCCCTCTATTTGTCTCCCCCTCCTTCCCCTCTATTTGCCCCCCTCCTTCCCCTCTATTTGCCCCCCTCCTTCCCCTCTATTTGCCCCCCTCCTTCCCCTCTATTTGCCCCCCTCCTTCCCCTCTATTTGTCCCCCTCCTTCCCCTCTATTTGTCCCCCTCCTTCCCCTCTATTTGTCCCCCTCCTTCCCCTCTATTTGCCCCCCTCCTTCCCCTCTATTTGCCCCCCTTCCCCTCTATTTGCCCCCCTTCCCCTCTATTTGCCCCCTTCCTTCCCCTCTATTTGCCCCCCCTCCTTCCCCTCTATTTGCCCCCCTTCCCCTCTATTTGCCCCCCTCCTTCCCCTCTATTTGCCCCCCTCCTTCCCCTCTATTTGTCTCCCTCCCTTCCCCTTCTGTGTGACTGCTGACCTTGTTACAGGAGGACTGAGGGAGGGGGCGGAGCTAACTACCAAGCTCCCTCGCGGTTCCCATAATTCCCAGCATGGACACATCATAGAGTAGTGATTACTCTATGATGTGGCTGAGCTGGGAATTCTGGGAACCGCGAGGGAGCTTGGTAGTTAGCTCCGCCCCCTCCCTCAGTCCTCCTGTGCTGACAGCTATGCTGCTGTCAGTATCAGTGAGTGTGCCGCCGGACTGGTTAGCCGGCCGCCCGGCACACTCACTGATACTGACAGCTGTCAGCACAGGAGATGGTGCCGCCGGCCGCAAGGTGAGTAATCACCTCTGAGTGTGCCGCCGGACCGGCCACCCGGCAGCACCGACATGCGGCCGGCGGCCGCGATTTTATTAAAATATAGGGAGCAGGGCTCCCTCTCCATCTCCAGCCCCCCAGGTGCCGCGGCCCACCGGGAAATTTCCCGGTATCCCGGTGGGCCAGTCCGGCCCTGTATGTATCCAATGCATAGCTAAACCTCTGCAACATTCAGTATAAGAACGATCCAGAAAACAAAATAAGTTAAAAACAACAACAACCTTCAAAGCTCTATTGCTATGTGATAATTAGATATTAAGTGCAACAAATGTAATTGACTATGATAAAAATATATTAAAATATATACAATAAGAAATGCAATATTGATCAATGTACAATGAATCGAATATTAGAAATGTCACTTAACAAAATACTTGAGGAATAAATTTGTGCATGATGCACTATGAGTTGTTTATAGGTATATACTATGTAGTGGCTGGTTTAACCATTACATTGATCATATGTGCAAAACTCTATTCTAAACTGTGAGGGGTCCCCTTTTATATTCCAAATAAAAACTAGTAACTCACAGTAGGTTGCAGTCAGTGACTGTCATAGACCTGGACAGCTTGCGTGGAGCTGCTCAGAAAAGCAAGCAATTATATAGAAACATAGAAACATAGAATGTGACAGCAGATAAGAACCATTCGGCCCATCTAGTCTGCCCAATTTTCTAAATACTTTCATTAGTCCCTGGCCTTATCTTATAGTTACGATAGCCTTATGTCTATCCCACGCATGCTTAAACCCCCTCGCTGTGTTAACCTCTACCACTTCAGCTGGAAGGCTATTCCATGTGTCTACTACTCTCCCTGTCAAATAATACTTCAGTAAATTATTTAAAAAAATTTGCCCTTTAATTTAAGACTATGTCCTTTTGTTGTGGTAATTTTTCTTCTTTTAAATAAAGTTCTTTACTGTGTTGATTCCCTTTATGTATTTTAATGTTTCTATCATATCCCCCCGTCTCGTCTTTCCTCCAAGCTATACATGTTAAGTTCCTTTAATCTTTTCTGGTAAGTTTTATCCTGCAATCCATGAACCAGTTTAGTAGCCCTTCTCTGAATGCTTTCCAAAGTATCAATATCCTTCTGGAGATATGGTCTCCAGTACTGTGTACAATACTCCAAGTGAGGTCTCACCAGTGTTCTGTACAATGGCATGAGTAATTCCCTCTTTCTACTGCTAATACCTCTCCCTATACAACAAAGCATATCTTAAACCATACATGTTCATTTATCCAGGGACACTTTTCTTTTTACTTCGTCTTTACTTTGCCTATGAAAGAAGCAACAAATAGCTAAAATGTAAATAATTGTAGAGAAAAAAACAAAGAAACTGTGTTTAAGAAAGGCGCTTTAACAGTAATATATAACAAAAAGCAGCTCAACACACGTGCAGATATCCCAATCCTACACAAGTAGATACAAAGAAAGGTGACCTTGGTGGATAATACCGCCACAAAAAAGAAAAGGAGAATCACTCAGTGGAGCGCTGAATTCAGTATCTTAACCCTAATATTATTGGGGAGACCATAAATCACTTGTAGATATAGTATGTCTATATAAAAAAGATCAAAACATATAATGGTGCAGTATGCCAATGCACTTATGAAAAAAAGAATAAAGGAGGGAGTGTATATTCAACTCACATATGGAGATAGGCTCAAATCACGACAGCCTGTGGTATATATAGTTATACCAAACCTCCTCCAGATAGACAGCTCACAAATATAGGGATATATGTGGAAAAAACACAAAATATCCTAGTGCAGATATGTATGTACAGGTGAACACTCAAGAGCAGTAGTGCATGAAAGGTGCTCACCTGAATAGGAGCCTGTTGTACTAGGCTCTATGTATATGAACCTCTGTGCCTTTAAGGGAGGCACTAGCCCTCTTGTATCAGGATCCAGGAAGCAGTAGGAGATCCACACAGATGGTATATATATAAAGTAACAATTTATTTAGATTTACAAAAAAAGATCATTAAAAACCATAATAGGGATATACCAGTATAAAAATCAATGTGCAGATCTTCCTTGGTAGTCCGAGACGCGTTTCGCCAGTCAGGCTTTCTCAATCAGGACTGATAAGTGAACAGCTGTGAGAGACACACCTCTGTACGACACGCGGCATGATTGGCCGCCGAACGTAAGCATACACCAATCAAGCGGACGATCCAGTAATTTAAGTGCCGCCCATCCAGGAAGCAATTTTATCCGATTGAGAAAGCCCGACCGGCGAAACGCGTCTTGGCCTACCAAGGAAGATCTGCACATTGATTTTTATACTGGTATATCCCTATTATGGTTTTTAATTATCTTTTTTTGTAAATCTAAATAAATTGTTACTTTATATATATATCATCTGTGTGGATCTCCTACTGCTTCCTGGATCCTGATAAAAGAGGGCTAGTGCCTCCCTTAAAGGCACAGAGGTTCATATACATAGAGCCTAGTACAACAGGCTCCTATTCAGGTGAGCACCTTTCATGCACTGCTTCTCTTGAGTGTTCGCCTGTACATACATATCTGCACTAGGATATTTTGTGTTTTTTCCACATATATCCCTATATTTGTGAGCTGTCTATCTGGAGGAGGTTTGGTATAACCCTATATACCACAGGCTGTCGTGATTTGAGCCTATCTCCAGGCTCTTTAATATGTGAGTTAAATATACACTCCCTCCTTTATTCTTTTTTTCATAAGTGCATTGGCATACTGCACCATTATATGTTTTGATCTTTTTTATATAGACCTACTATATCTACAAGTGATTTATGGTCTCCCCAATAATATTAGGGGTAAGATACTGAATTCAGTGCTCCACTGAGTGATTCTCCTTTTCTTTTTTTTTGTGGCGGTATTATCCACCAAGGTCACCTTTCTTTGTAAATAATTGTACACTGTGTTACATTCCATTCGTTTGTTCTCTGATTAATTAATAGAAAATTTGAATTGAGTAAACATAGTTCATTTTAGTCAATAAAAGAAAACAATTAGAAATAAATACAGACTAAAACTTGTTGGACCGTGTTATGTTGAAAAATGGCACAGTGAGAAAAATTGATTCCTGTTCACAGTGTTAAAAAAATCGCTTTTTCGTTTTTCTCTCATCAGTATGTATTCCAAATTATGTATGTCTCAGTCTTCCGTGATACACCATACGTTGCCTTCATGATATTCCAGTTTGTTTCAGTTAAGTGCTTTGATAAATTTAAGCCATTTCTTCAATGACAGATTATTGACCCTTTTGTGGAAGTGGAAATCATTGGACTGCCTGTGGATTGCTGTAAGGAACAAACACGAGTTGTTGATGACAATGGTTAGTTGCTACCTGTGTTAATCAACACAATGCCTACATAATGACATTTTTACAAAGTTTAGTTAATTTCAGCTCTATTAGGTAATACTAATACATAGTTTGTTATCTCTACTATGACCTTTTTGGGACTTTTGTTACAAATTAACTTTTTTAATGCTTGTTGTTAACTGTTAAAGTTAACAATTTTTTAAAAAAGTGTTTATATGTCTAGAGATTTACATGTGTGCCCAGTGATTTTATTTACCATGTTACAATGAATTGAAAAAACAATCTAGAACTGTGTTAACGTGATGTGGTAGGCTGAGTCTTTGATCATCATGTGAATGGAGAGCAAAATCATTTATACATATGTGTTTTTAATAGTACATCATTTTATATAATTTAAACATTCTATCTCTGATTCTTTCTCTGCTATGGTCGATTTCATCTCTGAGTGTCTCTCTTATTGTTTTCCATGTTAATCTTCTTTTCTTTGTTACCAGCTTTTTAACATTGCATGTATCTCTCCGTCTGCCTATATCGTTTTCTATTTGTCTCTGCATCGTTCTATATTTTATCCCTTTCTCTCTCTTAGTCAATTTTTGTACTTTATCACTTAACATTTCCACCTCTTTATCTTTGTTTCTCCCTTTCCCATTTATCTCTTTCAGCTCTCTCTAAAGTCTGTGTTTTATGTTGTAATCTCAAACTCACTGTTATACCACTCTCTCTCAGGCTCCCTTTGGTGTTTCACTGGTCTGCCTGTTTTTTCTCACCCATCTCATATTATGTTTGCCTACTTCTGTTTTGCAGTCACTTCATCTTTCTCCTCATATCTCTGCATTCTCCTTTGTTTCATGTCTTTTGTCTGAGATCACTTTGTTAGTCCCCCCCTATCCTGACCCCCTTACCTTTTAGCCACTGTCTTTATTTTAACCTAACCATTTTTATAATTCTCTGTGTTCAAAATGGTTTATTCTTCCACTAAACTACCAGGGGATGAAGGGATGAGGCACAACAAAAGGTAGCAAAGAAAGGGGCTCTTTTCTACCTTTTGTTGTGGCTCATCCCTTCATCCCCTGGTAGTTTAGTGGAAGATGAGTGAGTAATTAGCATTAGCTCACTTGATTTTTACTCTCTATTCCTACATATCGATCTGTGGGAGGATTTTAAGAAATTCTGCCTTATGACATGACTCATATCATAGTGCCATACAATGCACACCAGGAGGGAACATAAATACAGTGAGAAATGAGTGGGGAAAGGCTCCATTATGTCACTCCATCGCTAAGCACCAAGGATGCACTGGTCCATGGTTCCCTTACTCCCTCTCCCTTCGGAAGCTTATGACGGTCAGTACTGCTACGCAGTGCAGTGTTCTCCAGCCTTCATCCCAGCAGTGGGAAGCGTGGAACGAAGTCTCCACAAATTCTCACTGAACTCTAGCCAACAGGTTGAATATGTTCACCTTGTTTAACATCTCTGTTCTAGAACACATTTAATTCAGATGCTGTGCAAGCACAATATGACCAAATAGTGTTTTATAAAAATGGCATACTTGAACCAAATGTGAAAGATTGCAACTATACATATTTGCCAAATGAACAAATGTCATATACATACTATTGTGTGTGTGTTTTTTTTTGTTTTGTTTTAAATGGGACCCTTTAGAGTCCTATAAAGAGAGGAAAAGGATGTCACTCAGATACTGAAATGGCTGTGTTGTCTAAAGACAACACAATCATTTCAGTATCTGAGTGGCATCCTATGGTTTTAAATCAAACTATGGTTTTAAATCAAACTGGCCCACTCCCCAGCACCTTCAGCCAATCACAGCGGTCCTTGGTTGGATAAAATTGTCATTGATTATAAATGCGGATGAGGAGGGGGCAGTCTCTAGGGATCAGGGATAGTCTGTTTTCTTTTTTCTTTTGAAAAGGGTCCGGTGACTATCAGAAACATAACCACTGCACCACTGTGTTTGGAGTGCCCCTTTAACAATCATCTACTAATTCACTTTCTTCCACATTCAAATAAAACAGTACTAGGTGTAATTTGGGGATGAAAACATTAGACACAGGATGCTGACTTCCTACTAATTAAAATGAACAAGATAATATATGTAATTTTCAGCAAAAGGAGATTTATGTTTTAACAAAAGAGTAATTTTGTAAAGGTTTAATGTGACCTGAAATCCAGGCATTTTAATTTAAGCAATGTTTTGTTCTATTAATCTACTAACAAGATATAGTGAAAGCATGTACAAGTTTCCAAAATGTAACATTTTAATAAAACACAAAAGAAGTGCATTATTAGAAATTACTTTTATCTGTAATAGCATTTCTTCTAACTCCTCCGCATGTTTTTTCAACCATATATTCCCGACTTCGGAGCTCATTACAGCAGCCCATACCATATTGGATTTCCAAATTACAGCTTGTCCACCTGCAGTCATGCAGTAATCATGTCTTGCTATTCATTACAGCAGGTGCAATGGAATGAATTAGACCAGATCCGTCATACCAATAGCTGGATTTTTACACAGATAATGGTACACTAGAAAGTGGACAGTGAGCTTAATTAACAAGAACATACATTTCCCTGGTCAATCTTATCTCCTAATCGCCATATTTTCATCTTCTCACATTAGGCCACTCCATTGCCATATAGGTAGGGAAATTAAAAATTAACGTTTCTATGAAGCAAATTAATAAGATCTAGTAGTAAATTAAGCTTTCATATTTAACGCCAAACAGTTCTTGGTAATCTGTTACAAAAATGAGACTCTGGTCTGGTGTAGCACTTGGCAAGAACAATTTATATTCAAACCATTCTGAGTATTACCAAAAAATAATTTATGTCAATGTATGCAATGGCTGGTGAATGACCGGTGTACTGTAGCTTGCACAGTTATTTCTGTAGCCTATGCATACTGTATTCTGCAAGCCATGGGCAAGTAGCATGTTTATTTCAGCTAATTGAGCATTGATGGGCAATTTCTATGTTCAGAGTGTCATGAGAAATGCATTTAAAGATGTTCATATACAGTGTTCTTTTGTTCTCAATATATATTTGCTGGCCTTTTTCAGGTTTCAATCCTGTGTGGGAGGAAACTCTCACCTTTACCGTTCATATGCCAGAAATTGCGTTGGTGCGGTTTTTGGTTTGGGACCATGATCCAATTGGACGGGATTTTGTAGGCCAAAGAACTGTGGCTTTTAGCAGTCTTATGCCTGGTAAGCACCCTCTGTACCAGTTTTAATGAATTGCCTTTATTTTATTGTTGTATGGGTATCTCTTAGTCTAACTCAACATCATAGTCATGAATAGCCAGCTGAATGCCATTTATGTGCCTTGCTAAAGCCTGTCTTCCATTCTAATAGGGTATCGCCACGTCTACTTGGAAGGTCTCACTGAAGCTTCCATATTTGTCCATATCACAATAAATGAAATATATGGCAAAGTAAGTAAACATTTCTGTTTTGCAATGTTTCACAGTCATATTGTTAGGCATGATGTATGCTCAATTCAGCTTCAAATCGAACAATGCAAGTATGTATCACAATATAGATAGATATGTGCCAGCCTGTATTTATAGGTGGTTTGTTTTTCTTACGGGGCAGAGGAATGTGTGGGCGCCTCAAGGGCATGCACTAAGCACTATGCACCAGAGCTCATTGTAGTGGTTATGTTGCAAGAAGACTGTCGGTGTCATCCACGTGTTTCTCGTTAAAGCATTTTGAAGGAGTTTGAGAGTCTGGCTTCACTAGTGCATTAAGTACAGGTTCTCTGCTGCCACTTTGATAATGCAGACGTTTTCCACATTATCCATGCAGAGTTGTAAAACCTTGGAGAGCAGTGACCGGCTGTGAGCACTGGGGTGTCCCAGCCCACTAGTCGCTGGTTATCATTAGCATCCAGGGACGGACCGCTTTGGAAGGCTAATGCAAATTGCTTCCCTGGGTAGCAGCAAATAGACTGTTTTTAGTACCACAATGTTCTGTTTTGTTTTTGTCAGTTTTTTTTGTCAAACTGCTCAAATTTTATTTTAATACTTTTTTTTGTTAATTATTTAGGGTGCCCCTAAGGACTTATTTCATCATATCACCACAACCATTACAATAATATTGTAGTGGCTGTGGTACTTAGTGTCCCTTTAATCCTTTTTCTAGCTGTGTGTATCAAGTATAGGCATTGACAATATTTACATTCAGTGGTTTATAGATGAGAGGGTAGTACCTTACTGAGAGGGTAGTGGATGCATGGAATAGCCTTCCAGCTGAAGTGGTAGAGGTTAACACAGTAAAGGAGTTTAAGCATGCGTGGGATAGGCATAAGGCTAACCTAACTATAAGATAAGGCCAGGGACTAATGAAAGTATTAAGCAAATTGGGCAGATTAGATGGGCCGAATGGTTCTTATCTGCCGTCACATTCTATGTTTCTATATTTCTAAAAATAATATAGTACGGCTAGTTTCAGCTGGTCATATTAAATCCACAAGTGTTTCTTCTAGTTGCCACAGATTTATTATGCAAATTCAAGTTATCTCATGTATATTTGTAAATGTGTGTGTGTATGTATGTATGTATATATATATATATATATATATATGTGTGTGTGTGTGTGTGTGTGTGTGTGTGTGTGCATGTGTGTATATATATATATATATATATATATATATATATATATATATATATATATAGTTTGTGTGTTTCTTTATTTTATCCTCCAATATTAACTGGGACAAGCTTACTGGCTGGCACTATGGCGTTTAATACAAAGGCATTACATTGCTGTAATTAACACTATGTTGATTGAACTTACTGGTTATTTTTTATTTTCCAAAGTATGAGGTTATTCTGAAAATATTGATTGTATACATCTGCAAATAGTGCTGTTATAGGTAAAGATAGCAGGAGACTGTGTGTGTGTGTTTCTATATATAAACACATTAAATGTATAGCATTTATCCATGAGATTAAGTATTGCTGAAAAATAACATTTGAACAACTGTTATGCAGCAGGAACTAAAATTTATGAAAGAAAATTGACATTAAACCATCTGCTTAATAACTATGTATGCTATTAAAAAAACACTATTACTAAATTCAGTGTGTGAAAAATATCAGTTATTTACACTCAAAAGTAAGGAGCCAGTAAAACTAGACACTCAGTGTATGCGCATGTGGGACATTATAGGGTCAGGCAGCAACCTAAAGAATCTATTAGTGGCAACCAGGGTATTCCAATATTAAGCATAGAAAAAGAAAACAAAAAACAAAACAACAATAGTGCAACCTTTATATATAATAAATATGGTAAGACTGAGACTCAAACTCACTTGATTCTGAGCTAGACAAGGGGATCAGCCGGAAAGTGCCTAATGGCTGTAAATGGTTGGCACAAAGTCAAAAAGCCTCCTGCATACAAAGGGTGTGGCACAGGTCATAAGCTCCAAAACTTTCTTAAAATAACAAAGCCATATAAATGTTTAACCTCTTGACAATGAGGCTTCCTCAGTGTCACAATAAAATCGGCACATATGAATACATTCATGCTTCATTATGGTAATTAGTTACAGAAGTGAGGAGGTTAGTGTTTTCTGCAGAGCCTGCTTGATTTCCTTTAGCTCCCTTCCTTGTCACCTGACCTCCAGTCCCGATCTTGTCGTCATTGTTCTGATCACGTGTTGCTTTATTGCCATATGGATCCTTCTATGGAATACAAATCCGAGCCTCATTCTCATCATAAAACATTTGTCAGTGTCGGATGTGATTTAATGTACTGAGTTTATTTGGAACACATAAGTGTTTGCACCGAATGTCTCTCAGTGTCAAATGTGTGGATTCGAAATAACAAATATCAATTATAAAATATGTAATTATGAAATAAATGATATAACTTCTTTCTAAATTGACTCCCCCATGAATCAAAGTATCCAGTTAATATAAGTACGTCATGCTGTAAGCGTGCGAGATGACATACGTAAGCATGACTAATGACGCAAGCTGAAAATACAGATCCATAGCAACCATACGCCATAGTGTAGTGAAAATTACTGAAGGCAAAGAAAAAAGAAATATGGAGGAGCTCCATATTGTTTTTCTTAATTTTTTTTTTCTTATTACCAACTATTTTGCCTTTTAGACGATAACACACATACAAGCACTGCCACTTATTTCAAGTTATTCTTAGTATTTTTTCGTAGAGGAACACACTTCTTTTCTGGTGAATTACAATTGTATATTATTTTATGTTTCTGTACACACTTAGTTTTTTTTTTCTTTTTGCGCTATTTATGTACTTTTTGCACATATTGGTTTAATAACGATGTATGTTGGCGCAACGTTGAATAAATATGCTAAAAATTAACATTTCTTTCCATTTCAGTGGAGTCCTTTAATCCTCAATCCAAGTTATACTATATTGCACTTTCTAGGAGCCACAAAGGTAGACATCATGGTTTTGTATCTGAGTGCCAATTACCTACAGCATGACATCAAAATATCATTGCCCATCACTCAAGCTTTGATTTCTGAGCTCTGCGTGGACACATACATCCCATATGTTTACTATTGTAGTTCCACATTGTAATCTGTCACTGTCATGCATTGTGTAGATCAGTGTCACCACCAATTAGGAAATGCATGAAGCCAGAGTTATAATGGTCATGACGTAATGACTTGAAGCTCTTCATATATGCATGAGTTTGTCATTAGGTCAAGTTTTATTCACAATTCTTTGCCCAGGTAGCTCTTGTGTTTCCTTCTTACATCCATAATTAATATAAAACATATTGTGCTTATAAAACTATCTACCAGACTTGTAAAATTCTCTATTATGCTTTTTACAGAACAGGCAATTTATTGGGCTTAAAGGGTTCTTCAATAAGAATTCGAAACACGGCTCAGTCGAGAGCAATGGTCATATACGTAAACGATCAATCAGTGAGCGCATCTTACGACGCACTGCCAGTGCGCCAGCAAAAGGCAGAAAGAAAACCAAGATGGTGTTTCAAGAATCTACAGAGAGTAAAGACATTTGTTGTGAGATATCTGGCACTAAAGAAAAAGAGGCTGTAATAAGGAGAACCTCCAGGAGCCTACAGGCTCGCCCTGTGTCGATGCCAGTTGACAAGCTTCTTCTTGGACCTTTTGAACCCTCCACATCAGACACTTCCAAAGATACCAAACAACATGACATATCTTCAGGTAATAATGCTTACAATTCATCCTGTATGATATTATGTGTGAACATTGTAGAAGGTTTAATAAAAAAAAAAAAAAAGTTCTATATGTAATATTTCAGTAAACTGTTAAACTGTAAGCCTTGAAGAGTGACTAGATAAATGTAAAATAGAAGAGTTGGAAAAATTTACCAATTCAACTAATTTGACATTATAATTTTTTTCAATGCAAATTTACCCTGTTTCACCAAGAAACCCTTATGCCATAGGTTTTCACAGAAAATTTGTTTTAATTACACATTATTCTGTAATGCATGTTTTA
The DNA here is from genome assembly GCF_036172605.1 of Pelobates fuscus. NCBI lineage: Eukaryota > Metazoa > Chordata > Amphibia > Anura > Pelobatidae > Pelobates > Pelobates fuscus. Next base: position 110,280,528 of record NC_086318.1, on the reverse strand, counting down.
TTCGGGGCTGTGAAAAAAACATTAATTTTGGGACTAAGTTCTGAGTAATACCAGACAGAACCAGTTGACTGTTTTAATGAATGCTCTGTTCTTAGATGTTTACCCCATGGTTTTCCTGACACTATGTGATATGACTGGGTAGCCTGAGGGTTAAGAATTGCAGACTACAAAAATACCAGTGGAAGTGTATTGCTTTAAAGAGTAATGGAAACTTAAAGAGGTACTATAGGCATCAAAACAGGTTCAGCTTAATGAAGCAGTTTGGGTGTACAGAGCACTGCTCAATTCACTGCCATTTAGGAGTTAAATCACTTTTGTTTCTGTTCATGCACTCCTAGCTACCCCTCCCCTGGCTGTTTCTGACACAGCCTACGTGAACCAAATGGTTTCATTTTCAATAAAATGTTAACCTATTTTATACGTTTTCACCTCCTGCTCTGTAAATTGAACTTTAATCACATAGATAAGGCTCCTGCGGGGTCTAAAAGGCTATTACAAGAGTAAGAGATAAGACGTTCTAGATTAAACAGACTGTGTAATAAAGGAACATAAAATATCTAGGTTCCTTCATGAAGTGTTAAGGAAGGCTGAGCAAGTCACATGCAGGGAGGTGTGATTAGGGCTTTATAAACAAAGTGATTTAAAGTGGCATTGTCACCTCCCTCCACCACAAACTCAATATTACATTATTATTTATTTTATCTATTAAATTACAACCCAGTTAAACCATATACTGAGACAAAGTAGGGACAACTGAGAGCCATTACGAGTGACCGCTACAGAGATATTAGCTGTGTCTTTGAAGGATCCCACGGTCTCGCAGGATGCTCCATAGACCTCAATGCTGCACTCTTGTGCATGCCTGAGAGTACAGCAGTGACGTTGGCTCTTTGGGCTCAAGCTCCAGGAGTGGAAGAGGAGAGGCTGTGAGAAGATGGTGTTTCCCCTGAGGAACAAGTTCAGGTAAGTAAATCTTACATTTCCCTGCCCACCTGACCAGTGGACCACCAGCTTTGAAGTCACTATCTGGGTTCTTTGCAAATTATGCAAAGCCCACAAACTGTGACAGTGCCGCTTTAACTCTTAAATGTCAGAGAGAGGCTGCAAGGGCAAGATCTATACACCAAATCTGCTTAACCCCTTAAGGACACATGACGTGCCTGACACGTCATGATTCCCTTTTATTCCAGAAGTCTGGTCCTTAAGGGGTTAAATAAAGGAACACTATAGGGCCAGGATCAATGTATTTCTGACCTTATAGTGTTAAAACCTCCATTTAGGTGGCTTGCCCCTCCATTGTCCCCCTTAAAAGGTAAGAAAATAACCTTTTTTCCATGGTTGCGTGGGGACGCAAATTATGCCATAGGAAAAGCATTGGATTGGCAGAGATTGTCAAGGAGGCAGAGCCAAACACCAGCATGGCCATTTAGCATCTCCTCATAGAGATGTATTGAATCAATGCATCTCTATGGCGAAAGTTAAGCATCATCATTGCTGAAGAGTTACCACGAGAGGTGTTCCTAGGCACTAATGTAAACACCTCCTTTTCTCTGAAAAGGCAGTGCTTACAGTAAAAAGCCTGCAGAGTCTGACTATACTCACCAGAAACACTACATTAACCCACAACTTCTGGAATAAAAGGGAATCATGACGAAATATATCCGTCATGTGTCCTTAAGGGGTCAAACTGTAGTTGTTATGGTGACTATAGTGTCCTTTTAAGCTAAAGTTGTTTTGGGGACTATAGTGCCCCTTTAATATCAAGCACTTAAGTTTAACAAATAGTTATTTTGTAAAAAAAAAATTAAATTTGTTATCGTAATGGGTTTCTGACTATGATGAATGTACAATGTACCACTGCCGTTTCAATTATAGTATTGCATAGGAAATAAAATGAAAAGTGACATTTGGTTGATCTTCAAAATGAGATAGTGAACAGTCCTATTCACAATTTTAGGTATCACAAGGTTTCTTTTTCTGAACATTGTAGTGTATTTAATATAAATAAATCATATATAAGTATATGCCATTATTTATATGAACTACCAGGTTATTTTTGGGATCCATTAAAAATAATTTAGTAGATATAACCCAAAATATGCCCATACTTTGCTTTGTATGTATTCTGTAGGGGTATATGACATGTTGGTTTTTAAGAGCTGCTGATCAAGTCTCTTTAGCTGCTGCAAGCCCTCTGGTTTTCCCCATGTGTGTGTGATATATACTGGTCTTATGTATTGGTCATGTTTTCTTATTGCATTACATATTATTTTTATGCAAAAGAACTGTATTGTCTTAAGATGTTCTCTCATTTTAACAGAGATATCTTGTTATGTTTTATAGTACAGATCTGACTAGGAAACTACATAAGGTAATGGAATGTATTCAGTATGGTATCATATTACCAATACTTTCAGCAGTTATTACATCACATGTTGGATGTAATAGACATTTAAAGGAAATGTCGATCATGTGATCGCCGTTGGTCATAAATTCATTTCATATTGAAAGTTGTTTACACTGTGCACAAAATCATAACGGTGTTTTTCTGCCACTTAAGCAAAATTTCCATTTTTCATTTGTCTGTGTGAAATCAAAATTACAAAGTATGGTCTTTTATTTGCCAGACATTCAGAGTATTTGATTTGTTTTTTTTTGTGTTTTGGTATAATAGGAGGAATGGACATTAGAGGCTCGGGGAAACTGCTAACTGAAGATGTGGATATATCAATACCTGGAAATCAAATTTCACCTTTTTTTGCATGTACTTCTAAAAATCCATGCCAGAATAAAGTCACACCACATGAGCACATTGTACATAAAAAATGGAAAAGTTTACATTTAGACTGTGTGCTGCAAAGTGATGATATCAGGGAGTTTGATGATACTTTTACAAGTGAATTAGAAGATAACGATGACCACCTAAAACAAACCGGCTCCACATTTGACATTCCTAGAGAAAATATGGTTAAAGATTATGACACAAAGTTTGAAACGGTTTCTATTAATGATTTATCAAGTACCATGTGCACAGACATCAATAATTTACATTCAACTGAAGCCATGTCCGAAAATGATATTTCTAATATAATTAGTGAAGTACCATCTGTAGATCGGAGTGAACTTGGCAGTTCAATGTCTGAATTAATCAGGCAGTTTGAAGTCACCGATGACAAAACTACTTTGACTTGTGTCTCAAGCTTACAAGAGCCAAATAGCCACACTAAGTTTAGTGGATATTCTGACATTTTCACAGCTTGCCTGTACACACCTAAAAAGTGTGTTTCAAGTTTAAATAATGTTGAAAAGTCCTTATTCTCAACAGCTGACACTACGATATTCTCCAGCCCAGAGACATCTGAATATTCAGTCTATACAATCATTCATGAAGAAGACTTATCTCTTGATGCCAATTGCAAATTGATGGATGCAAATGTTGCCAATCGAGTTAGACAATCAGAACCTAATATCAGCAGCTCACCATATGTATCAACCTATCCTGAATTACAACCAAAGTCAACAAAAACTGAGCAAGCACATTTTGAAGGGCTAGTGAACATGGATTCATTTACTCATAGCAATTATACTCAAAATATCCCTACAGGAACACATGTAAACACCAGTAAGAATAGTTCCATACATAATGGAACTCAAGATATTCCAACAAATCCTCATATCACTCAAGAAAAAGACATACGGCTGCAATCTACTAATTTGTGTTTAAACCAGACATGGAACACAGAGAAAAATGCAAAGAAGTTATTCCAAAATCATATGTCACACACTGATGCCCACAGACCTACAGATAACACAATTAGTAATCCTCATATGACCGTTAAACGGCAAGAGTTTTGTAAGTCACATCAAAATCTAGAATCTCTATACCACAAACACCATCTGCAATATGTCCCTCAAAAAGTCATTGTACAGAACTCCAGTTCCAGTTCCACATTTAACAATTCCAAATCTCTAGCACTCCACGGAAACAAGCAATCTAATTCATGCAAGTCAAAGAGTCTTGGGGATCTGACCTCAGAGGATATCTCCTGTAATTTTGAGAGCAAATACAAGAGAATTAACAAAGGTTTTCTGTCTTCAGGCATTGTAGAAGAAAATGCATCTCTGGCAAAGAGTAGACATCAATCCTCGGATGCATTGACAGAACAGTTGCGTAAACTGATGTCTTTTGACCAAGAAGACTTTAGTAAGCCACAGTGTCATGAACATGAAGAAGTGGACATTCCTAAGCCTCTATCTCGGAAGCTGTCTTCTAGAAGTCAGAGCAGGGTCAGGAACATTGCTAACCGTGCCAAGGAACGACAGGAGGCCAATAAAATGAAACACAGCACCTCTAATCTAAATGAAGTTGTTTTTCGAAACAAACCACCTACTTCTTCTCAGCCTGTAAACAGACATTCAACCGGATCTTATATAGCCAGTTACTACAGCAACCTTAATAATGAAAGGCTTGAAGGAAGAGGCATACCAGAAGGTGCATGTAATTCTCAAACCTATAGATATAATGATACCTTTTGTATAGATCGTTTCAATTATCCGACTGATCCAAGCAATATTGATGAACCAGAAATTTATTTCCTACTGAGATTGTAAATATATATAGGGTCTCCAATTTAATGTTGTTTACAAGATGTTTTATTTCATTTGAAATATATTATTAGAAAGTACTCATTTGGCCTTTTTTAACCCATTGAGTGCCGGGGCCTCCACGTGGATTTCAAAGGGTGAAATAACAACATTTTGTTTTTTAAAAAAATGGTTTTTAACAGTTTTTAGTTAAATAGGTTAGTCTTCCTTGGGTTTCACCCCTTGAGTGCCAGCGTGGTGTGCAATTTATTATATTGTAAACTGCTGTACCCCTCTCCGGCATTCAAAGGGTCAGGGCTACTCTTAATGTTAACAACTTTGTAAATATATTCTTGTACTTTTTAATATAAATGCATCATTTTTAATTATAAATTTTATTTGGGGAAAAGCAGGGAGCTATGTGCATGCAGTCATCCTGGAAGCTCATAGTCTATTAAATGTAATGTGCATGTACATTATAACAAAACAATATAGTAAATTTGCACAGACGGCAAAAAAAAAAAGATCATTGCAATAAAAAATATATGTCTCTATTTCTTTTTATTATTTATCTATTGTGGCGTCACAATATAAAGTATACAACATGTTTGAATAAAATAATAGAATATCATCAGGTTCACTTATACATAAAAAGATTTCTTGCAATATTTGTGTTACATAGTTACATAGCTAAAAAAAGAGACTTGCGTCCATTAAGTTCAGCCTTCCTCACATTTATTTTTTGCTGTTGATCCAAAAGAAGGCAAAACCCCCCCAGTTTGAAGCACCTCCAATTTTGCAACAAACTAGGAAAAAAATTCCTTCTTCACCCCAGAATGGCAGTCAGATTTTTCCTTGGATCAAGCAGTTATTACCCTACATTGAAAGAGTATATCCTTGAATATTCTGTTTTTGCAAGTATGCATCTAGTAGCTGTTTGAATATATGTATGGACTCTGATAAAACCACTTCTTCAGGCAGAGAATTCCACATCCTTATTGTTCTTACAGTAAAAAAAACCTTTCCTTTGCCTTAGACGAAATCTTCTTTCTTCCAGTCTAAATGCATGACCTCTTGTCCTATGTAAAGTCCGGTTTGTGAATAGATTTCCACACAATGGTTTGTATTGGCCCCGAATATATTTGTATAATGTTATCATATCCCCTCTCAGGTAACGTTTTTCTAAACTAAATAGGTTTAAATTTGTTAATTTGTTTCTTCATAGCTGATATGTTCCATTCCTTTTATTCATTTTGTAGCCCGCCTCTGCACTTTTTCTAGTGCCACAATATCCTTCTTTAGAACAGGTGCCCAAAATTGCACAGCATATTCAATATGTGGTCTTACCAGTGATTTATAAAGAGGCAACATGAAATTCTCATTCCGCGACTGAATGCCATTTTTCATGCATGATAATACCTTACTGGCCTTAGCCACTGCAGTTGACATTGATAAAGGGAAACTCTACTCCCCCTGCCACACACCCCCTAAAAAACCCCAATATAAATCACTGTTTAGTAAATATATACAAAATTAAACATGCATGTATATAATTACACTTAAAAAAATATTTATTTGGAGTATATCTAAAAACAGCTTGGAAAAGCAACAAATCGCATGTATGCATTCTTTGCAAACCCTACCATGCTTTTTCTATTTGTTTAGAATTCTGCACTTTTTGTAAAATGAAAAAAAAAAAAGATGACAAACTCTTCACACACAAAGTACTTCAGCATTGAAATGCTTCTGGAGTATGCCTTGAATTGTATTAATTGACAGCTAGATTTTCTCTCTCAAGCTGATAAAAACTAAAAGTCATCCCTTTTAATTATTTGATCAGTTTATGTGCTCATGGCATTTGGATTCATTGAGGTTCTGAGTAAATCTGAACTTGCAAGCCTATTTTCAACTATTAACTGTGATTCAAATGGTATGATTAGCATCAGAGTACGTGAAAACAATGGTCACCTAAATCTACCTTAACCTTTTGAGCAAGTGGATTTGATTTCATACCTGCCAAGATTTTGTATTTTGTGAATAACAAATCTTCCTTTTTCAAACAACTTCAAAGGAACACCCCAAACACCCTTTTTCACACTTTAAAAAACTGTTTGTTTTTTTGGGCTACTTGCCAGATCCTTCTCATTTCTGAGCCTGATATGGGTGCAACTCTTGATTTAAGCAAAGAAATGTGGGGGAGAGGATATAAATGTCACATTTCCTCTAATTTAAGATGGGGAACATGGGAACTGACTCTGGTGGCCATGTGTATGATCAGTTGTATTTCAGATGGGTAAACAGTGCAAAATGGACATTGTGAGCATGACTGATTAATGGGCACCAAATGTTCTATACAGACAATTGTATTTACTATGTTAAATCCATGTCATATAGTTTCTTTCTGACATTGGACCATTGAAATTAAAGTAGAATTGCCATTTTAGTTGCATAAATTATAATAAGTAAGTCATCTCCAATTTATCAGAATAGCCCTCCCCTGGTCACACTCCCACTAACATCTCTAAAAGTGTCCCTCTTTGTCCAGTTGAAATGTTGGGTGGTGTGGTTAAGTTAAACTAGCAATAGGGGACATAAACACTTGAAGTAAATTAACATACTAAGTGAACCTTAGACTTTCTCCAGAAAGAATGCTTATAAGGTAAACTAGTTAAAGGATTATTCCAACCCCCACGAGCACTTCTGCTTTTAGAAGAGGTTGTGGTGGTAGGAGTCTGTATGTGTGACATTTGTGTTTGCACCGGTGCACATACAAGGATATTTTAAATTTTGTGGGATCTAGTTGCATCCCCGGTACACATGACTTAGGCAGTCCATAACTCTGTTCCAGGCCTAATGTCAATTTTGGGCAAAATCCACTTCTGTCATCAATCAGTGCGCACAGTGCACTGGCAACAGATGTAATAAGATTCTCCCTTTGCTAGCTCTATGAGAAGCATTTAATTGGATCATGATCGTCAGATAGGAAGCGATATACGGAAGTGCTTAGAGTTTCGCCCATCGCTGAATTCCAGGTAATTTTATCTCTTAATTTTTAGGTTAATTAGTGGGGGAGGGACAAGTAATAAAATACTCAGTAGGGCATTCCAAATGAAACGGTAAAAAAGTAGTTTTCACTAGCAATAAAAAAAGTAATAAAAAATATGCATTTAAGATGTGTATGTAAAACTTAAATTACAGATTTGCTTTAAATACATTCTAAAATGTTCTCTCGCTGCAGCTGTGTGATAAGCATGAACAAAACTATGTTTGTATACAGAACAGACTATATGTGAGTGGCTGGTTAAATGAAATGCCGGACAATATTTGAGTCTATAAAATTATTTGGCTTTTATAATTTTGTAAAGCTTATTTTGATTTCAAACATTAGCCCATTTTCAATGAACGGAAATAAATTAAGCTTCAGCAGTTACGCACAGATTAAATGCGCTCCAGTTGCAGTTCCGTAATCACATCAAAGCACAGCGATGAACTTTCAAGCCTGCAATACAATACCAATTTAAAATGCTCAACTAGTTCAGAGAGTAAGAACAAGAGAAAATCATATTTTTGCATTCAATATGTGTTTTGTGCTCAAAACAGTTTATACTGTATGCATTCTATGTCATGTATTTTATATCTTTCTAATCAAGCAATTAAGCGCAAGATGAAATACATTTTGAATGTGATATAGCAGGCTTATATCTAGAACAAGCAGCACAGGGGAGTGGAACTATTAGCAGAAATTAGTGCAATGACCTGCTTACCGATACTGCCGGCTGCAGAAGGAAATATTTAATTCAATTACTTTCTGTCTGCTTTTCATCATTACATGGCAGACAAAAAAAAAAAAAAAAAATAGACTCTGTATAACTACCCTACTTAATGTCAGGGTTTTAAATGGAAAGTCGTGGTTGTTACTTGGTTTCCCATTGGTTTACATTCCAAGGTATAGCACAGTTACACACAGAAAAATAACAGCTAGACCATATACTTTTAAAGCAATACTAATGCTAGTATAGAAAATTGTCTTCTTTAAAGATAGAAAATGATTTGCATTGCAGAGTGTGCAGATATTTGTAAAGGAAAGGGAAGAGGCAATGATGTATACTTGTACAGTAAATTGTCCGTAATTCAATGTGAATTTCATAGTTTAGGACAAAATAGGCAACCTGAAAACTATTTCCGAGACCGCTGGCTATTTTTGCTATTTTGGCCCAAAACATGAAATGCACTTTGACTTCCGTGATAATTTATGCTGTAGTGAAGACCTGGGCTTCTTAAATGCATTCTATTATTTTTGGCTAATTAAATTCTTAAATATGAGATTATCCTTGAGAGAGAGAGAGAGAGAGAGAGGTTCTGTTTTTCCATTTTATTTCACCGCTGCTGTCTCCTACAATCTCCACACAATTTCCATCTCCATTCTCCGCCTGCTCACCGTCGCTACGTCCCCAGCAATCCACAATGCATTGCACACACTCAGGACTTTTTGCAGGATGGCAAAGTACGCAGTAACCACATTATGGGGGTTAATATTAGATGAATATGACCTCTTGTTAATAACTTTTTATTATAATATGAAAAACAAAATGAAGATTGGATTGGACACTGGGCGCTAGGTCTAGGTAGATCAATGGGAATTTTCTTTCCTCCTCTGTGAAATATTATGATTCAAAGACTAAGTTGGACTACACTATAATCTGTTTAAAAAAAAAATATTAGAACTGTATGACAAATACAGATGATAGTTTGATACACCCAAAGAAAGGAAATAAACAGAAGCAAATTATTTAGATTTGGATAATACCACGTTAACGGCGAGGAATACAGAAGATAAGCGTCTTAACAGCTGACTGGATCCTGTTTGTTGATTTCACTGCTGGAGGATTTACCCCTTGACTGTTTGTGGATAAAGATAAGTTTATATGAATAAACAAAAGGCATTTATGTATATATTAAAGTGGAAAAATATACAGAAATAAAATATCCTCAAAGAGAAGACAAGACCTATATCTATCTGATTATTCCCTGATAAAAGAAACGAAAAATATAAGAAAAACCCCAGCGTTATGTTTTAAAGCAGTTTTGGAAGGCAATGAATAAAATAATTCTCCTCCCTCTCTGTATAGACAAAGATGTTGCATAAAAATAATAAAAGGATAATAAAGAATTGTATATACAGTTGTACTCAAGTTTGCATACTCTTGAAAAATGTTAATACATGTGCCATTTTTAAGGAAAACATGAGTGAGCAGGCAAACACATTTTGTTTATATTTTTGGGGATTTACATTCAACTGTAGGTGATAATAGAATGGCACAATCATAAATCAAAACATGGCAACAAAGAAAATAATTAAAGGACCCCTGTTCAAAAGTCTGCATACCCTTAGTTCTTAATACTGTGTATTGCCCCCTTTAGCATCAATGACCGCATGCAGTCTTTTGTAATAGTTGTCTATGAGGCCCCTAATTCTTGCAGGTAGTATAGCTGTCCATTCGTCTTGGCAAAATGCCTCCAGGTCATGCAAAGTCTTTGGTCGTCTTGCATGAACTGCACGTTTCAGATCTCTCCAGAGTGGCTCGATGATATTAAGATCAGGAGACTGTAATGGCCACTCAATAATCTTCACCTTTTTCTGTTTTAACCACTTGAGAGTCAACTTGGCCTTGTGCTTATGGTCATTGTCATGCTGGAAAGTCCAAGAGCGTCCATTGCACAGCCTTTGTGCAGAAGAATGCAAATTGTTTGCCAGTATTTTTTTATAACATTCTGCATTCATCTTGCCATCAATTTTCTGCCTTCAGAGATCACACCTCGCCAAAACATCACTGAGCCACCACCATGCTTCACAATGGGGAAGGTATTCTTTTCACAATAGGCCTTGTTGACCCATCTCCAAACAAAGCGCTTATGGTTGAGACCATAAAACTCTATTTTGGTCTTGTGACTCCAAATTACAGTGTGCCAGAAGCTGTGAGTCAGGGTGTTGTCGGGCATATTTTAATCAGACTTTTTTGTGGCAACTCGACCATGCAGCTACATTTTGTTCAAGTATCGTCGTACCCCAGACTATGAATAAAATAAAAACCCAATATAAGAATATTTGCTGGAGATGTGATAGAGAGGAATTATATATGTTAAAAAGATGGTGGTTTTATGGTAATTTGAATACATGCTGGAAAAACACATTTAGATGTATGTCAGAATTTATTGACGAAGAGATATTCCTTTCCCCTCAAAAAGCACTTTTCCATCTAGATTTAAGGAAGCTAAATAAATATACCAAAGCATTAACCATTTATATTCTTGAGGCTGTCAAGATGACAATTGAATGGGAAGTGGATACTTTATTAATTCAGTAAAATGAATAAATATAAAAGTATAGGGTGGGCCAGTATCAGAGTATGGTTTGAAGAGTCAATATTTGATTTATTTTTTGTTAATGAACACATTTCAATTTATTATATACAATGAATGTTTAACATACGGAGAGTTGTTTGACTAGGTACAGACGATGACATCTTTTAAATGAGCTCCATTTGCTGCCTCGAAAAGTCAGGCTCTTTTAACCCCTTAAGGACCAAACTTCTGGAATAAAAGGGAATCATGACATGTCACATATGTCATGTGTCCTTAAGGGGTTAAATTGCATTGTTCATTACATTAGTTAATGTTTCAGGCTCTAGCACTCTAATATTCTGCTTGAGCTGATCAAGTGTATGTGGTTTGTTCATGTGCACCTGCTTCTTCAGATATCCCAAAAGGAAGTAATAGGGAGCTGAAAAGTGGGGTGAACGTGGCGGCCAATTAATCTGGGATTTTCTTGTAAGCTCTTTGCATCAAATTATTTGACCTGCCACTTGGAAAATATATTTCCACTATTTTTAGTCATTGTTACTTCGTAAAATTACCCATGATGAATCTTCCAAGAATATAATACATGCCTACAACAACAACAACAAAAATATAACTACTAACAAACAAGTTATATACAATTGCAAGAAAAAGTATGTGAACCCTTTGGAATGATTTGGATTTCTGCACAAATTGGTCATAAAACGTGATCTGATCATCATCTAAGTCACAACAATAGACACGCACAGTCTGCTTAAACTAATAACACACAACGAATGAAATGTTGCCATGTTTTTATTGATCACACCATGTAAACATTTACAGTACGGGTGGAAAAAGTATGTGAACCCCTAGACTAATGACATCTCCAAGAGCTAATTGGAGTGAGATGTCAGCCAACTGGAGTCCAATCAATGAGATGAGATTGGAGGTGTTGGTTACAGCTGCCCTGCCCTATAAAAAACACACACCAGTTCTGGGTTTGCTTTTCACAAGAAGCATTGCCTGCTGTGAATGATGCCTCGCACAAATTGTTGACTTGCATAAAGCTGGAAAGGGTTATAAAAGTATCTCCAAAAGCCTTGCTGTTCATCAGTCCACGGTAAGACAAATTGTCTATAAATGGAGAAAGTTCAGCACTGCTGCTACTCTCCCTAGGAGTGGCCGTCCTGTAAAGATGACTGCAAGAGCACAGCGCAGACTGCTCAATGAGGTAAAGAAGAATCCTAGAGTGTCAGCTAAAGACTTACAAAAGTCACTGGCGAATGCTAACATCCTTGTTAGCGAATCTACAATACATACAACACTAAACAAGAATGGATTTCATGGGAGGATACCACAGAGGAAGCCACTGCTGTCCAAACAAAACATTGCTGCACGTTTACAGTTTGCACAAGAGCACCTGGATGTTCCACAGCAGTACTGGCAAAATATTCTGTGGACAGATGAAACCAAAGTTGAGTTGTTTGGAAGAAACACACAACACTATGTGTGGCGAAAAAGAGGCACAGCACACCAACATCAACACCTCATCTCAACTGTGAAGTATGGTGGTGGGGGCATCATGGTTTGGGGCTGCTTTGCTGCGTCAGGGCCTGGACGGATTGCTATCATCGAAGGAAAAATGAATTCCCAAGTTTATCAAGACATTTTGCAGGAGAACCTAAGGCCATCTGTCTACCAGCTGAAGCTCAACAGAAGATGGGTGTGGCAACAGGACAATGACTCAAAGCATAGAAGTAAATCAACAACAGAAGGGCTTAAACAGAAGAAAATACGCCTTCTGAAGTGGCCCAGTCAGAGTCCTGACCTCAACCCGATTGAGATGCTGTGGCCTGACCTCAAGAAAGCGATTCACACCAGACATCCCAAGAATATAGCTGAACTGAAACAGTTCTGTAAAGAGGAATGGTCAATAATTACTCCTGACTGTTGTGCACGTCTGATCTGCAACTACAGGAAACATTTGGTTGAAGTTATTGCTGCCAAAGGAGGTTCAACCAGTTATTAAATCCAAGGGTTCACATACTTTTTCCACCTGTACTGTGAATGTTTGCATGGTGTGTTCAATAAAAACATGGCAACATTTCATTCTTTGTGTGTTATTAGTTTAAGCAGACTGATTGTCTATTGTTGTGACTTAGATGATGATCAGATCACATTTTATGACCAATTTGTGCAGAAATCCATATCATTCCAAAGGGTTCACATACTTTTTATTGCAACTGTACCTGAATGCTGTCCCACACTGTATTTGGGATGAAAAACTGGAAAGATACAATAGATTATTACAATCCATATGTTATCTTATGTGTTTAAATGGAAATATTTTTGAATATTTTTGAGGCTGATAGGAAGCTGCTATACAAAATTAATAAAAAAAAATACAAATATCCTACCAGAATTCAGCCCGTAGCTATTACTATCCTCTTATTACCTGCTCCCTTCCCCTTAGTATAGTTTGATATACTATAGCGATAATAGGAGGACAGTGATTGACTGTGGTGCGGAATATTGGCTGAACTATGATATATGTATTTCAACCAGAAAGATATTTTGTGAAAAGTGGAGGTATTGGGGCAGATGAATAGAAATGGCTGCACTGAGGCTGTAGAGCCTCGAATAATGTTTTTGTTCCTTCCTCCTGTCTATCCCTAGGTGACATCATGTATGTCTTCTTCTGAAGAACAAAGATTTTTGCATACAATATCAAAAATCCTGCCTGTACCACTGTTTAGTTAGCTATTAGATGATTTTATAAATGTATTTTTCATTTACATTTTATTGTGTTTGTATTTATTTCTGCTTTCTATAGAATACTTAAAATGGGGTTGCTTCCACCCTGTAGTTTCCTTTTTATATTATGTAGAAGTACACTTTATGTAATATTATTCTGTACCATTGACTGTACTGTATATCCTTTATTTAATCAACTGTATCAACAACATATTATGTGATTCTGAAAGTTATTTGAAGACTACCGAATGGCATTATAACCACATTTATTTATTATTAGTCTAAAATGTAAAAATCAAACACAATTTATTTAGTTTTTAAATTATATCATCTTATTCTGGAACCTAATCTGAAGAACGTGTGTACGCTAGCTTTACAGACAGGAATTACCGATATGGTCTAAAAGAGGACAGGTCATACCAAATCACATTTGTCCTGCCATGTCCATGCATATGTTTAAGCCTATTTATTATTAAAAGTATCAAACCCACTACGTGAAAAATACCTTCACGCAGTGATTCAATCATCACTGAATCATTATCTGTGTCTCAAGCAAGCTTAGCTAAGAACTGATAGAACGTATTCCCATTAACATCGGAGATTTCATTGTGTCAGCCAACATCTAGCCTTCAAAATCCAATCTGTTTCTATTTACAAGAGATCGACTGGTGTTCATAATTTATCAATTTCCAAGTCACATGCAGCTTATAATAGTCACTTGGAGTGTAAATGAATTTTGTAGACTTCGGTTGAAGTGCGATAATTATTTGAATGTAAAGGCTTCGATTTAAAGTAGGTTACGTGACATTGGCATAGCATGGAGATAATTTGCAATGCACCTTAAATTGCCTTGTCAGCTTAGCTATCTCCCTTGGAAGCATCACTGTTGAAGACCATTTAAACCTGCCAGCAAAATCAGACCATAGTTGAAATTCCAAAAACAGGTAGCTCGAGGGAGTTCATCCTTTCTTCTTGCTTTTTTTTTTTTTTTTTTTAACGGTGTTGCTTAATCTCATTTTCATTCCTCAGCTTTCATTCCTCAGCTCCTTAGAAATGGATTTTTTTTTTTTTTCACTTGTATGTACCAATACAACAGGCCTTCCAAGCACCTGCATCAAAATGTATCCCTAACATTAACACTGAAATTGTGCTAAAATGAAATAAACAGAGTTTCCACTTTTTATTGTTAACTGCAGATTCCTTAATTTGATGGGAAAGATTTTGATTGACAGCCTTCAAGTGAACCCATCATGCGTAAGGGAATTGAACAATCAATTTCTATATTGTGCTAGCTGTATTGCTAGTAAATGTGTAGGCAAAATTATATTTAATATTTAAAAAAAATCCAGCGTGAACTTAAAGTGGTGGCATCACATAAAGGTTTCTGGGAAACTTTTATATTGCCTGTTTTTAAAACTGTTCGATAGAATCTTTCGCCATTCTAAAATACAACTTATATATTTTCAACTAACCTTTGTGTTTCCTTCAAAATGGAACACAGGGGATGGGGTTATTTACAGATTTTTATTGACGGCGAACACCAAATGCTCTCTGTAGCCTTTTTATATGGGATTCCAAGCATCTATGCATGACAAAACTGTGAAACACTTGTTTTTTTGGGCAGATAATCAAATAAGAGCTTGGTATAATAAAATTCCATGAATCTATCTTGTTAGAATATCATTTGAAACTAACTTCCAAACATATTTTTTCAGTGAATTCAGTTTTGAATGTAATAGAAATAAAAAAAAATTAAAAAAAATAAAAATATGTACCCAAACCAGGGGCCCCCCAGGCATCTATTGCCTGTTTCCTTGCTCACCCTATTCATAATGCAAAAGTTATACCTCTGCAATATCAATATTAGTCTGATTTATATTTGGATTGCATTACCTGATTTATCTATCGCTGTTTTAGATATTATTTTATGAGGCCAAGAAAACAGAGTTAACGTGTGGAATGCCATTGACTAGAAGAGATACAATCCACCACAGGCCTGATGTTAAAAAGGTGAGTGACATAGTCAGGTTGTGATCTTGAAATCGGCCTGTTACCTGCAAATGAAACCATGTACCTGGGTACAACTATAAACCAGGCATGTGTTATAGGTGTACCTAGGTACATCCTCTGCAGGTACACATTTTTCTATCCCATTTAGATCCTTACCTGCATTTTTTTAAAGTTACCGTACGTATGTGCAAAGGTGAAAAAATCTTCAAGTTTGCTTACAGAAACTTTTTTTCCAAAAAGTAGTTATTGCATTTGCTTCTTAAAATCAGCTTCAACTAAAAAAGTGGAATAACATTTTAGTTTGTTGAAAAATAAATTTTCCTAATGAATAGATATTCAATAAATGTTTCTCATATAAATATGTAGATAACATAACTCCAGCATGAACAACCTAATAAAATGTGCTATGCACACACATGGCTATGCACGCACCTGAATGAGTTCTCTATACCTATAATGTATATTAGTACTAAATGAGCTGTGATTGTGTACAGAAACATCTGCACAGAATATGGATTGGACCTTTCTAAGTCCAGATGGGAGATACCATAAAGGGTAGTTGAGACTGATAGGGCTAAGATCCTGTGGGACTTCAAGATCCAGACAGACAAGCAAGTGCTGGCCAACCAACCCAACATCGTGGTGGTTGACAAGGAACGGAAGACTGCAGTCGTGGTGGAGCGGCAATACCCTGTGACTATAACTTCAGGAAGAAGGAACATGAGAAGGTGGAGAAATACAAAGGACTGAAAGAAGAGCTAGAAAGGATGTGGAAAGTGAAGGCAGTAGTAGTCCTAGTTGTAATAGGAGCCCTCAGGGCTGTGACTTCCAAGTTGGGTGAGTGGCTTCAACAGATTCCAGGTGGGACATCTGAGATCGGTGTCTAGGCAGGGCCATCTTTAACGCGGTGCAAACGGGGCAGCTGCCCCGGGCCCTGTCCCTGCTGGGGGGCCCAAGACAGCTGCTCCGTTTGCCCTCTGCCCACAAACTATGGGGGCCCATCGGGTGGCCCATGCACTTAGGGCCACCTGGTGGGCCTGTGTCAGCAGAGGCCCGGTCGGGTGCTGTAACAGCGCGACCAGGCCCTTACTTTTCGGCAGCCGACTGGAAGGAAGTGACAGCCGCGCGTCACTTCCTCCCACAGAAACAGTAGCAGTGCGGGAGGAAGAAACTGTTCCGGAGGGGGCCAGGCCGGGAGAGCTTAACTCTCAGCCACCCCAGCCAGCCCACTGAACCCCAGGGAAGCCACCCTCCAGGAAAAGGTAAGAAACTGGAGGGTGGTTATTCAATTTTGCATGAGTGTGTGTGTGTCAGTGTCAGTATATATGTATGTGTGTATGTGTGTATGTGTTAGTGTGCTAGTATGTCTGTCAGTGTATCTGTATGTCTGTGTGTGTGAGTCTGTCAGTGTCTGTTTGTATGTCTGTCAGTGTGTCAGTATGTCTGTGTGTGTGTGTGTGTGTGAGAGAGTCTGTCAGTATGTCTGTGTGTGTGAGTCTGTCAGTGTGTCAGTATGTCTCTGTGTGTGTGTGTGTGTGTGTGTGTGTCTGTCAGTGTGTCAGTGTGTCAGTATGTCTGTATGCGTGTTTCAGTATGTCTGTCTGTCTGTGTGTATTTGTGCCAGAATGTCTGTATGTCTATGTGTGAGTCTGTCAGTGTCCGTGTGGTTCTGTATGTCCATCTGTCTGTGTGTATATGTGCCGGTATGTCTGTCAGTGTATCTGTATGTATGTGTGTGTGAGTCAGTCAGTGTCTGTGTGGTTCAGTATGTCTTTGTGTATGTGTGTTTCAGTATGGCTGTCTGTGTCAGTACGTCTGTCAGAATGTGTCTCTGTATCTGTATGTTGTCCATTTGTGTTTGTGTGTGTATCTTTATATCTGCATGTGTGTCAGGTTGTGTATCTGTGTGTGTGTCTATGTGTGTGTCAGTGTATCTATATGTAGTCTGTGTGTATGTTCTTGTTTGTATCTATATGCGGTCAGTGTGTATCTGCGTGTGTGTGTCAGGTAGTGTATTTGTGCGTATCTATATGTAGTCATGGGGGCCCAAGTAAATGCTTGCCCAGGGTCCGATCCAAATTAAAGACGGCCCTGGTTCTAGGAACAGCTAAGATACTGTGCAGAACCCTCAGACTCCCAGGCCTCTGGTTGAGAACCTGAGAATGAGGAATAAACCACACAGGAGAAAATCAGTTTTTTTTTATTTTTATTTTTTATATATATGCATCTATGCGACTTGTTTGGGGTATGATTGAATGGTGAAAGAAACTAGGTGGGTGGATGGATGATATGTATGAGGGGAGAGGGTGTGTTTATAAGGGCATAGAGGCTGCTTATATTGTTGCGTTTGTGGAGGGAAGTTGCTTGTGATGTTGCATGTTTGTGTCAGGATCGGGACAGGGATCCAACACGCAGAGTCCAAACAGTAGAAAGGTACGTGTACCGGGCCTTAGAATGGCCGGACTAACGTACAGAGAATAACAGAGAATGGTCAGAGACAAGCCGAGGTCGAGGGAACGAGAAGACAGGTAAGCGAGAGACAAGCCGGGTGAGAGGGATAACAGAGATAAGCAGAATAGACAACAAGCCGGGTCAGAACCAAAGAGAATACTAGAATACAAGAGCACTGAGTGACTAGACAAGCTAGAACCACGACAGGGCAATGAGCTGAAGAGAGAAGCAAGCTTAAATACCCTGACTCCGGAGAGTAGACACGCCTCCGACAAGTCCTGATTTGATATCGGACAATTGAGTGACAGGTCACTCGGGATTGGCGTCATGACGTCACGTACTGAGCGTCATGTTAGAAAAGGAAGCGGATCCCTCGCGGCCAGCGTTTAAGTGACTGGATGGACCGCGAGGAACGGGGGAAACGGCTCGTCTAGACGGATAAACGACTAAGTCTCTACCTCTCTCAGAGGTAGAGACCTCAGGTACCCTGACAGTACCCCCCCTCTCAGATACGCCCACCGGGCGGAAGGAACCGGGACGAGATGGAAAGCGGGAGTGAAACGCCCTGCGGAGGCGAGGGGCATGAACATCCTCCTGGGGTACCCAACTCCTCTCCTCAGGACCATATCCCTTCCAGTTGACTAGATATTGTAGCTTCCCCCGGGAGACTCGGGAATCGATAATGGAGTTGACCTCGTACTCCTCCTGACCCTCCACCTGAACTGAACGAGGTGAGGAAACCGTAGAGGAAAATCTGTTGCAAATCAGCGGTTTCAGCAAAGACACATGGAAGGAGTTAGGGATGCGTAAGGCAGATGGCAGAGCTAGGCGATACGCAACCGGGTTGATACGAGTCAGAACCCTGTAAGGACCTATGTAACGAGGAGCAAACTTCATAGAGGGAACTTTTAAACGAATGTTCTTAGTACTCAGCCATACTCTATCCCCAGGAACAAAAACTGGAGCCGCCCTTCTGTGCTTATCAGCGTGTTTTTTGAACAACATAGAATTATGCAGGAGAATTTGACGAGTCTGATCCCACAACTTCTTCAGATTGGCGACATGATCATCAACCGACGGTACTCCTTGGGAAGAAGAGACCGAAGGAAAAATGGAAGGATGAAAGCCATAGTTCATGAAGAAGGGGCTAGAACGAGTAGAATCACAAACGAGATTATTGTGTGCGAACTCCGCCCAAGGAATCAAACCGACCCAATCATCCTGGTGTTCGGAAACAAAGCAGCGCAGATATTGTTCAATCTTTTGATTGGTACGTTCAGCAGCCCCGTTAGACTGGGGGTGATAGGCAGAGGAAAAGTTCAATTTGATGCCTAATTGAGAACAGAAGGATCTCCAGAATCGTGAGACAAATTGAGAACCTCTATCAGAAACAATTTCAGAAGGTATCCCATGTAAGCGAAAAACCTCTCTCGCGAAAATCTCCGCCAATTCAGGAGAAGTCGGGAGTTTAGGTAACGGCACAAAATGAGCCATCTTAGTAAATCTATCAACCACCGTGAGAATAACAGTCTGTCTCTTGGAAGCAGGTAAATCCACAATAAAGTCCATGGCCAAGCAGGACCATGGTTTCTCAGGAATGTCCAAAGGGTGTAATAGACCACATGGCGATGTGTGAGGCTGTTTAGTCTTGGTACAAATCTCACAAGCTCCGATGAACTCCTTAATATCCTTTCGTAAGGAAGGCCACCAGAAATCCTTAGAGATCAGGGAATAAGTCTTGCGAATGCCAGGATGACCAGCCACCTTACTTTCGTGGAAACACTGTAAGAGCTCCAATTGGAGTTCAGGAGGAACAAAGTTTCTTCCCTCAGGAGTCTGTCCAGGTGCCAGATGTTGTGACTTCATGATCTGGGCAAGCAACGGGGAATGGATTTTGAGACTTGTGTTAGCAATAATATTGCATTTAGGTACAATAGAGGACAGAACCGGTTCAGATGAAGCAGAAGGTTCATATTGGCGAGATAGGGCATCGGCTTTAGAATTTTTTGAACCAGGCCTATAAGTGAGAACGTAATTGAAATGGGTGAGGTATAACGACCAACGAGCTTGCCTGGAGGACAATCGCTTGGCCTCTCCAATATAGGACAAGTTCTTGTGATCCGTTAAAATAGTAACAGGATGTAATGTCCCTTCCAATAAATGTCTCCATTCTTTTAAAGCCTTGATAACAGCTAGTAGTTCTCTGTCACCAATGTCATATCTGCTCTCAGCACCAGACAATTTTTTAGAAAAAAATCCACATGGGTGTAAGGGTTTATCCACACCTAGCCTTTGGGATAGGATAGCACCTATGCCAGTCTCCGAGGCGTCAACCTCAAGTAGGAAAGGAAGAGTGGTATCAGGGTGAACTAAAATTGGGGCGGAAGCAAAAAGCTCCTTGAGAGTTTTGAAAGCAAGGAGAGCTTCCTTGGACCAATTCTTAGTATCAGCCCCCTGTTTGGTCATATTGGTAATGGGCGCAATAATAGAAGAATAACCCTTAATAAAGCGCCTATAATAATTGGAGAACCCAATAAATCTCTGAACGGCCTTAAGACCCTTGGGTAGAGGCCAATCTAGAATGGACTGGAGTTTATCCGGGTCCATCTTAAATCCCTCCCCAGAGATCACATAACCGAGGAAGTTTACTTGGGATTGATCGAAACTACATTTCTCCAATTTGCAGTACAGACCATGTTGAAGAAGTTTGTGCAAAACCCTTCTGACTTGTTCGTGGTGAGTCTCAATCTCTCTAGAATGTATGAGTATATCGTCCAGGTATACAATAACACACTCATGCTGAAATTCCCTAAGAACCTCATTTATCAGATCCTGGAATACAGCCGGTGCATTACATAACCCAAAAGGCATAACTGTATATTCATAGTGACCGTAACGAGTGTTGAACGCCGTCATCCACTCGTGTCCCTGCTGGACTCTCACCAAGTTATATGCCCCTCTGAGATCTAACTTGGTGAAAATGTTAGAACCCTTTAAACGGTCAAAGAGTTCGGTAATCAAAGGAATGGGATAAGCATTCCTAATGGTTATCTTGATCAAACCTCGATAATCAATACAAGGCCTAAGTGTACCATCCTTCTTTTTAACAAAAAAGAATCCAGCCCCGGCAGGGGAGGAGGATCTCCTAATGAATCCCTTGTCTAAATTCTCGTGAATATACTCCTCTAGAACTGAATTCTCTTTAGTAGATAACGGGTATACATGACCCCTGGGAGGCATAGTACCAGGAAGTAGGTTAATCTTGCAGTCAAAGGATCTGTGTGGAGGTAAGGTATCGGCTCTCTTTTTATCAAATACAGCCTTTAAATCCAGGTACTGAGGCGGTATTTGTGTCTCTGTAGGATTAGAGGAGTTAGCCGACGTGTTAGCCAGGCAAAGAGGCGAGACCCTCCGCAAACATTTCTCTTGACAATTCTGACCCCATGAAACTATCTCCCCTAGCTCCCAATTAAAGATAGGGTTATGTCTCTTTAACCAGGAGTACCCCAGGACTATGGGAATAGAAGGGGAGGAAATGATCAACAGGGATAGGTCTTCCTCATGCAAGATACCAACAGTTAAATTAACAGGTATGGTCTCACGGAAAATAACAGGCTCAAGTAAAGGTCTACCATCTATGGCCTCAACGGCCAGGGGTGTCTCCCTTAACTGGGATGGGATAGTATGCTTGTTAACAAAAACTTGATCGATAAAGCTCTCAGCGGCTCCAGAATCGATCAGAGCCATGGTTTTTACTACTCCCTTCTCCCAAGTCAAAGAAACGGGTAACAGAAGCCTGTGATCTTTATAATTGTGAACAGAGGACAAAATAGATACACCCAAGGCCTGTCCTCTAGAGAAACTTAGGTGCGAGCGTTTCCCGAACGATTGGGACAATTTAGGCGTAAATGACCTCTGACTCCACAGTACATACATAAACCCTCCCTTCTCCTGTACTGTCTCTCCTCCTCTGTGAGGTGAGTATTACCTATCTGCATAGGCTCTGGGAAACGTGAGGTTTTGATCTCAGAATTTTGAAATGCAGGAGCCAGTTTAAAGGAGGGTCTACGAGTCCTATCTCGAGTATTCTGCCTCTCTCTTAAGCGTTCATCAATGCGAGAGATAAAAGAAATTAAATCCTCCAAATTCTCAGGGAGCTCTCTAGTAGCGACCTCGTCAAGGATTACATCTGATAACCCATTTAAAAATACGTCTATATAAGCCTGTTCGTTCCACTTAACTTCTGCCGCCAAGGATCTGAACTCTAGTGCATAATCCACAAGTGTTCGATTTTCCTGTCTAAGGCGCAACAGTAATCTAGCTGCATTGACCTTCCTACCAGGGGGGTCAAAAGTTCTTTTAAAAGCAGCTACAAAGGCATTATAGTTATACACTAACGGGTTATCATTCTCCCATAAAGGATTAGCCCATCTCAGAGCCTTCTCAATGAGTAACGTAACAATAAATCCAACCTTCGCTCTATCTGTAGGATAGGAGCGGGGTTGTAATTCGAAATGGATGCTGATCTGGTTCAAAAAGCCACGACACTTCTCAGGAGAACCGCCATAACGTACTGGTGGAGTAATACGAGAAGAAGCACCTACAGTAGCTACTTCTAGACCTGAACTTACAGGAGAGATCGAAGGAGTACGTGTCTCCTCTGGTGGGTTACTAGCACGAGACAATAGCGCCTGTAGTGCTAGGGCCATCTGATCCATCCTGTGTTCCATGGCATCAAACCTGGGGTCGGAAGAACCAAGCTGACTGTTTGTACCTGCAGGATCCATTGGCCCTGTCGTAATGTCAGGATCGGGACAGGGATCCAACACGCAGAGTCCAAACAGTAGAAAGGTACGTGTACCGGGCCTTAGAATGGCCGGACTAACGTACAGAGAATAACAGAGAATGGTCAGAGACAAGCCGAGGTCGAGGGAACGAGTAGACAGGTAAGCGAGAGACAAGCCGGGTCAGAGGGATAACAGAGATAAGCAGAATAGACAACAAGCCGGGTCAGAACCAAAGAGAATACTAGAATACAAGAGCACTGAGTGACTAGACAAGCTAGAACCACGACAGGGCAATGAGCTGAAGAGAGAAGCAAGCTTAAATACCCTGACTCCGGAGAGTAGACACGCCTCCGACAAGTCCTGATTTGATATCGGACAATTGAGTGACAGGTCACTCGGGATTGGCGTCATGACGTCACGTACTGAGCGTCATGTTAGAAAAGGAAGCGGATCCCTCGCGGCCAGCGTTTAAGTGACTGGATGGACCGCGAGGAACGGGGGAAACGGCTCGTCTAGACGGATAAACGACTAAGTCTCTACCTCTCTCAGAGGTAGAGACCTCAGGTACCCTGACAGTTTGTCAGGATGCTGCTGGTGTGGTTGAATGTTTGTGTGGATCCTGCTTGTGGAGTTGCGTGTGTGAGGTTGGCTGCTTGATGTGCTGCTGGTTTCCAGAGATGTTGCTTGTGGAGTTTTGTACATGTGTAGAGATGCAATTTGTGGGGTTGTGCATCTGGAGGGATGCTGCATGTTTGGTTGTGGGTGTGGAGGGAAAGATGCTTGTAGGGTTGCATTTGTGGAAGGTAGGTTGTTGTGGGATTGTGTGTGTCAGTAGGTCTGCTTGCTGTGTAGTATGTACGTGTGTGTGTGCATGTTAGTTTGGGCTGTATGTAGAGAGAGGATATGGGCTATAGTAGGGGGAATAGGGGCTGTAATGGTGTGTTAGAGACTACAGTAGGATCAAAGATCTCCCTCACCAGCCCACTTACACTTCTCTGCAACAGAGAAGAAGGAAGTAGCACTCGGGGTCACTAGCCTGCAGCTCTTCTGGGTTTGTGGGGTTCACACACTGCACACCTAAACACACTAGAACCCCTATAGACACTACATCCCATATACACACACTGCACCACATGCACACTGGCGTAAAATACCGCAGTTGCAGGGGTCGCAGCTGTGAGCGGGCCCGTCACTCCAGGGGGTCCAGCCGCCTTGCAGACCCCTGCAACAGGGTGCCCGCCATCATCATTTGCGTCCTCAGCCCGCGCGGCAAACAGCCGGGGCCGCATGTTAAGGTGCCCATCGGGTAGCCCATGCTGTCAGGCCCACCCGATAGAGATGGATTGTCAGGGGCTGGGAGATCATCGCTGCTAGGAGGAAGTGACTGCCCCAGCATACACAGAGCCTGCGCGGGAGGAAGCAGAGGGAGTCAGAGTGGGAACTCTGACTCCCATCAACCTGAGCCACCACTGGACCCCAGGAAAAGTAACCCTCTTGCACTTAAAAGGTAGGTAACAGGAGGGTGACTTAAATATTATGTGTGTGTGTGTGTTTGTTTGTATGTATGTATGTGTCTGTGTCTATCTGTTTGTCTGTATGCATGTGTGCCGGTCTGTCATGTCTTGTGTGTGTGTCTGACTGTCTGTCTATCTATCTGTCTGTATGTATGTCTTTGTATATATGTGTGTCTTGTGTGTGTCTGTCTGTCATGTCTTGTGTGTGTCTGTCTGTCATGCCTTGTGTGTGTGTGTCTGTCTGTCATGTCTTGTGTGTGTCTGTCTGTCATGCCTTGTGTGTGTGTGTCTGACTGTATGAATGTGTGCCTCTGTTTGTATGTATGTTTGTTGTATGTGTGTGTCTGTTTGTCTGTGTCTGTCTGTGTGTGTGCGTCTGTCTGTTTTTATGTATGTGTGTGTCTGTATGTGTGCCTGTTTGTATGTATGTGTGTCTTGTCTGTATGTATGTCTGCCTGCCTGTCTGTCTGTATGCATGTGTATTTATATGTATGTCTGTATGTATCTGTCTGTGTGTGGGTCTCTGTAAGTATGTATGTGTGTTTGTCAAGGGGGGGGGGTAGAGTGGGTAGGTGGGAGAGAGATGGGGCCAATGGATCAGTTTCCCACCGGGGCCCCGTGGGTTATGTGTTCGCCACTGCACATGCACTATATTCCACACCAAATACCCTGCAAACACACTATATCACCTATACGCACTCTAGATCCCCTGTATGCAAACACACACTTTCTACAGCCCCTGTACACACTACATCACCTATACACAAACACACACACACACACACACTACTGCACCTATGCATCCACGCTGTCTTACCCTCTACTGCTTCTAGACTCACACACTACAGCCCCTCACAACACATATTACAATACAAACACAACACAACTGAAACCGACCTATTTACGCAAAATAAAACAATACAATCAACTCACTCTAAGCACTGGCAATCCACAACCAGCCTCCAATCGCAAGCGCAATATGCTTTCCTGTCTCTTTTGTGCTCTGGTATCCTACTTATGAAGACACCAGACACAAGTCACAAGCAAACGCAGTGCAAACATTAGACATGTGTGATTCAGAATGTATATTCGTACGAATTTCATGCCATTCAGACACTTACGAATGTCTGAAGTGCCGAAGTGATTTGGATTTCTGGAAAGTGGCAAAACAAGAGAGAGGGAGGGGAATTACGTGAATGATGACAGGAATCTTGACTAAAAAGCTAATTTCTTTTGTGAAATGTAATGCTTGCTTGCCCTATGCGGTTTCACTATTCCCTGTCCAATGAAATATGAAATGAGCTAATTTTTGTGATTGATGTTAGAGGACAGCCAATTATTATTATTATTATTGCCATTTATATAGCGCCAACAGATTCCATAGCGCTTTACAATATTGGTGATTTTGTCACTGACACGTGGCCAATGAAGGCAGACAGAGTCATTGAGGTGGGATAGTATATAAATCAGGCTTTCAGGGTGTTGGCTTGCATTCATGTGACCACAGACATGTGCGATTTGTTTCGTTTCGCATGTACATTCGTACGAATTTCATGCCATTCGCATGTTTATGAATTTCCAAACTGAATTGCCTAAGCAGACACATTTTTTTACTTACCCGAATTTCCGAACCGAACCAAAGCAAACCAAATTTTTTGCCCATGCACATCCCTAGCAAACATGTCATTAAATTTGCTTGCACTGTAAAGAACAACACAGGGCCTTTTTTTCATGCAAGAGCTCTTTAGCAGGGCTCTGCACATGGTCTGCTCTGGAAGAGCATTGAACCAGCATGCTCACTTTGAGAAGACAAAGTGATGACACAACACACCCCATCTCTGGCCCCACTCCCTTACACTAGACTGCTGTGATTAAAAAAAAATGCCCTGGACAAATGTGTTTTCCGATTCCGGCCCTGGCCCCAGTTACATAGTTAAAGTCCATCCAGTTCAGCTTTGAAACCCATATTATATGCAGTTGATCCAGAAGAAGGCAAACAAAACAAATGTAACCATTTCCAATTGTGCCACAAAAAGGGAAGAAATCCTCCTTCCCTCCACAATGGCAATCAAATTCCTCCTTATAATTACAACCTTCACATACATATTAATTATATCATCGGATAGTCTGTTTTTGCTAAAAAATTAAAATGTATCTGATGCTCTGTAAAATTATGACCGAAGTGCTTTTTAGCTCTCACTTCTTTCAGTGGAATAAACCTAAATGCACAGATGGACTAGAAGATCTATTTTGCTTTCCTGTATTTATGGTAAACAAATGACCTTAAATCCAATGCTGTAATTATCTACATTCTCATTCAAGAAATCTAGATACTTGTGACAGTACTAATTATTTTCTCTGGTTCTTTTCTTTCTTTTTCTCGCATTCTTTCATAGGGTAGAGTTGATTTCTACTAAGAAAATCCATTTGACATTACTAAACACATACTGTCACACCTGAAGGAGTGTATTCACCCACGTTATATCTAGTCTGACAGTTTGAAACCTGCCACTTTGTAGTAGATCAAAATTGTAATTCATAATGCTCTTCGTTTCATTTAACTTATATGTTTTTAAATAATGTATTAAAACTTCCAACTGCTTTTCTTTTCAGGGTTTTTTATTTGTATTTTTTATTTTTTTTTAGATGGCTAGACATTAACCTATAAAGAAAATTAAGTTGTTGGTAGATTTAGTTTCAAAGAATGCTGCATTGTTTTTTTGTTAAATTGTTAAGGTATTCGATTCAATGCACAGATGCTCATGATGAGTTTTTATACTTCGATCCTTAGAATATTTACATTCACAGAGTTGGCACAGATACGGATGTGAATCCATTCCCTGTCCCTTAATGACACAAGTCCCAATTTAGTGCCTTTAAATAATCTGTGCATAGTTTTAACAAATGATATTCCTGATTATTACAATTGCATTCCTTTTTAATGTGATATAGGTAGAGCCAAGTGTAGTCATAATAGGCAGCAGAGAATTTCATTTTGGTTGTAATTAGATTTTGTACTTTCAGATCCCACTATTGACAGTACATTTTTTTCTTTTCTTTTTTTTTTAAACAAACTTTTTTTTTTTTTTTTTTTACATTTTCCTTTATATGGGTTCATTTTATGAACATCATAAACTTTAGGAAGTATGGCTATGCACATTGTATCATTTATAAATGTATTGTGTTATGTAAACTTAAATTAATGATAATATTTTTGCTTTTAAAGATATTTTTGTTTATATAAAAATACACATATAAACAAAAATACATGAGTATGCGATCGTTAATACATTGTAGGCGTTATGCTGCTAACCAATCCCACATTCACCATAAACTAACCCCACAGCAGCCACCTGCTAAGCTGCATCCATATTATTAACTCGTACAGTAGACCTGCGCATTTGGTTTAAATTGAATAACGATTCTACCCAATGTTGAGCGCTCATGGTTTATCTAAATTCTAAATATTTACACGCAGTGCATACTAAACATGCAGCAGCCATACAGATTAACAACCATCAAACCATATATTAGCCCCACCACATCCACTATCAATGCAACACCACTGTTTCATTCCCACGGGACACAGCAGCAGTGCAGTATTCACATTTCAGACCCAGAGTTTTCTTTCCTACAACACCCACCATACACAAATAAATCTAGTAAGGGTTTATGATTTACGTATAAATAATTAAAAAGGTCTCCTGTTCCACTTCATTCTCTTTCACTTCTTCCCACAATACATTCTTCAACTCAAAAAGGCCGTTCAAGCTGTTGTTTTGTACAGAGCTCGTCATACATGGAATAACCTGTCTCTAATCTGAAGTATAGGAAAACATCAATGATGATCAATATGTATATTATATGTGTAATAGTGTATGTATAGCTGTACTGTAAATGTCTTTCATTAGAACTGTATTTGTGTGTGCTCTGCAGGAGACATGTGAAAAAGAGAAAAATTGCCTGGTAAATCCTAAATGATGTGTTTAGAGAGTGAGAGAGGACAATATAATTCAGTGTTGGTATAGCAGTGTGTATTTATGTATATATATCGAGAGAGGGGTTTTGCAAGTGCTGATTTATTGTAGTGCACATTGTAAAGCAGCTAGCAGCTATACTGGAAAAACAATTTCTGCAAGGACAAATAATTTGTCCGTCTTCTTGTCCGTCTTCATTGAGTGCTAGGGGCATCTAACTTGCAAATAACATAAATAAAACCTGTCATTATTGTCATTATTAATGCTGAAAATTAGAGGCTACATGTCATATATATGTTGATTAGACTTGTGCAATAAAATAAAATTCATCTCTGCCAAACCATTTTTACCCCAACCAGAAAATCTTTTGGGATGCACAAATTTCGTCCAAATGTCGGTTCGGTCTGGCAGAATTTGGGTACCACAAACCTGATTAGTTAACCAAATCAAACAAACCAACAAAAATGGGCCAATCACTGTACTGCAAAATATATACATAGTTGAAAGGGCTAATTTCTGTTCATCTGAATCATAAGCACATGTACAATGCAAGCACATCCACATCATGTATGTAGTTTTGCACATGACCATTCTTGTTCCCCCTCTTCTAGGAAAACGCTATCCCTACACCCTCCTACTCGAAGAAGGCCCCACCTAGTAAAGCCCCTTAGATAATTGTTAGACCAATGATTTGTGATATGCTTTTACCATGCTGTATGTATGAGCTGTCCATGATGTTGGTTAAAAGTTTTCAATATTTGATTGGTAATTTATGATACTCCCCCCTAGGCTGGCCCATATTGCTTGATTTAAAACCTTTTTTTTCTGAATCAGATTACTTTGTATGGTCTCTCAAGAGTATCCCCAAGTCCATGGCAGAGGTCTGGTGATCATGCTGGAGTATGCTCCAACAATAGTATATTTGTATGTATATATTTTGCAGATAGGCGTATTATATAGTCTCATTTACTCACTTCTCAATGTTAATTAAATCAACATTTAGTGACTGTCACCTAGTCCTCATTTCCCCCCCAATCAATTATCTTGTTTTTTGGTTCCATGAGCGGAATTCAGAATCTCAAACTGAAATGGACATACTCGTCCATCGCAAGTTCTGTTTCATTTGGCTCTTGATGCAGGTACATTTCAGCTTGGAGTTCGGGAACTCAACCAATCATTTGATTGGACCAAATTCGGATGAATTGCAGTTCAGACCAAAACAAATCTCCAAGTCTAATGTTTCTAATAATTTTTAAGGTATCTCTTGGTTTACCCTTGCTTTGCAGAGACAGCCATCTTTAGTTAAAAGCACCAATTATCTACTACCACCATGCATAATGTGATGATCTGAAACCATCTCAGAGTTCATTTTTGAGATGCTTTGTGCTGTCTGAGGATTTCCAAATTCTAACTCTTAATTACCTGAATGTGTTTTTGCTTAGATAAGCTGTGCTTATGACTAAAGAGGTTAAAAGATGGTCGCCTCCATAGAGGAAGGATAAGCTAGGAGATGCACAGAAGAGATGAATTTACTTAAATGTAAACATTAAAACATGTTAACACAATGCCTATAGTACATGTAAAGATTCTTTTAAATAATACTAAACATGATCACAATTTTCCTTTACAATATATATTTTAATATATTTAACATTTTGAATTTACTTTTCATGTTTATTATAGTCATAATTAATTGTAGAATGGTTCTGTCAAACAATGTGGTATATCTCTTCTGCCAGGTGTCATACCAGGCATACATCTAAATTACAAAGCAAACAGTAATAATTGAAAGGTATTCCTTGAATAATGGGCAAAACAAAAGCCATCGTTTCTGTATTCACACAGCAAGAGGTAATACTGTTTTATGCCAGATTGCTAGAACATGTAGTATACAGTCTAAAACATTCCAGGACTGTAGGCTGAGAATGACCAGATTTTACTAATTACATGACGTAAAGTCATGATTTTATAAAGGACACGGAGGCGAATATTATGCTTATCTCTTTCTTTATTATACCTCAGCAGCAAAGAGAAGGTATAAACATTCATAGAATTTTTTTTAACAGGTTCTCTAAGGGTTAACACAACATTATACCCTTAACCAATAGGAACAGTCCATCTATCTATAACTACTCATGTGACCTTTCCTCTCCCTCTTTCTTTGGTCATACCGAAGCTGTATCTTTATAACTTGAGAAGACACTGGAACCCTCTATCCATTGTGTCGAACTTTCCCATATCCCGAACTTGTAGAAACTTATCCGTGTGAACTGCGGTGACAACTGGTCATCCAGGGCGCCGCTTATTGTGAATTAAGCTGTAATGGGATAGAGAAAAAAGTGGTAAAATGTGGTCTTAGGAACTGTTTGTCACAGTGGTAGTGACTAAATCTTACTATATGCATTATTTTCTACCGACTCACTAGTATATAATATCTGTTGTCGTTGTAATCAATCTTATCCTATATACTCGAATCAAATCTAGACAAAAAAAGACACCACGATGACCCTTATTCTACAGTTTATTGGGTGGGAATTTCACTCTCTCTTTCGCCGATATAGGCCTGAGATACTTACCGGGTGGGCCAATATTCGCCTCCGTGTCCTTTATAAAATCATGACTTTACGTCATGTAATTAGTAAAATCTGGTAATTTTATTAAAGGACACGGAGGCTCATATTATGCTAGTTCAAAGCTGTGCAATGACTGTCGATGATACATGGTCTGTAGGGTGAAAATAATATTCCTTAAAGGTGGATTCACAAGACCAATCTGCCGTCCGTAACAGGTCTTCCAGCCTGCATCCCAAGTTGAATACTTTAGATGCCATAGCTCCTCTAGTGGAGTGCGCTCCGTATACGGATGTATCTATGTTTGCAGAGGTCATTATCCACTTCACCCACCGGGCTATCGTTATTGAAGATACTGGCTGGTGTGGAGAATTGATGGCCAGAAATAATTCATGATGTCTAGTGTTTCGACATGCCTGTGTCCGTGTCTCATATTCCTTGAGGCAGGCTATTGGACATAGGTTTTTGTTGTGAGGGAATGCTGGATATGATACTGATGATGTCGCTGATTTAGTACGTCTGGAAATGTTGAAAGTCACTCCCATTGGAGTGAACGTGCGTGCGTCGACGTCCAATGCCCTGACATCTGAGACTCTTTTGCAGGATATTAGGCATAAGAGCATGGCTAGTTTTGCTGATAATTGTTTTAGCGTGAGATTAGAGTTCTGTGGCCATTGTTCCAAAAGGTTTAAAACCAGATTCACGTCCCATACTGTACTATATCGGGGTTGTGGTGGTCTTGCCAATCGAACTCCGCGTAAGAGTCTGCACACCAACAGGTGTTTACCCGCTGGGAATCCTTCTATACCCTTGTGTCCAGCGGATATCGCTGACCTGTATACATTGATAGTTCGGTATGCTAGTCCTTGGTCGTATAGTGGTGTAAGAAAACGTAACAGGGGGTTTACAGAGGCACATACGGGATCCACGTGCTGTTCCATGCACCAACCACTCCAGATGTTCCAAGCTTTAGTGTAGGATCTCCGTGTTCCTGGAGCCCAGGCTCCCGCCAAAAGTTCGAGAGTTGTTTGTGGAACATTTGGCACGACCCAGGGTCCCCGGAAAGAAGCCACGCCAACAACCTGAGTTGTCCCTGCGTCATCAGAGGGTGTGGGTTCCCATCTGGGTCCGAAAGGAGACATGGGTTCTCGGGTAGCATTCTGGGAAGGTCTATGGACATCTCCATGAGTGAAGGGAACCAAGGCCATAGTGTTTGTAATCGTAGGAACGTCTCTCGGTTCAGGCGCCAATCGCTGGTATCCCGTAGGTGTCTGGAGTTCCAATCTACTACGGTATTTGAAAGTCCCGGGATGTATTCGGCACGTACTGTTATGTTGCGTTCCAAGCAAAATTGCCAAAATTCTGTGGCTAGATCTGCTAGGATTTTGGACCTGGTGCCGCCGAGGCGGTTGATGTACTGTACTGCTGATACGTTGTCCATCCTCAAGATGATGGAGCAGTGCGTTGCGGGGCCCAAGAGGCTCTTTATCGCGAATGATCCTGCCATAAGTTCCAGGCTGTTGATATGTAGTGTCCTCTCTGATTGGGACCATCTTCCGCCTGTGGAGGTATGCCCACAGCGCGCTCCCCAGCCCCGTGTGCTGGCATCTGATTCTATTACGCAATCTGGGTTGCTGCCGAAGATTGCTCTGCCGTTCCACGCTTCCATGTGTTGTAGCCACCACTTGAGCTCCTCCTTGGCTGTGTGATCGAGTGGCACAGAGTCTGAGTAGGAGTGCCCTGAGCGTAGCTGTGCGGCTTTTAGTCTCTGCAGGGCCCTGTAATGCCGGGGTCCCGGGAAGATCGCTTGTATGGAAGCGGAAAGGAGTCCAATTATTCTGGCTAGTTGTCTGACAGTGAGTATTGGGCGAGCCAATGTTCTGCGGATCTCCTTCTTGATGATTTTTATCTTTGTGGGTGGTAAGCTTAGGGTCCCTAAGACCGCCCCTATCTCGAATCCTAGGAATTCTAGGGACTGGGAGGGGACTAGTACCGACTTCTCCCAGTTGATTAGAAATCCCAGGTTTTGTAGGAGTGTTATTGCCCAAGATAAGTGTTGTTGCAGTAATAGGGCGTCTTGCGCCATGATCAGCATATCGTCCAGATATATGATCATGCGAACTCCTCTGCTGCGCAGCAGCGCAACCACTGGTTTCAACAGTTTTGTAAAGCACCACGGTGCTGATGATAGGCCAAATGGTAGGCACTGGAACCTCCACATCTGAGTGTCCCAACGGAATTGAAGGAGGTGTTGACATTCCTTCGCAATGGGGATGGTGAGATATGCATCTTGGAGGTCTAGTTTGACCATCCAATCCCCCAGCCTGAGAAGGTCTCGTAGGCAATGGATTCCTTCCATTTCGAAGTGGTGATATCTTACAAACGCATTGAGCGGGCGTAGGTTGATCACTGGTCTTACCCCACCGCCTTTCTTGGGGACCAGGAACAGGTTGCTCAGGAAACCTGGGGAGTGAGGTGCGACCTGGTAGATCGCTCCCTTCTCCGCCAGTGCTCCGATTTCCTTCGGCACGAGTTCTCTGTCCTGTGGGGTGAACACCATCTGCCGTGGCATTGCGGATTGGGTTTGGTCTTTTACGAATTCTATGTGGTACCCTGCTACTGTGTTGAGAATCCAGGCATCGGACGTGAGTCTGTGCCATGCCCCGATAAATTTGGAAAGTGTGAGGTACGAGCAAGGGAGAAGGTGGAAGCACTTACCATAAGGTCGTCGGCTGTATGTGGAACCCCTGTGTCCTCTGGGCTGCCACGATCTGCCCCTGACCAGGAAGAACGGTGCGGGGGTTCTGGTCTCTGTCTGTGGGAACCTTGGTGTAGTGGGGCCTCGGTAGCCCCGTGGGAGCCCTGTGATGGACGGCTGGACAGGCGCCCCGGTACCTGCCAGCCCCCCAAAAAACCTTTGGGGAGAACACCCGTTTCAGGTTTGTTTGTGCCTTATCTAGGGCTGTAAATGTGCTCACGTAATTGCCCAGCTCTTTTAAAAAATTATCTCCGAAAAGGAGGCCTTTTGCCTGGGGTCCAGGCTCAGTTATGGCCATGTTGACCAGCTTAGGGTCTATTTTCATGAGAATTGTTTTCCGCCTCTCAGTACTTAGTGCGGCATTAGAGTTGCCTATGAGGCAAATAGAGCGTTGTGCCCATTCTCGGATCTCTAAGGGATCTAGCGGTGCGCCACCTGAGAGTGTCGCTTCGACCAAGTCGAAGATTTTTGCGCTGGGGCGCAAGGAGTCAAGCACCTTGTCCTGGCAGTGGCGCAGGGAGTAGTCCAGCCCTTTTTTGGCTTTCCAGCCAGCTTTCCCCAGGAACTGGGCAATCTTAGGGTCCACCTCCGGTGTGGCGTAAGCCATATCGGGGACCGTTGGGCGTGGGCACTCTGCTCTCAACTTATTCCTGGTCGTTTTATCCAGGGGTTTCCTGATCCTGGCCGCTATATATTGGGCCACATGGTCCGCTGGGAACCAGTCTGTAGACCTTGGGTGTTGTAGGTCGTCCGGGTTAAATAGGGGCTCGCCCTGAGGGTCTAGGATGATGGAGTCATCCGTGGCCGACTTACCCGTGCAAGCTGGTGTGATTGCCAGGCTGCGCTCAGGGGAAGAGTTCCCCGATTCCAAAGAGCCGATTTCCTCGGACTCACTCATTACCTCCTCTAGGTCCGAACCAGAGTCGGATGTCTCTGTCTGGGCCCATTTTGCCCATTTCCACGTCCTCACCGTTTATGCCCGGCGGGTGGCTCTTTTGCGTGGGGGCCCCACGTCCTCAGTAGTGACAGGGCGTGACCTGTCCGTCATGCTGGTTTTGGAGGTGTGTTTGCCCGTATGGTGGGTCTTCTCCGTAGCCTTACGGACGCTGAGGGGTGCAGGCTTGTCAGTTTGGGCCTTGGGGCGGAGGCCGTTGGGGTTGTTGCTAGACGCCAGTATGGCGTTACTAATAGATTGCGTCAGGTTCTCTGACATCGCCCCCATCGTCGTGAAGATGGCTTGGGTGACCGATTTGGTCATGGTCGCATCCAGAAGTGAGTGGAACTCCTCCGAGTTCAACTGCTCCATGGATGCCACGTCCTCTCTCTGTGGTGAGCGTGGACGTGTGACAGGGGACACGTGGTGCATGGTGTCCTTACTGGCATCAGTGGGTGTGGAAACCCCTTGGTCCCTGAGGTGCTGCATTACAGTCAGGTTACTCAAATACTCTTGGGACACTGAGCTAGCAAACAGAGCAGGGTAGACTGATTGTACACAGTAAAAATCTCTGCACAAACCTGTATAGAGTGTGCTTATAATACTGCTGTCCCTTTAAACCCTATGTAGGGAAGTAAGGAGCTGTATGTGGAAAAAAACCACTACGTGGGCAGTGAGCTCTGCTATTTATGGATATAGATCCAGGCACAAACAAAGGCTGTCAGCTTACCGAGTGTTCCCTCCGGAATGGCCGCCAGGGAGCACTGGTAAGCTGCCAGCCAATGTCAGTAGCCAATCCGTGCGCGTCCGCCCTCGGGATGCAGGGGGCGGGCGGCGAAAAAGCGCGGCAAAGCCCTGACAGTCTGAGCTGGAAAATGTCCGCCGCGCGGCCGTTATTGCGCATGCGCGAGCGGTCTCTGGATTCAGAACGCTCGCGCCGGGAAAATGCCCGCCGCGGTTCGCTTGGGGAGGGCGAAAATTGAACGGGTAATAAACTACCCAGAGAGGTGCGGGGGGGGGGGGTTAACCGCCGGAGGGGGAGGGGGGGGCGGGAAACCCCAGAGAGTATTGCATCTGCACCAGAGGCAGATAGAAACCGTTAGAGCAATAAGACTAACATATACAAACTACATTGAAAGTATTAAAGACATATTAAAGACATAAAAGGCTTTAACAATCAAAATAAGTTGCTCTGAGGAGAGCTAAAATTTAGATGGTACTTAGCTGAGGCAGCAGCAAAGTGTAGCAGTACTTACCCTCTCCAGGGGCCGGCCGGGGTCCTCTCTTCTCGCCGTGCGCGGTCCTGCTCCTGCACGAGCCGCGCGCGGCTCAGCCAACGACGAGATCAGTCGGGCGGGCAGTGTCCCGCCTGACACTAAGAGCGCGCCGCGCGTCTCGGGCGCGCTCTTAAAGGGACAGTGGGAGACAAAATTAGAATCAGTCTCCCATTGGCCCCTGTCATGCCACGTTCCCCATACACTCACGTTTTGGGGGCGTGGATATGACAGGGGCCAATCAAAGTGAACATTAGGGTATTTATACTCACCTGTTTCCTTTGCACCTTGCCCTATCATGGTTTCTGTCCAGTTCCCTTTAGTGCTTGTATCGTTAAGTTGGTTTTTTGGTGCTTGACCTTGGCTTTGTTCCTGACTCCGCTCTCTCTTTATCCTTGCTTGTTTATCCGCTGGTTTGTCTTCTGTGTACCAGTCCTCGGCTTGTTCTACTTTACGCTGTCTCTCTGTTCCCTTGACCTCGGCTTGTTCTGGACTCTGTCTTTTCTTGTACTCGTCTAGTCCGGCCATTCTAAGGTCCGGTAAGACGAATCCTGGTTTCTTGTCTTTTGACTATCTGGACTATTCCTGCGTGTTGGGGTATATTACCGTGACACAAAGAAAGAGGGAGAGGAAAGGTCACATGAGTAGTTATAGATAGATGGACTGTTCCTATTGGTTAAGGGTATAATGTTGTGTTAACCCTTAGAAAACCTGTTAAAAAAATTCTATGAATGTTTATACCTTCTCTTTGCTGCTGAGGTATAATAAAGAAAGAGATAAGCATAATATGAGCCTCCGTGTCCTTTAATAAAATTGCACATTAACATTTTAGTATATTGTATTTTCTAATAATTATCAGGAGAGCCTTTAAAACATCTGTTACATTTACAGTGCTTTGATTTAAAAAAATCCTTTGGGAATCTTGTTTTTTTCATGTGTATACCTGAAAACATTATTATAACATTTATTTATAGTGCCAGCAGATTCCACACCACTGGATACATTGAGTAAAGGATATGTGAAGGGACCGAGGAACTAGCGAACGCCTCCAATCGCATCATTTATTCTTCTTTGATCTTTTAACTTAACAACAACGTTCCCTGTTTTTGTTTACAGTATTAACCCTGTGTAGGTAAATGATCTTCTTTATTATATCAGGATGTAAAAGCTATACAGTATATGTAAGGCCAGCTATATGTGGGATATGCCTTTAGGTTTATGGTGATGTTAAAATCTGTCAAGCTGAGGGTGCGGGGTAATTTTTTATTGAATAAATGGGGTGCTGTGCAGCAACTACGAAGTCCCTGGTCCCACTCCGTCCCGGCCACAGTAAACACCAGGCGGTGTTTGGTTGCACCATGTGCAGAGCAGCCCCTGCAGGATCTGTCTTCTGGCAAGGCTTCCTGATCTTTTTGGCAGTCTTGCACCACCTACATGAGTCCTTGGAAATTACAGGACCCTGTGGGTGCAGGCTTTTTATAGCATTAAAGTGACAGGCCATAATATTGGGACACATCATATGCCCTTCACAGGTCACACCCCTTTGTGTGATTTGGTGCAGGGTGATGATGCTGTCCAATAAGTATTTTTTTAAACTTCCCTGTTTCTGGAGATCATTGCCCTGTTGTTGCTTATTCTGCCCGAGAGTGCTTCCTGTGAAGTTGTTTTGGTTTTCTCGTTACAGACTAGGCTTTGTATTTGACTTTTCTGATTTTCTGGTTCCCTGACTTCGGCTTGTTATTTCATTATTGAGCATCTCTGGCGTCCTTGATCATGGCTTCCTATTTTGACTCTGTATTTTTTTCCTATCTAGGGCACACGTTAACCCGGCCATTCTAAGGTTCGGTATACGTACCTTCTCTCTTTTTATTCATTCATTCTGGTTACTGTTTCTCTATACTCTGTGTGTTAGGGTTACCCAATCTTGACATTACGACAGGGTCATGGACCCTACAGGTTTAGGGCAACAGTTGGCCAATAATAAAGCCCGTTTGGAAAAAAAGGACCACAGGATGGACCAGTTTGCCCAAGCTTTACAGACCATACTGATTAGGACTGCCGGTCTCCAACAGGAATCACAGCCAGGGTCTGTTAGTAGCCAGACTCCTCCTGCTTCTGCCCAGGCAGCTGGGCCTAGTCCTTTCACTCACCTCACTCCTCCCCTAGGAATGGAGGAGGGGTGAGATGAGCGAAAGGACTAGAGGAGAAAAATCATAGAAGAAGAGAGGGTCTGTGTCTTTACTGTGGGAGGAAGGGACACCTCAGAAAAGACTGCCCAAATAGGCCGGAAAAACTCTCACAACTAAGTTCAATTAGGGGACTGGCCTTGGGTGTTATGATGATGTCCCCTCAAACACCTCACATATGCTTCCTCCTACCTATCACCTTGTCTTGGGTTCTTTCATCACTCAGACTCAGGCATTGCTTGACTCAGGTGCTGCCGAGAGTTTTATACCCCTTAAGGAAAGAAATACACCCTTGGCCCTTGAGGCCATAGATGGTAAACCACTTCTCAATCCAAGAATTACACATGAGACAGATGCTTTACAGCTGCAAGTGGGCTTATTGTATAGGGAACTCATAGTGTTACAAGTTATTTCCTCTCTGTCTCCTCCAGTTGTACTACGGTTTCCTTGGTTAGAGAAACATAACCCTACTATTGATTGGAAAAAATGGGAGATAACCTCATGGGTGTTCTAATTGCTGAAAATCTTGTTTACAAAAAATCGTTCCTCTACATACCCTTAATGTACCCACAGCTGATCCTTTGTCTACCTGTGTACCTGAGCAGTATTCTGATCTTAGAGAAGTGTTTAATAAAAAAGAGGCACAACTGTGCTATTAACTTGTTACCTGGTTCCATGCCTATCAGGGGTAGGATCCATCCTCTGTCTCCTCATGAAAACCAAGTTATGGAAGAATATATTCAAGAATCTTTGGCTAAAGGTTTTATTAGAAGGTCTTTGTCACCTGATGGGGCGTTTTTTTTTTTCTTTGTTTCTAAGAAGGGGATCTTAGACCCTGTATAGATTACAGAGGCTTCAATCGTATCACAGTAAAAAATGCTTATCCTATACCTCTGGTTACAGAATTGTTTGATAAACTAAAAGGCTCTACTGTGTTTACCAAGCTCGATCTAATAGGGGAGTACAACCT
Organism: Pelobates fuscus; assembly: GCF_036172605.1. Lineage (NCBI taxonomy): Eukaryota > Metazoa > Chordata > Amphibia > Anura > Pelobatidae > Pelobates > Pelobates fuscus. The sequence goes on along the minus strand of NC_086318.1, from coordinate 110,241,420 downwards.
TGTCAGAATTCGCCAAGGTGATGAGTGGAAGATGGCTTTTAACACTAGAAGTGGGCATTATAAGTACGCCATTATGCCTTTCGGCTTATGCAATGCTCCTGCCGTCTTCCAAGACCTTATTAATGATCTACTCAGAGAACAGTTTTGTCCTTGTATACATGGATGACATACTAATACATTCAACTGATCTCAAGACACATCATATACATTTTCGCAAGGTGTTATGAAAACACTTTGACAGTGGTTTATTTTGTAATCTTGAGAAGTGTATTTTTGACCAGGAAAAGGTTCAGTTTCTGGGCTACATCATTACATCAAAAGGTTTACAAATGAGTCCTAAGAAAGTTTCAGCAGTTCTTGAATGGCCCTTAACTCATGGCCTCAAAGCCATCCAAATATTCATTGGTTTTGCCAATTATTATAGAAGGTTCATACACAAGTTTTCTTCTATCATAGCACCTATCACTGCTCTAACTAAAAAGGGAACCTCCATGGTGTGGTCACAAGAAGCCAAAAGGGCATTTGAGATCCTGAAACAGTCCTTCTCTACAGCTCCTGTTCTGATTCATCCTGACACTTCTTGTCCCTTTGTCATGGAAGTTGATGTGTCTGAATTAGGTGTAGGTGCTATCCTGTCCCAATGAGAGAACCCAGAGAAACCTCTTCATCCATGTGTTTTTTTCTCTAGAAAATTATCTTCAGCCGTGAAGATAATAGGTAATAGGGAGTTCATAGCTATTATACTAACCCTCAAAGAATGGAGACATATCTTGGAAGGGTCCCAAACTCCAGTTATGATTCTCACTGATCATAAGAACCTCTCCTATATTGGAGATGCTAAAAGACTGAATCCCAGACAAGCTAGATGCCAAGCATCTGCCTTGGCATTACGAGAATCTGACCTGTCCAGGTTTAACTACCTTATTACTTACAGGTCAGGTTCTTGTAATGCCAAGGCAGATGCTGTATCTCATATGTATGATGAGATTGACAATTCAAATTCCAGGGTCTCTGCTATTGTTCCCTCTGATAATATCATTGCTGCTACCTTCACAACTCTTTCTTCCACGTTATTGGAGTGTATCCAAGCTGATCATTGGGCAAGCTCTTTGTTTCTACTGCTCATCGAAAGGAATTGCTGCATCTCTTTCATGACACTAAAATGGCTGGTCACCCAGGCATTATAAGGACCACCTTTGCTATTTTGCGGCACTTCTGGTGGCCTTCCGTGAGACATGACATAAAAGACTACATTCTAGCGTGTACAATATGTTCCCAAAACAAAGAAACTCATCAATTACCCATTGGTCTCCACCAGTGGCGTACTAAGGGGGGGGGTTGGTCTGGGGGGCGGTCCGCACCTGGTGCCATCAGGTAGCAGTATTCTGGGCTGGCCAGGCTTGGGGGTCAGTGAGCTGTGTGGCTGCACCGGGTACCATAGCAGCAGGGGCGCCGGGCAGCCGACACAGCTCACACTCAGGGGCTGGGAACACAGCAGGAGCAGGAAACCTGGCTGCACGGAGATTTGGGGGCGGAGCTAGAATGACCGTGGGGGCGGAGCCAAGCCAGATGTGGTGGCATGGCTAAATGCAGCCACTCTCTGATCACACAGAGGAGAAGCAGGAAGGAGTCCATGCTTCCCCAACTACAGCACAGGAGGGACTGAATCCACTCCTCCTCCAGCCCAAGCTTACTGTAAGTGAGAGAGAGAGAGAGAGAGAGAGAGTGTGTAACTGTGATTGTGACTATCTGCCTGTGTGACCCTGTGTGTGTGTGTGTGTGTGACTATCTGTCACGTCTAAACATTTGTTATGAAGGAACACAACTGCAGATTTCTTATAGTTTGAATATTTATTATAAAAAGTAAAAGGTATTGACTTTAATTCCAATTTACAGGTACTGTAGCTTTAAGTAATAAACGATAACTGAAGTCCACAATTATAGGCACTGTAGCTTTAAGTAGTAAACGATAACTGAAGTCCACAATTATAGGCACTGTAGCTTTAAGTAGTAAACGATAACTGAAGTCCACAATTATAGGCACTGTAGCTTTAAGTAGTAAACGATAACTGAAGTCCACAATTATAGGCACTGTAGCTTTAAGTAGTAAACGATAACTGAAGTCCACAATTATAGGCACTGTAGCTTTAAGTAGTAATTAGCAGACACTGAATCAGAAAGAGTCTTTTAGTAGTATTAATGAATTAGGTGATAAGAAGTTACAATAGCTGTTCCATAGACTTTAACTGAAGCAAGACAGATGCAGCTAACTGAGATAAAGTATGAGTTGAAGTTAGCTGTAACGGGTTTGTTTTATCGAAGGACTTTGGAGACAGGAAATAACAGCTTTGAGATGCAACGCTTATCACAGAGGTTTTACTTAGCTTCCGGCACATAGAACACTGGTTCCCGAGATCTCCTCAGAGGCGGTTATCCTGAATGGAGAGAGTTAAGCTTTAGTCGTGGATGAGGAGAGGTGAAGGGAACTTGAAGTCTTCCAGTCCGGTCCGGTAACAGAGGGCTTTCACAACGATGTTGTAGCCGGTTCGTGAGTACGGAACGTAGTTCAATAATCCAGCGTCGATCAGCTGGTGCGGTCGGATTAAATAGGGAGACCGTGTCATAAAGGGGTGTGGCTAAGCTCCGTGGAACCAGGAAGTAAGAGGATACCATAGTTAAGGCATGACAGTACCCCCTCCTTAATGAGCAACCTCTGGGTGCTATTGACTTGGTTTAGAAGGGTAACGCTTGTGAAATTTAGAAATCAATTTGTCAGCATGAACGACAGAGGAGTTTTCCCATGTATCTTCATCAATTCCATATCCTTTCCATCTGATAAGGTATTGTAAAGAGCCACGATGGATCCTTGAATCCAGTATACTTTGAATTTCGTATTCTTCTTCACCCTGGACCAATATGGGATCAGGAGAAGTAGTGACATTTCTTTGGAAAGGGTCAGGATGATGAGGCTTCAGCAAGGACACATGAAAAACAGGATGTAGCTTTAAAGTAGGTGGAAGTTTCAATTTAACAACATTACGGTTGATAACCGATATTATTGGAAAAGGACCAAGAAAAAGGGAACTTAACTTCTTTGATGGACGGTTTGTAGAGATGTTCTTTGAGGAAAGCCAGACAAGATCACCGATTTTATAAGAGGGTGAAGGTTGTCTTTTTGTATCAAAAAACTTCTTTTGATTGGAGGAGGCCAATTCTAGATTTTCATGCAATTTCTTGAATAAAGAGGACATATGAGAGATTTGATTCGAATCGGAGAGATTAGATGAAGAAACTGTCTGAGCAGGAAATGAGGAAGGATGAAATCCATAATTGGATAGAAATTGAGTCATTTTGCTGCTGGTATGGAAAGAGTTATTGTATGCGAATTCTGCCATGGGTAACCATGTTATCCAATCGTCTTGTAAGTGAGAACAATAACATCGTAGATATTGCTCTAAGCATTGGTTGACTCTTTCAGTTTGTCCATCTGTTTGAGGATGATATGCAGATGATAGTTTACGTTGGATATGAAGAGTAGCACATAATGCATTCCAGAATTTGGAGGTAAATTGAGTTCCTCGGTCTGAAATGATTTCGTCTGGCAGTCCATGAAGTTTAACTACGTTGTCAAGGAATATTTTTGAAAGTTCAGAGGATGAGGGTAACTTCTTTAAAGGAATGAAATGAGACATTTTCGTGAAGCGGTCTACTACCACTAAAATGGTGGTATGATGATGAGAAGGAGGTAATTCCACCAAGAAGTCCATAGAAATGGATTGCCAAGGTCGTTCAGGAATCGGTAAATTCAATAATTGACCGAATGGTTGATGATGGACATGTTTGGATCTTTGGCATACAGAACAAGATTTGACATAAGATTCAATAGTTTGGTCTTGACGAGGCCACCAATAGTATCTTTTAGACAATTCAAGGGTCTTTTTTTATACCTGGATGACCTGCCATAGGAGAATCATGAATAAATTCGAGTACTTTAATTCTGAAAGAGGGAGGTACATAAATCCGGTCTTTAAAATAGTAGAGACCGTTTTTCTTGGATAATTTAATTGATTTAGGAAGTTCAAGAGCATCTTCACTGAGATCTTTAATGTCGTCAATAAGAGAAGATAAGATTCCAATGACTGTAGGCGAAGGAGGTTCAATTTTAGTGTCTTTATGGATCCTGGAAAGGGCATCAGCCTTTTTGTTTCTAGACCCAGGTCTAAAGACGATTTGGAAGTTGAACCGGGAAAAAAAGAGATTCCATCTTACTTGTCGAGCAGACAGTGTTTTATTGGAGTGAAGATATTCGAGATTTTTATGGTCAGAATACACGATTAAAGAGTTCTGAGCACCTTCAAGAAGGTGTCTCCAGGTTTCTAAAGCCACTTTGATACTTAATAATTCTTTTTCCCCTGTAGGATAATTCTTTTCTGCAGGAGATAATGATCGTGAGAAGAAGGCGACAGGATGAAGAGGTTCGTGAGGAGTTTTGTGTTGAGAAAGGACAGCTCCAATTGCAATTTCCGAAGCATCCGTTTCAAGGACATAAAGATATGAAGGATTTGGAAGTTGAAGAACAGGAGCTGTTGTAAACTTTCTCTTTAATTAATTGAAGGCAGTTTGAGCCTTCTCGTTCCAATTGAAGGGATGTTTTTTACTGTTAAGTTGATTGAGTGGGTGAGCTATCTCAGAGTAGTTTTTAATAAATTTTCTGTAGAAGTTGGCGAACCCTAGAAATCGCTGTAATTCTTTTACTGTAGAGGGAACAGGCCAGTTGATGATACAATCGACTTTTGAATTATCCATACCTATTGAATGAGGGGAAATAACATAACCTAAAAAGGTTATTTCTTTGACGTGAAAAACACATTTTTCGGGTTTAGCGAATAGTTTGTGAGTTCTGAGTCTGGATAACACCCATCTGACATGTTTTTTGTGTTCGTCAGGAGTGTTGGAGTATATGAGAATATCATCTAAATAAATGATGACACAGACGTCCAATAGGTCTCTAAAGATATCATTTATGAAATGTTGAAAAGTTGCAGGGGCGTTGCAGAGGCCAAAAGGCATCACCAGATATTCAAAGAGGCCATATCTTGTTCGGAAAGCAGTTTTCCATTCATCATTAGCCTTTATCCTGATGAGATTATATGCCCCGCGAAGGTCAAGCTTAGTGTAGATGGTAGCAGTTTTCAATCGTTCAACCAGTTCATTGATGAGGGGAAGAGGATACCGATTTTTAACTGTTATTTTGTTTAAGGCTCTGTAATCAATGATAGGACGTATAGTTTGGTCTTTGTTTCTCACAAAAAACATACTTGAGGCAGCAGGTGAACTAGAGGGTCTAATGAACCCTTTCCGTAGGTTTTCATCCAGATATTCTTTGAGAATTTGCAATTCAGCCTCAGAGAGAGGGTAGATGTGCCCAAAAGGTACTGGGGCACCAGGTATGAGGTCTATAGGACAATCGTAGGAACGATGAGGTGGGAGCGTTTCAGCTTCTTTTTTACTGAATACGTCTGAAAAGTCTGAATAACAAGAAGGTATAGTTGGTTCTTTTGAGATCTGAAGAATAGGAATTTGCTGTAAACATGTTTCTTTACAATAATGTGAGTTAAAGGTGAGAGAGAAAGGAGACCAAGAAATTTGAGGGTTGTGGTTCCTTAACCAGTTGATCCCTATTATAACGGGATAGAGAGGTGATGGAATAACATCAAATACTAGAAATTCAGTATGAATATGATTAGTGGTTACCTTTAGAGGGATGGTTTCATGAAGAATCGGTCCCGAGGAGATAAGGGAGCCGTCAATCACTTTAATAGGAACAGAAAGGGTTTTTCGAACACAAGGAATTTTATTCTTTGTTACAAAGGTTGAATCGATGAATACTCCATTTGCACCAGAATCGATGATAGCTTCAGTCACAATTCTCACCTTGTCCCACTGTAGTATAAGAGATATAGGAGTGAACGGAGTGGTCGGTGTAGAAGGGAGTGCACTGAAGATCGCAGAGGTATAGGCTTGCCTACCGGCCTTTGTCCGTTTTAATAAGGGACAATCAGAAACCAAATGATCTTGAGAGGCACAATACATGCATAGGTTTAATTGACGTCTTCGGTTCTTCTCTGCAGGAGTGAGAGGACTTCTTATTACCCCTATTTCCATAGGTTCACTTGGTAAGGAAGTCTTTTCAGGAGCTTTTGAGGGAGTGAAAGGTTTGCGGTCTTTAGAATGTAAGAGGGCTTTTTCGGCCTTTCTTTCTCTTAATCTTCTGTCAATGCTGATTGATAAGTGAATTAGAGCGTTCAAAGTAGTAGGGAGTTCTGTTCTAGATAGTTCATCTTTTACAGCTTCAGATAAACCAATTCGAAATTGGTTGCGCAATGTGATGTCATTCCATTGCGTTTCTACTGCCCATCTTTTAAATTCAGCAATGTAATCTTCAATGGGTCTATTTCTTTGTTGTAGAGTTCTGATTGTTAAATCAGCTGTAGCTTGTTTGTTAGGATCTTCATAGAGAAGAGACATGGCTTCAAAAAATTCATCCAGTGAGTCTAAGATGGGGTCATCGTTTTCCAGAAAGGAATGGGCCCATGACATAGGTTCACCTCTTAGAAAGGAAATAACCGAACAAACTTTAGTTCTTTCTGTAGGATAAGATCTAGGTTTCAAAGCAATTAATAGTTTGCAAGAGTTGAGGAACTCCCTGTATTTAGAACGATCTCCAGAGAACTTTTCAGGGTTACATACAGCAGGATCACTAGCCGAGTGCAGAATAGTATGCGGAGTATGAGTTTGTAGATCTCTGACATAAGTGAGAATTCTTTCGTTAGTAACTTGCAGGTCTTGCACACCTTGGGCTAGTGTATCAACTCTTTGATTCAGCGTAGTTATCGTAGAATCGAAATCTGCTGGTTCCATTACAATAGCTAGATTATTCTGTCACGTCTAAACATTTGTTATGAAGGAACACAACTGCAGATTTCTTATAGTTTGAATATTTATTATAAAAAGTAAAAGGTATTGACTTTAATTCCAATTTACAGGTACTGTAGCTTTAAGTAATAAACGATAACTGAAGTCCACAATTATAGGCACTGTAGCTTTAAGTAGTAAACGATAACTGAAGTCCACAATTATAGGCACTGTAGCTTTAAGTAGTAAACGATAACTGAAGTCCACAATTATAGGCACTGTAGCTTTAAGTAGTAAACGATAACTGAAGTCCACAATTATAGGCACTGTAGCTTTAAGTAGTAAACGATAACTGAAGTCCACAATTATAGGCACTGTAGCTTTAAGTAGTAATTAGCAGACACTGAATCAGAAAGAGTCTTTTAGTAGTATTAATGAATTAGGTGATAAGAAGTTACAATAGCTGTTCCATAGACTTTAACTGAAGCAAGACAGATGCAGCTAACTGAGATAAAGTATGAGTTGAAGTTAGCTGTAACGGGTTTGTTTTATCGAAGGACTTTGGAGACAGGAAATAACAGCTTTGAGATGCAACGCTTATCACAGAGGTTTTACTTAGCTTCCGGCACATAGAACACTGGTTCCCGAGATCTCCTCAGAGGCGGTTATCCTGAATGGAGAGAGTTAAGCTTTAGTCGTGGATGAGGAGAGGTGAAGGGAACTTGAAGTCTTCCAGTCCGGTCCGGTAACAGAGGGCTTTCACAACGATGTTGTAGCCGGTTCGTGAGTACGGAACGTAGTTCAATAATCCAGCGTCGATCAGCTGGTGCGGTCGGATTAAATAGGGAGACCGTGTCATAAAGGGGTGTGGCTAAGCTCAGTGGAACCAGGAAGTAAGAGGATACCATAGTTAAGGCATGACACTATCTGTGACTGTGTGAGTGACTGTCTGCCTGTGATTGTCTGTGTGACTCTGTGTGTGTGTGTGTGACTGTCTGTCTGTGACTGTGTGTGTGTGTGTGTGTGTGACTATCTGTGACTGTGTGAGTGACTGTCTGCCTGTGATTGTCTGTGTGACTCTCTGTGTGTGTGTGTGTGTGTGTGACTATCTGTGACTGTGTGAGTGACTGTCTGGCTGTGATTGTCTGTGTGACTCTGTGTGTGTGTGACTGTCTGTGTTTCTGTGACTGTGTGTGTGACTGTCTGTGACTGTGTGTGTGTGAGACTGGCTGTGACTGTGTGTGTGTGACTGTGACTGTGTGTGTGTGTGACTGTCTGTGACTCTGTGTGTGTGTGTGTGTGTGATTGTCTGTCTGTGACTGTGTGTGTGTGTGTGTATGTGTGACTGTCTGCCTGTAATTGTGTGTGTGTAACTGTCTGCCTGTGATTGTGTGTATGTGTGACTGTGTGACTGCCTGCCTATGATTTGTGTTTGTGTATATCTGTGATTATGTGAGTGATTGTGTGTATCTCTGTGTATGTGTTTAGTAGATAGCTCCCTTATTTGGTGTCCTTAACCCCTTAAGGACCAAACTTCTGGAATAAAAGGGAATCATGACATGTCACACATGTCATGTGTCCTTAAGGGGTTAAATATTGCAATTTGATATAAGGATAACAAATAAGGGATTTATCTACTAAACAACTGAAAAGGGCTCTTTTAATTTTGATCCTTTAGCTGTTTAGTAGATAATTCCCTGAATTGGTGCCCGTATGCGAGATTTCCATATTTAAAGATACCAAATGAGGGTGCTGTTTAGCAGATAGTTCCCTTATTTGGTGTCCTTAAATATTGCAAGCCCACATAATGATAGCAAATAGGGGAGTTATCTGCTAAACAAAGATCGAAGTTAAGAGGTGTCAGCCAGCCCACAACAAGAAATCTGGGTGGCTAATGTGAATTATATGCGAATGTGTTGTCAGATGCCAGCATGCAGAGCACAGTGTTTCTGTGTGTGTGTATATGTATCTGCATGTGTGTATGTCCGTGAATGTGTATATGTGCAGACATCTCAAAATCTCGCCAACACCACACACAAATACACTCACGCATTTCAACGTCAACACTACATACAAACCCCACCATTATATATAACCACATCACTGCATTCAAATACCACACAACACACAAATGCATGCTATTCAAACACCAACACTACATACAAAACACCCCTACATTCACTCACACATACTCCATACAAAAACATGCATACATTCACACACAAACACTGCTCAGTGCTAAATACATTAAAAAAAAATGTTGGTTGTTTTTTAAATTTAAAGTTGAGGGGGGTGCCAAAAATAGGACCCGCCCCGGGTGCAAAATGCTCTAGGTACGCCCCTGGTATCCACTCACTTCCTATCTCGGACAGGCCAGGGTTCCATATCTTTATGGATTTCGTGGTTGATTTACATCCATCCAAAGAACACACTACTATTTTAACCATTGTTGATAGATTTACCAAGAAGGGTCACTTTATAACTCTTTCTAAGTTACCTACCTCCTCAGAATTAGCTGTCATTTTTACTACTCAAATTGTGTCTGATTGAGGGAGTCAGTTTGTGTCCAGATTTTGCCATAACTTCTGTTTGTAAGTCTGTAATAAGTATTCCTCTGTGTCTCATTCTCCTCCTCTTCCATCTCTAGTCCAGGGGCAAGAGGAGTACAAGGTGCAACATGTTCTTGATTCCTGCTTTTCAAGGGGTCGTTTACAGTAACTTGTCCATTGGAAGGGTTATGGTCCTGAGAAACGTTCCTGGGTGGGTGTTTCTGATCTCAATGCACCTCGTTTGGTTCGTTGTTTCCATTCTGCCCATCCTGATCAACCTGGTGGCTCCCTCCCATTGGGCGGAGTTAGAGGAGGGGGTACTCTCATATCTCGGTATGCTGCGTGGCACATGCGGCTTCCAAGGGGTGCTATGGACCAGCCACGAAGTCTCTGGTCCCACGCCATCCCGGTAACAGTAAACACTATGCGGTGTTTGGTTACACCACATGCAGAGCAGCCTCCGCATGATCTGTCTTCTGGCAAGGCTTCCTGATCTTTTTGGCAGCCTTGTGCCACCTACAGGAATCATTGGAAATTACAGAACCCTCTGGGTGCAGGCTTTTTATAGCATTAAAGTGACAGGTAATAATATTGGGACACATCATCTGCCCTTCACAGGTCACACCCCTGTGTGTGATTTGGGGCAGGGTGATGATGCTGTCCAATAAGATTTTTGTTCTCCCTATTCAAAACTTTCCTCTTTCTGGAGATCATTGCCCTGTCGTGGTTTATTCTGCCCGAGAGTGCTTACTGTGAAGTTGTTTTGGTTTTCTTGACCCTGGCTTTGTATTTGACTATTCTAATTTTCTGGTTCCCTGACTTTGGCTTGCTATTTCGTTATTGAGTATCTCTGGCGTCCTTGACTGTGGCTTCCTATTTTGACTCTGTATTTTTCGCCTATCTAGGGCACACATTAACCTGGCCATTCTAAGGTATGGTATACGTACCTTCTCTCTTTTTATTCATTCATTCTGGTTACTGTTTCCCTATACTCTGTGTGTATGGGTTACCCAATCTTGACAATGCCTAAGGATCAATGGAGCTCTCTCATGCCCATTCCAGATTTGAAACGGCAGCATTGGAGGTGCCACCTGACCACTCTCCTGTTTTCCCTGTCTCTAGAACCTTTCCTGGAGGTGGTCAGATAGGATTGTGATGTAACAGGGTTGCAGTGTTTGCTGATGTTTCCTTGCCGACTATACTGCAAGCCTTTCGAATCTCTGGCCTAATCTCCAATCTGAAGCTCAATGCTGGTAAGTCAGAAAGCTTTACCAATCCCTCTCAAACAGACCGCGATAGAAACTCTGAGCTCCAACTTTACATTTAAATGGTGTGCGCAACAAATTAAATATCTCTGAATTTGGCTAACCAAAGACCGGAGTAAACTCTATTTAAAAAACTTTGTATGTATCTTGAGAAAGTTGCGACACCTTGCTGGATTGAAATGTTTATATATTTCATGGTTTGAAAGGATTAAGGCTATCAAACTCAATCTTTTACAGAGAATGTTCTTTCTGTTCCAGACTCTCCCAGTAAGTCTCCTGAGGGCCTTCTTGCAGTCCATTAGCTCTGCCATTGTGATTTATATGGAACTCAAGGTCACTCAAGATCAGGCAAGCTCACTTAATGATGCTGAAACAATTCAGAGGGGTTGGTCTTCCCTCTATGCTGATGTACTATCACTTAACGCACCTATTGCGCATAGTAGATTGGCATACAGCAAACTCCCGCCTACAAAAGAAACTAATAAAGGTGGCTATCCCCTCTCTGATTTGGCTCATGGACCAAAAGCAAAATAAACACGTACAAGCTCACCCCTTCATTGATACGACGGTAAGGGTGTGGTGTTCTTGAGGATCTTGCATCACTTTACAACTGCACCATCACCAGCGACCATAGGCGTGCGCAGCCTATTGCATTAGGGTGTGCACCCTAAAGCACAAGCACACGCGGCGTATATATATATATATATGTATATGTATGTATGTATATATATACACATATATACACACACAGACACAAAGCTGTGTGTGTGCTGTGTGAGGGTGCTGTTAGTGTGATGTGTGTGTGAGGGTGCTGGTAGTGTACTATGTGGGTGAGGGTGTTTGTGTGTGCGTGCTTGTGAGGGTGCTGTGAATGTACTGTGTGTCAGGGTGCTGTTTGTGTGTGTGTGTGCACTTGTGAGGGTGCTGTAAATGTACTGTGTGTGAGGGTGATGTTTGTGTGTGAGGGTACTGGTAGTGTGCTGTGTGTGTTTGTTAGGGTCCTGTTTGTGTTTGTGAGGGTACTGTTAGTGTGCTGTGTGAGTGTGAGAGTGCTGTTTGTGTAATGTGTGTGAGAGTGCTGTGTGTTTGTGAGGGTGCTGTGTGTGTGGGTGCTGTATGTGTGTTGGTGCTGTGTATGTCTGTGGGTGCTGTGTGTGGGTGCTGTGTATGTCTGTGGGTGCTGTGTATGTCTGTGGGTGATGTGTGTGGGTGCTGTATGTGTGTGGGTGCTGTGTATGTCTGTGGGTGCTGTGTATGTCTGTGGGTGCTGTGTATGTGTGTGGGTGCTGTATGTGTGTGGGTGCTGTGTATGTCTGTGGGTGCTGTGTATGTCTGTGGGTGCTGTGTATGTCTGTGGGTGCTGTGTATGTCTGTGGGTGCTGTGTATGTCTGTGGGTGCTGTGTATGTCTATGGGTGCTGTGTGTGGGTGCTGTGTGTGGGTGCTGTGTATATGTGTGTGTGGGTGATTGTGGGGGGTGGAGGTACATTACTTAATATCCCCCCTCCCTTCTTACTTTATGTAGGGAGGGGGGATCCTTCCTTGCTGCTTTCCCTGGTGGTCCAGTGGAGGTGGGGGCAGATCAGTTATCCCCCCTCCCTTCTTACCTTATGCCTGGGAGGGGGGATCCTGCTGCTGCTGCCATCCCTGGTGGTCCAGTGGAGAGTGAACTCTAGCCCCGCAGGGCTAGAGTTCACTCACGCGAGATCTGAGCGTTGCCGCGGCAATGCTGAGATCTCGCGAGAGGAACCCGGCAGAGCTGCTGGCAAGAGCTCCGCCGGTCCTCTCCTGCCTCCCTCCCTGCCTGTGAGCTGGTGAGGGGAGGCTGAGAGCAGAGCCGGCGCTCGGATAGCGCCGGCTCTGCATGGACCGACAGGGGGGATCCTGAGATTTCCCCTGCCGGTCTCAATACATAGGCGTGCCGCGGGGATTAGGGTGTGCCCAGGCACACCCGGCACACCCCGTGCGCACGCCTATGCCAGCGACACCGCTCCTTCCCAACCCAGAAATGGGAGGAAGTTTCACCTTTGATACACATGGAAGGGCTGGGGGGAGCAAATAAGACACTTGTGGGGAAATGAGACACATGGAGGGGCAAGAGTGGAGGGAGAAGAAAGACACATTGAGGTGCCTGGGGGAAATGAGACACGTAGAGGTTCTTGGGGGGAGGGTATGATACACATAGAGTGGCAGTGGGAAGGAAATGAGACACTTGGGGTGGGGAATGAGACACATGTAGGGGCCTGGGGGGTTGAGACACATGGAGGGGCTGGGTGGGAGGAAATACGACACTTGTGGGGGGGATGAGACACATGGAGGGGCTGGGGGGAGGGAATGAAACACATGGGGGAAATTAGACACATGGAGGGGATGGAGGATGAGACACATCGAGGGGCTGGAGAAGGAAAGAATGAGACACATTAGGGGGCTGGGGGTGCCCCAGGGCAATTTTCACACTAGGGCCCCGTGGTTTCTTGTTACGCCTCTGCCAAAAATGAGTTAGGCAGTTTGTTACTCTTTTGTACTTTCCTTCTTTTTGCACCATCATTATTATGGAATACATTGTCCATGTTTTCATTTGAGGATTTATTTGTGTTATGTTCCACTCTGGGTACCTGATTTATTTAAGCTTTCAAGCAGACTTACATATAATTTTGTTCTGTCCAATTTCCATAAATATTTACTTTAATATATATATATATATAGATGAATACTATGGTTGCTGCTTATCAAAATGTAAAAGGTTGTAGGAAATTGTCAAAGCAGGATAACCCATATGACACAAACAGAAGAGAATATCTAACGAGATGCATCCAGCTGTCATTCTGCTACCATAATTAAATAGTCATTGAGCAGCTCTTGTTCAACAGCAATTCCTTAAAAAAAATGACTAGTGGAGGCTGATAGCTTGGTCAGAGTAATACATCTTTGTTTCAAATTGGACAGTTACAGAGTATTCATACAGATCAAGTTCTAAAAAATGCTTCAAATTCACAGCATTGCGCTACAGATGGATTTCATTGTGACAAGATGCAGTTATTGACTTCCAGATAAGTGGAAATTAAAGAATTGTAAATGGCATTGCTGCTTAGTACACAAAAGCCTGACTAGCCTTTAGATGCCTCTGGTATATTTATAATTAATTTATACTCTTAACCTGAGATGTACAAAAGGCAAATTGTTGTAGGACCACAACCCCCGAGATGTATGAATGGAGCTGTTGGTCTCCTCTTATAAACCGTAATGAAACAAAGGGACATTATTAAAGGAAACAACTATTATTAAAGGAAACAACTGTATGTATGTTTGTATGTATGTGGTGTTTTATTTATTTGTCTTTTAGTTGGTAAATGTATTGCATTATAAATTGGTAAATACAGGTCCAAAGAATCTGCAATCTCTAAAAATCTACATAGGACACATAGTTCCAAACATAACATACACAACTGCATTTTAAACTAGGACTAGCCTTTAGAGACTAGTCTTTAAACATGTGAGGACAACCATAAAAATATAAACAACATGCATAAGATGGAGAACAAGCATAATAACAATTTCTCAAATATATAACATCATTACATCATGACTTGGAATACAAAGATATAACAATGCAACACAACAGTTTTTACAACAGTGGCAATTCTCACATTTACTAAAGACAAATATCGAAGGAATTCAGTAAGCTTATGCAAATCTGCAACAATTGACTGTCCCACCCCCCTTTTAGAAATAAATAGCACCACATGGAGGCCATGGGCAGGGTAGGAAGCTGAGCAGTGATCTGTCCACTGCCAATTATTAAATATAAACCGATGCCATAACTATTTCCCCTCTGTTAATTTACTGGTCCCATAGCTGCCCAGTCACTATTTTGTAAAGTTTAGTCGATATGTACACACCTGCCACATGGCAGGTGGGGGAATAGGGATGCTTAAAACCTTCCTTATTGTAATATAGGGATTTTTTTTTTACCCCATTATCTATTAGATTAATTTATTTTATTTTATTTAACTTTAAAGGGGCTTTATATATTATAGTTTAATGTAGTTGTTCTGGGGTGTATAGTCAGTCCCTGCAGGCATTTTAATGTAAATACTGCAGTGTTTACATTACTGCCTAGTAATGCCTCCAGTGGCAGTCACTCAGACAGCCACTAGAGGTGCTACCTGGGTTAGTGCTGAACGATGTGCAGTACTGATGTTCAGCATCTCCACGCTTTGCATGGAGGCGCTGCAGCCTCGCCATAGAGATGCATGTCTATGAGGAGATGCTAATTGGTGCGGAGCGCCAAAAAAAGCCGCCCCCAAATGCCCAAGGCAAATGTCTTGTTAGCCTTGCGGCTAACAGACATGCTGGGCTACTGGGCGGTCGGGCGCGCTGGTGGGCGGCTGGCGAGGGGGCACTTCCTCTGAGCTGTCTGCTCAGCTCCCTCGCGCGCCACAGAGTGAGGCTGGGAGTCGGAATATGATGTTTAAATAAATTTAAAAAAATTTGTTAATGTGGGTGTGTGTGTGTGTTAGTGTGTGTGTCTGTTAGTGTGTGTGTGTCTGTTAGTGTGTTTGCCTGTGAGTGTGTGTGTCTGTTAGTGTGTGTGTCTGACTGTGTGTGTCTGTTAGTGTGTGTGTTTGCCTGTGAGTGTGTGTGTATGTTAGTGAGCTAGTGAAGAGATGGGTTTTAAGGCCCTTCTTAAAGGATTGAAGACTAGGGGAGAGTCTGATGGCGGTAGGAAGGCTCCATAGGAAAAGGAGCTGCCCGCGAGAGGTCCTGCAAGCATGAATAGGCCGTACGGGTGCGAGCAGCGGTCAGGTGGTGGTCACAGGCAGAGCAGAGAGACCGAGAAGGGGCATATCTATGGATCAGTGAAGGGATATAAGAGGGGCTAGAATTGTTCGGTGCTTTATAGATGTGGGTTAGCACTTTGAATTGACTCCTATAGCATACAGGAAGCCAATGTAAGGACTGGCAGAGGGGTGAGGTGTGAGAGGACCGACTAGAGAGGAAAATCAGTCTAGCTGCAGCATTCATTAGAGACTGTAGCGGGGCAATACCGCTTTTGGGGAGACCAATCAGGAGAGGGTTACAGTAATCCATGCGGGAAATTACTAGAGCATGGACAAGCTCCTTGTGTAAGAAAGGGGCGGATTCGGTCTATGTTTTTAAGTTGGAACCTACAGGATTTAGCAACAAACTGGATGTGAGGCTCAAAGGTGAGGCCAGAGTCAAGTATGACGCCAAGACAGCATGCTTGCAAGGATGGACTTATGTGGATATCACTGACTTGAAGGGAGAGAGAGAGAGGAGGATCAGTATTAGGAGAAGGAAAGACAATGAGTTCAGTTTTAGAGAGTTAAAGCGGCACTGTCATGCCGAATCCCGTTTTTTTTTTAACCCCCCTCCCGCCTCCACTACATCCAATTGACCCCCTAGTCACCCCCAAATGCCCCTAAGCCCCCCCAGATTACCTATTTTTAAATCTGTATCTTCTGCCCCGATCTTTATTCAGGGCGCCGCCATCTTTGTGTGGGTAGGTGAAGTCCCTGTGGGACACGTCATCTACCCACACTACACAGACTGTGAGATTCCCGCACATGCCCAGTGAAACACCTGGACATGCGAACGGGAATTTCATCTATTCATTCATTCATCAGACAGACGAATGAATGAATAGAAAAAATCAGACGAACAAACTAACACTGAGTATCACTGAGTATCAGTGTTCGTTTGTTCGATCAGTTTATTACAAGGAGGGAGCTACCGACGTGCAGCTCCCTCCTTGTAATATGTAAAGACAGAAGCGGTGGGGAGCTGTGCTCCCCACCACTTCATAAGCCCCCCAGGTCCCACCTCACTCTATGGGGGTCAATATGACCCCCATAATAGCACAAGGGAGATTAAAATCTCCCCAATGCCCCTACTCGCTATACCGCAGCCTGTGGCTGCTCACTGTAAAAACATAAATGGTAATAAGGGGGGGGGGGACCTACTGTCCTCCCCCCTGGCCCCCACCCCTGCGCGGTGGGTGGGGGCACTAATAAAATAATAAGGGGGGGGACCTACTGTCCTCCCCCCCGGCCCCCACCCCTGCGCGGTGGGTGGGGGCCCTAATAAAACAATAAGGGGGGGGACCTACTGTCCTCCCCCCGGCCCCCACTCCTGCGTGTTGGGTGGGGGCCCTAATAAAACAATAAGGGGGGGGACCTACTGTCCTCCCCCCCCCCGGCCCCCACCCCTGCGCGGTGGGTGGGGGCCCTAATAAAACAATAAGGGGGGGACCTACTGTCCTCCCCCCCGGCCCCCACCCCTGCGCGGTGGGTGGGGGCCCTAATAAAATAATAAGGGGGGGGACCTACTGTCCTCCCCCCGGCCCCCACCCCTGCGCAGTGGGTGGGGGCCCTAATAAACTAATAAGGGGGGGGACCTACTGTCCTCCCCCCCCTGGCCCCCACCCCTGCGCGGTGGGTGGGGGCCCTAATAAAATAATAAGGGGGGGGGACCTACTGTCCTCCCCCCCTGGCCCCCACCCCTGAGCGGTGGGTGGGGGCCCTAAATGAACCCCCCCCCCATCAAGGTGACTAGGGGTCCCAAGCCCCTAGTCACCCCCCCCACCCAAAACATTCTATCCCCTACCTACCCCCCTCACCCTAAAAATAGTGAGGGGGGGATAAAATAACTAACCTGTAAAAAAAAAAAAATTAAACTTACCATTTGACGTCTTCTTTTTTCTAAATTCTTCTTTCTTCAGCCCCCAAAAAAGCCAAATAAAAATCCATCATACCCGTCGCACTTTAAAAAAAAAAAAAAAAACCGAGCGCAAAAAAAAATTAATCCATGTTCACCCATGGAGGGCACGCCGCGTACTGAGCTCCGCAGGGCGGATCAAGGCTTATATAGCCTTGCCCCGCCCTGCAATTAGGCTTAGAACACACTGATTGGTTAGTTTAAGCCAATCAGAGTGCTCTGTGTCATTTTACAAGCGTGGGAAAATTCCAAAGAACTTTCCCACGCTTGTAAAATGACACAGAGCACTGTGATAGGATGGTTTTCAAGCCATCCAATCACAGTGCTCTGTGTAATTTTACAAGCTTGGGAAAGTTCTTTGGAATTTTCCCACGCTTGTAAAATGACATAGAGCACTGTGATTGGATGGCTTGAAATCCATCCTATCACAGTGCTCTGTGTCATTTTACAAGCGTGGGAAAGTTCTTTGGAATTTTCCCACGCTTGTAAAATGACACAGAGCACTGTGATTGGATGGCTTGAAAACCATCCAATCACAGTGATCTGTCATTTTACACAGCGTGGGAAAGTTCTTTTGAATTTTCCCACGCTGTGTAAAATGACACAGAGCACTCTGATTGGCTTAAACCAACCAATCAGTGTGTTCTAAGCCTAATTGCAGGGCGGGGCAAGGCTATATAAGCCTTGATCCGCCCTGCGGAGCTCAGTACGCGGCGTGCCCTCCATGGGTGAACATGGATTAATTTTTTTTTGCGCTCGTTTTTTTTTTTTTTTTTTAAAGTGCGACGGGTATGATGGATTTTTATTTGGCTTTTTTGGGGGCTGAAGAAAGAAGAATTTAGAAAAAAGAAGACGTCAAATGGTAAGTTTAATTTTTTTTTTTTTACAGGTTAGTTATTTTATTCCCCCCTCACTATTTTTAGGGTGAGGGGGGTAGGTAGGGGATAGAATGTTTTGGGTGGGGGGGGTGACTAGGGGCTTGGGACCCCTAGTCACCTTGATGGGGGGGGGGGTTCATTTAGGGCCCCCACCCACCGCTCAGGGGTGGGGGCCAGGGGGGGGAGGACAGTAGGTCCCCCCCCTTATTATTTTATTAGGGCCCCCACCCACAGCGCAGGGGTGGGGGCCAGGGGGGGAGGACAGTAGGTCCCCCCCCTTATTATTTTATTAGGGCCCCCACCCACCGCGCAGGGGTGGGGGCCAGGGGGGGAGGACAGTAGGTCCCCCCCCTATTATTTTATTAGGGCCCCCACCCACAGCGCAGGGGTGGGGGCCAGGGGGGGAGGACAGTAGGTCCCCCCCCTTATTATTTTACTAGGGCCCCCACCCACCGCGCAGGGGTGGGGGCCAGGGGGGGGAGGACAGTAGGTCCCCCCCCTTATTATTTTATTAGGGCCCCCACCCACAGCGCAGGGGTGGGGGCCAGGGGGGGAGGACAGTAGGTCCCCCCCCCTTATTATTTTATTAGGGCCCACAGCGCAGGGGTGGGGGCCAGGGGGGGAGGACAGTAGGTCCCCCCCCCTTATTATTTTATTAGGGCCCCCACCCACAGCGCAGGGGTGGGGGCCAGGGGGGGAGGACAGTAGGTCCCCCCCTTATTATTTTATTAGGGCCCCCACCCACAGCGCAGGGGTGGGGGCCAGGGGGGGAGGACAGTAGGTCCCCCCCCTTATTATTTTATTAGGGCCCCCACCCACCGCGCAGGGGTGGGGGCCAGGGGGGAGGACAGTAGGTCCCCCCCATCTTTAACCCCCGCGCAGGGGGGGGGGGTTATTAGGTGTTTTTTTTTTTTTTTTTTTACAGTGAGCAGCCACAGGCTGCTCACTGCTTACTAGACATGCCCCTACTCGCGGTATAGCGAGTAGGGGCATATTATTTACTAATACTAAGTAATCTTTACTTAGTATTAGTACATTTGGCTTCAAGACCAATTCAGGTCTTTCAGCCTTTTAGTAGATAGCTCCCTGATACCGTGGGAATTAGGGAGTTATCTACTAAGCGGCTGCAAGATGCAGCCACAGCAATGAATAGGATCGGAGTTTCATTCATTAGAATGAAATTCCGATACGAACAAAGTACCGAATTGCATCCTAACACCAATGGAGAAACTGTTCTCATTCTGTTAGGATGCAATTCGGCAGTTTTGCCGGCGTTCTGTCTAAGTGACAGGACTTTCGGCAATACTGACAGGAAGCATTGTGGGAACTGGGAGGAAAGCTAGGGATCATGGGAAAATTGCTCTGACCAGCGGAAATGAAGCACACTTTGCTCCTCCGCTGGTCAGAGCTGGTCAAGCGGAGGAATCCTCCATAAGACAGAGTCCCTACTTTGTCTTATGATTTTAAAGAAAACTAAAGAAGACAGGAAGAAAAGAATAACAGATCCTGAGAGAGGGGGAGAAGAGGAAGAGATTGAGGAAAGGTAAGTTCGGCATGACAGTGCCGCTTTAAGATTTAATTGTCATGAGAATTTATTGCCACATTTTAAGGGCTTTCACAAATAGTCTGTACATATAGCTATACCGAGATGGTGTTTACATTAAGAGATTAACCAATATGCCTATTTGAAAGTAAACTATGCCCACTACAGTTCTATGAAAAATGCACACAGAAAACACCCCACTGTCATAAATGCCCACACAGAAAAATGCCCACACGGAATAATATGCACATATAGTAATCTTCCCATTTATGAGCATGAATAGGTATATCACCTACATTTTATTTTGTTATCAATGTCTTATGATTAAAATATCTCATATTCATATGCAACAATTTACATTGTGATTTTATAATGTATAATTAAATAATAATTGTGCCATGTTATAACTATACTAATTCACTGCTAAACAAAATGTGGCCTGTGTATGTAGAGGGCTTTAACCCCCTAAGGTCAGAGGCAACTGTACAAGATCTGACAAAAACAAAAGCTAGAATTTGAGCTATATATGTAAATATATGGTTATATACCTCTTTCGTATTAAGTGTACCCACACGTGTGGGCATTTTTCTTGTGGACACTTATGACAGTGTTTTTTTTTTTTCTGCGTGCAATTTTCATGTGGGCTTTTCTCTGGTCAACGCCCACAACATATACACATACTATACACACACAAAACCATTTTAAACATATTTTTAACCCAAAAAAGATGTGCTTATTTAGAGGTTTATTTGTTGCATGCCAAGCACTACAATGGTTACAAAATAAAAGTTGCTTCTTAGAATGCAAAATCTAGCGCGATCACTTCTGCCATCTTCTGGTCAGACGATACATCCAGCACATTCTATTTTCTCAGAGTACGGGTCTAATTCATTAAATATTAAACTGTGGAGAGTTATCATAAATAGTCAAAGTAGAAAACGTTTTCACACATTTCAAGCTAGGCTATTTTGCAATTCCACATTATGATATTACACATTATGTTACAACACATGTCCTTATATCAGTCAAACAAAACCAATTACTCGTTAGCGCTCAGTCCAGTCAAATTGTAAGAACAAATATTGCTCTGAAAGGTTTTTTTTTGTACTGACAAGCTAGGGTGAACATATTATAAACATATTATATTACTATGTGGGCAGAAAAATAGACAAAACTATAAATAAATTACTCTTCGTCCTTTTGCCTTCCTCCCTATTGTACCTTCATGTTTGACTCTGTTTGTGTTCATATGCATTTTCTGTATTGTATCCTCAAAATGGTAATACAACTTGTTATTAGAAAAAAAGAACAAAAGAATACATTGTTCATCCTTATGATAGAGCTTTGTTGCTGGAGCTGACATTTTTTCTGAAAACGTTATTTTCAGATAAAGCATTGATTAAATGGACACTATAGTCACCAAAACCCCTACAGCTTAATGTAGTGGTTATGTTGTCCATAGCCTGTCCCTGCAGCCTTAGCACTATAAATACTGCCTTTTTAGAGAGTGTACAGTGTTTACATTGCTGGCTAGTAACACCTCTAGTGGCAGTCACTCAGACAGCCACTAGATGTGCTTCCTGGGTCACTGCTGCACAGTGTGCAGCACTGGCGTTCAGTGTCTCCACACTTTGCATGGAGGCGCTGAACGTTCCTGAAGAAATGCATTGATGAGTGCATCTGCAGATTAGCTAAGCTGTGTGTTTTGACAAAAATGTGCAATAGCATCCCAATGCTTTCCTGTGAGATCATAAAGATTGATGATTTCAGTCATGGAGGCAGGACCAGGGAGACCAGCCGCAACGAGACTGGTGCAATGAATTGAATTGAATTACCGTATATACTCGAGTATAAGCCGACCCGAATATAAGCCGAGGCCCCTAATTTTACCCCAAAAAACTGGGAAAACTTATTGACTCGAGTATAAGACTAGGGTGGGAAATGCAGCAGCTGCTGGTAAATTTCTAAATAAAATTAGATCCTTAAAAAATTATATTAATTGAATATTTATTTACAGTGTGTGTATATAATGAATGCAGTGTGTGTGTATGAGAATGCAGTGTGTGTGTATGAGAATGCAGTGTGTGTGTATGAGAATGCAGTGTGTGTGTATGAGAATGCAGTGTGTGTGTATGAGAATGCAGTGTTTGTGTATGAGAATGCAGTGTGTGTGTATGAGAATGCAGTGTGTGTATGAGTGCAGTGTGTATATGAATGCAGTGTGTGTGTATGAATGCAGTGTGGGTGTATGAGAATGCTGTGTGTATGAGTGCAGTGTGTGTGTATGAGAATGCTGTGTATGAGTGCAGTGTGTGTGTATGAATGCTGTGTGTGTGTATGAATTCAGTGTGTGTGTATGAATGCTGTGTGTGTGTATGAATGCTGTGTGTATGAGTGCAGTGTGTGTGTATGAGAATGCTGTGTGTATGAGTGCAGTGTGTGTGTATGAGTGCAGTGTGTGTGTATGAGTGCAGTGTGTGTGTATGAATGCAGTGTGTATGTATGAGTGCAGTGTGTGTGTATGAGAATGCTGTGTGTGTGTATGAATGCAGTGTGTGTGTGTATGAGTGCAGTGTGTGTGTAATGCAGAGCCTTGGTGGGGGGTGGGCATTTTTATTTTTTAATTATTATTTTAATATTTTTTTTGTTTCATTACATTTTTTTATTATTATTATTTTTTAATTTTATTATTATTTTTATTTTATTATTTTTTTATTTTAATTTTTTTTTATTATTATTAATATATATACATTTTTTCGTCCCCCCTCCCTGCTTGCTAGCTGGCCAGGAAGGGGGGCTCTCCTTCCCTGGTGGTCCAGTGGATGGGCACTGTGTAGGAGGGAGCTGTGGGGGCTGCAGAGAGATGTTACTTACCTTTCCTGCAGCTCCTGTCAGCTCTCTCCTCCTCGGTCAGCTCCCAGGTCAGCCGCGGCTCTCGCGAGATTTACACTGTGAGCTGACAGAAGAGCTGAACGGACCGGCGGAGGAGGAGAGAGCTGACAGGAGCTGCAGGAAAGGTAAGTAACATCTCTCTGTAGCCCCCACAGCCCCCAGTCTGTATTATGGCAATGCAAATTGCCATAATACAGACAATTGACTCGAGTATAAGCCGAGTTGGGGTTTTTCAGCACAAAAAATGTGCTGAAAAACTCGGCTTATACTCGAGTATATACGGTAGCTATAGTGCCTGGAGTCTCTTGGCACTGTCCCTCCATTAACTGTTCACCCATACTTCGCTGAACACAAATATGAGTTTAAAAACAGTAAAATGTATCACGACGATGATATGATCACTGAAAGTGCAGTTTTTGTATAAAAAAAATGCAAAAATCAAATATGAATGCTAATTTTGGCCAGGGTTTGTAACCAAGTGGCTACTAAAGAAAATGGACATACTTCATTTTGAATACCCTGGGTTGTCTACTTTTTAAAATGGTATGCCATGATGGGGGTAATTCTTATTCCAGGGTTGCCATATGGTTTTTAAAAGCAACATAACCAGTCAGGCAAATGTCAAAGTGCAAAAATGGAAATGGGCAAGTCTTATATATGACTGTGTAACTTTCCAAAACACCATAAAACCTGGACATGGGAATACTGTTGAACGCACAAGACATTGTTGAACACAAATACAAGTGTTTTAGAGCAATAAAACATAGATAATGCTGATGATATCATTGGTAAAAAGAAGTTTATTTGTGAAAACTAAAATGCAAATAAAAATATGAATGCTAACTATGGCCAGGGTTTGTGACTAAGTGGCTACTAAAGAAGACTGGATATACCCCAGTTTAAATACTCTAGAATGCCTATTTTTGCAAATGGTATGGCATAATGGGGGTAATTTTCATTCCTGGGATGCCATACAACCACAAAGGCAACATAGGCCCAGCAAACCAATCTGGCACATGTAAGTGTGCAAAAACTGAAAAGGTGGAAATTCTCCTATTTAATCTTGTAACTGTCCAAAATCCCATGAAACCTGCAGATGGAGGGGGCACTGTTATGTTTGAGAGACATTGCTGAATACAAATAGGTGAGTTCTATTGCAGTAAAAACTAACATTATTATGATATTCACAGTTAAAATGCCATGCAGGACTAAGGAAATAGCACTTTTTAAATTGTTATTCTTATTAATTTGTTTCATATAAAAATATTTGATGTAAAAATGTAAGCCCTGGTTCTGCTGAACAAAATGATATATAATAAGTGTTGGTGAACTTAAAGGACCACTATAGGCACCCAGACCACTTCAGCTCAATGAAGTGGTCTGGGTGCCATGTCCCCTTTGTTTTATCCCTGCAGCTGTTTTTCTGTTCAGAGAAACTGCTATGTTTACACTGAGGGTTAATCCAGCCTCTAGTGGCTGTCTCCCTAAAAGCCACTAGAGGCGCTTCCGCGATTCTCACTGTAAAAATCAGATTGGACTCACGCTGCGTGAGTTTAGATCCCTATAGGAAAGCATTGAGTAATGCTTTCCTAAGGGTGTTTTTAATGCACGCGCCGCTCTGGCTGCGCATGCGCATTCGGCTCCACTCAGGAGCTGACGTCAGCAGGGGGAGGAAAGATCACCAGCACCGAGGGAGCCCGGTGCTGGATTAAGGGAAGTGGCTGAAGGGGTATTAACAGCTTCAGCCTAGCGGGAGGTGGGCCACGAGGGAGGGGGGGACCTAATAACCCTATAGTGCCAGGAAAACGGGTTTGCTTTCCTGGCACTATAGTGCTCCTTCGACAGACATAAAGCTTAAATTCTAGGTTTTGTTTTGATCAGAACTTGTACAATTGCTTCTGTCCTTAAGGGGTTAAAGTAATAGAATCCATGCATGAAGTAGGCTAAACTGTGAGTGTATGTTTGTAAAAAAAAACATGAACCCGTGCATTCTCTCACCATGGCAACATCAACATTTGCATTTCCAGTTGTTCCTGACTGCAGTTTTTTGATCTCACAAGCAATCTGCTACTTTTCAGATACACATTTACCAATTAATTACTAATTTGACTCTACACGTTTCAATGTATCAAATTCACATTAACCTTCAGTTTGGAATTTTTGAATGGTGCAGAATCAACTTCTTCTTTGTAAAAGACATAGATTCAGGAATAATAACATTCTATTTTTTTTTTTATCCAAATAGTTTTTTGTTTTTGTTTAGTGAATAAAACCATCTAGGTATAAAATATTTTGTGCACAGTTGCAGAATTGTCTATTGACAAGAATGTGACACGCACAGCATGCCGGATACCTAAGTGACTGTTGCTAAATTTGCAGCCTGAGCATCTGGCAACATTGCTTTGTCATGGGATTGCCACTGATAATTAAGCTGACAGACCATTTTTTCACTTGGTTTTGAAAAATCAGATTGTATCACATATTAAACTTGATGCCACTGCAATTGCCAGATTTAAAAATGGAGAGAAATTGAAAAACCCTACTGTTTGCAAATAAAATTTAGCTATTTTGGTGGATTCCAAATTTACAAATGCAAAAGAAATATACAAAATATGAATAAATTATTTTTCTCCATAAAGAATCACGTTTGAGTGCTACAGATTCATGTCAACTGTAATAGAATCTAATCTCTATAAAAAAAATAGGAAAATCAATGCATTCCATGTTCAAGTAGGAGGGGGGGAGGGATCATAGCAATCTACAAAATGGAGATAGGAGAGAAAGGAGATGGGCTTTAGCTCAGTATAAGGGGGTGGAGACAGGGGGGGGGGAGGAGAGGCACACTCAGAACAGAGAAGGAGTGTAATGTTGATAATTCACAAAAAGTACAAGTGACTAATGATATTAAATTTATGCTTACTAATGCAAGGAGCCTAAATGACAAAATGGGGGAACTAGAGGCATTAGCATACACTAAACAATATGATATAATAGGCATAACTGAATCATGGTGGGATGAGACACATGACTGGGCAGTTAACATAAATGGGTACACGTTATTTAAGAAGGATAGGCAATACAAGAAGGGTGGTGGGGTATGTTTGTCAACCATGAGTTAAAGGCAAATCTAAAGCATGTGGAGTGTGACGAGGAAAATGTGGAAGCTTTATGGGTAAATATCGGCTTGGGGCAAAAGAAGGGAAATCAACTATTGGTTGGGATAAGTTATAAACCACCTATGATGGCATACCATTTGCAAAAGTAGACAACCCAAGGTATTGCAAATGGGGTATGTCCCGTCTTTTTTAGTAGCCACTTGGTCGCAAACACTGGCCAAAATTGGCGTTCAAATTAGTTTTTAGCATTTTTCACACACAAACAAATATTAACACTAACTTTGGCCAGTGTTTGTGCCATCTTAAAGTCTTTTTTATCAGTTATACTGCTTGTCTGAGACCTTACAGGTAACCAACAGCTTAGTTGTTCACGATTCCTGACATCATGCACATGTGGCGAACTTCCTTTCACTTCTCAGGGACAGAGCGAATGTTAAATGATCAACAGCTGGTATGAAAAAAATTATTATAATTGATATGAAAATTTAACCAGATCTGGGGGTGGTGCTGAGCGGCTGAACGGGATGAATGCGTTGTTGCTGGGCTCCATGCATATCCGTGATATACTGCTGATTTTGGCCGTTGAAGAGCCCAAAAAACGCAGAATTTGCTCAAATACTCAGCATGGGCCACAAGACATAAAAATAGAAGTCTGATAAACCAAGAACGAGCATGATCAAATGAGATCTCCTCTGGCAGGCTCAGGGAGCATAAATTGCTGCTGACCTTATAGATTTTTCCGACTTCTCTGATAAACAATGGCCAGACAGGGGCACTGACAATGCATATAAGAAGGTTTCTGTCTAACCTGTGTGTTGGTTAGTAAGCATATATATGTAATTTGTGTCAAGCTGGAGCGTGTCTTATATGTGCTATACTTGTATGCTGCGTGAGGTATCTGCTGGGTGAAAAGGAGTAGCATGGTCGATAGTATTAATAGCAGTAGGTGGTTATAGAGAGAGAGGGGTAAACAATAGATACATTATCGCCTTTCTTAATTCCCCTTAAATAACATTGTCCGTTTGCTGGGTTAGTGACACATTTAGGGTGTATGTCCATGTTTGTAGCTTGTTGTCAACCTACTCCGCATGGTGGGAACGCGTGGAGGCTCTGGAGGATCAGACTATCGGGTCTTGAGAGGAGGCCCTGTCTGCCTGGTGTTTGGGTGCAGGTCAGCGGTGCTTTGTTGGACCGTCCTTGTCTTGCTGAGGGTCTCTTGGCTGACCTGGGTGTTGGTCGTTTTCGGCTGTTCCTGGACCTGTGGTGTCCGCTTGCCGCGTGTCCTCGGCCTGAGGCTTTAGGGGGCACTCGTGCCTTCTTGCCGACGGTCCCTTGTGAAGGGTCGTGAGCCCGGGGTTTCTCCAGTGTGCAGAGATCTCCCCGGGTGTACGGCTGGCATTGGGGAGGAACCTCCGATTGAGTGCCCAGCTCAGAAGAAGAGCAGGCGGTGCAGGCTACCGTGCCGTCCGATTTGGTTTCTGGGCCCGCCGTCTCAACGGAGCCGGCCTCCGGGCTAGCTGTCATCTGGAGCTGCGGGGCAGGAGTGGTAGGTAGTCGCGTCTGTTCTGCACGGGAGTTAATCCGGCGCCAGAACGCTGTACATATCGCTTCGAATTTAATATTAAATTCGCTTTCCCAGGTGGCGTCGTGTTCCCTCACACCGGCAGCCATGTTAGTTGTGGCTCGGGAGTGAGAGTCGGCGGCGGGGTTTTGTGAGGTACTCTCTCCTGCCTCTCTCCCAGCAGGGACCGGGATAACCCCCACCGGTCCAGAGGGGGGGGGACGGGTCGTTTGCTGTAGCCTTGCAGCCCCAGGTTGAAGGATCGGCCGCTTCCTCCTCCCATGGGTTTCGCGCGTGTGTAGGCCTCATAAGTGTCGCTTGATGCCGGATCAGCGGGTGAGTCTCTGGAGTCATCTGTGATCATACCCTTGTGTGCAGGTGCCGTGTACCGTCGCTTGAGGTTCAGTTTTGTGGGTATAAACAGTGGTGTATCTTGGTTTGTGCTGCCCTAGGCAGGACAAAACTCAGACACCCCCCCCCCCCTCCCTCGCCGGCCACCCAGCCTGCCCGCCCGCCCGCCCGCCCAGCAACCAGCCCAGCCCAGCATGTCTGTTAGCCGCAAGGCTAACAAGACATTTGCCCTGGGCATTTGGGGGCGGCGTTTTTTGCTGCCCCCTGGAAAATGGCGCCCAAGGCAAATGCCTTGTTTGCCTTGCGGATAATACGCCCCTGGGTATAAACCCGTTTTTTGCCCTGTTTTGCTTAATTTGTGAGAGGAGCTCACCACATGTATGACTGTCGGCCATGTTGGTCAGGCCCCGCCCCCCTATTCAATCTGCAGCTTTTAACCCCTTAAGGACTGAGCCAAATGTACACGTTGTGAACAAAACAAAACAAACAACACCTGGCATTTGCTTTATATGTCTGTCCAACCGTAATTCACCTCTTTCATATTAAATGCACCCCCCTTATTATATATCATTTTATTCAGGGGAAACAGGGCTTTCATTTAATATCAAATATTTAGCTATGAAACATAATTTAATATGAAAAAAATGGGAGAAAATAAGATTTGTAAAAAAATTTTTTAGTTCTACATGTCAATGTCATAATACTGTTTGCTTTTACTGCAATAAAATACACATATTTGTATTCAACAAAGTCTCACATGTAAAACAGTACCCCCTATGTACAGGTTTTATGGTGTTTTGGGAAGTTACAGGGTCAAGAATAGCACGTTACATTTGAAATTGAAATTCGCCAGATTGGTTACGTTGCCTTTGAGACTGTATAGTAGCCCAGGAATTAAATTTACACCCATAATGGCATACCATTTGCAATAGTAGACAACCCAAGGTATTGCAAATGGGGTATGTCCAGTCTTTTTTAGTAGTCATTTGGTCACAAACACTGGCCAAAGTTAGCATTAGTATTTGTTTGTGTGTGAAAAATTCAAAAAACGCCAATTTTGGCCAGTGTTTGTGACTAAGTGGCTACTAAAAAAGACTGGACATACCTCATTTGCAATACCTTGGGTTGTCTACTATTGCAAATCGTATGCCATCATAGGGGTAATTTTCATTCTTGGGCTACCATAGGGTCTCAAAGGCAACGTAACCAATCTGGCGAATTTGAATGTGAAAAAAATGAAACACAAGCCTTATATTTGACGCTGTAACTTTTGAAAAAACCATAAAACATGTATATGAGGGGTACTGTTGTACTCGGGAGACTTCGCTGAACACAAATATTTGTGTTTCAAAACAGTAAAAAGTATCGCAGCAATAATATCGTCCGTGTAAGTGCTGTTTGTGCGTGAAAAATGCAAAAAAAGTCACTTTTATTGGCGATATCATCGTTGTAATACATTTTACTGTTTTGAAACACTAATATTTGTGTTCAGTGAAGTCTCCCGAGTAGAACAGTAACCCCCATGTACAGGTTTTATGGTGTCTTGGAAAGTTAAAAGGTTAAATATAGTGCTAGCAAATTAAATTCCCCTTACTTTCGGCATGGGTTGTCAGGCAGGTCCCACTAATTGTAATAAATTAAGATACCTAATTATGTAAAAATATTACATAAATATATGTGTAGAATTAATATATGTATATATATATACAATTAGAACGAAATAACACACATCTATATATTTTTAAATTATTTATTTTTAATAATTTTTAAATTTTATTTTTTAACGTATTTACATTTTTTTACATTATATGTAAATATATATATATAACAATAATTATATATATATATTTAATCAGTATCAGTCTACGTGTAATTTGATATTAATATATATATATATATATATATAATTATATATATAAATAGTAAAATACACCTAGACTGTGTATGTATATGTGTATATATATATATACTTAGATCATATATATATATGATCTAAGTATATAATTTTTTTTACACTTATTTTAATTTATTTTATTTTATTTCCAGCCAGCAGGGGGACTAACTGTCATTACAGTTAGTCCCCTTGCTGGCAATGCCTGAGCCAGCTAACTAGGGCAAGGAGGGCATTTGAATCGAATGCCCTTTATAAGTCTACAGACTAGAGGTTGTTTACCCAATGGAAAGGATTCAATTGGATTATGGTTCGCTGATAAAGCTGAGCGATACACATTAATGGTTCGGTATGCTTTCCCTAAGTCAAAAACAGAATACAAAAAATTAAGTACATGTGCTAAATGGGAATGTATGGGATCCACAGCTCGTTCCATGCACCAATTAAGCCACATTTTCCAGGCGGATCTGTAACTTGCACGGGTACCTGGTGCCCATGCTTCTGAGAGAATGTCTCTAGTTGAATCTGAAAACTCTCTATTAGAGTTGTGTGACCTGATATAAGTGATGCTATTAGTGGGAATTGGTCTGACACCACAAGTGGATGGAGGTTCTCGTCCGGATCGCGAAGAGAATCCCGATGCATTTGTATGAGTCTCGGATAATCTATCAGCATGCTAAGAAGTTGAAGGAACCATGGCTGTGATGGCCAATGAGGAGTCACTAACACTAGGGTTAAACTCTGAGACCATGCTTTCAATAAATCCCGATATATCATCAGTAATGGTGGGAATTCATAATTGACTCAGTTGTTCCAGCATTGAAGAAACGTATCTTGATCTAATGCTTCTGGGTCTGGACGCTAGCTGAAAATGTTTTCTAACTGATAATTGAGACATGAGGCAAAAAGGTAGTATTGCAATGGGCCCCATAGGGAACAAAGGCATTGAAAAATGCTGGGATCCAGCATCCAGTTGCTGTAATCCACTAGAAATGGGAATTCCAATCTGCTATCGTATTGGACAGGCCGTGAAGATATTCTGCTCGCAAAACTATGTTGCGATCGAAGCAAAAATGCACAAAATTCTTTGGCAATGTCTGCTAGTTGTTTGGATTTCATGCCTCCTAGTCAGTTCATGTATTAAACCACTAAAATACTGTCCATCTTTAGAAGGACGCAACAATTGGATTTTTCTTTCGCAAAACTGCGTAAGGCGAAGAATCCTGCCATGAGCTCCAGGCAATTTATATGCATGCATGTCTCTGCCAGAGACCATTTGCCTCTCGTGGAATTTTCTGTGGAATGGGCACCCCAACCCATCTGACTCGCATCAGATTCTATTATTAGATCTGGAAACGATGTGAAAATGGCTTTCCCATTCCGTGTTTGAACATGATCTAGCCACCAGAACAGTTCTGTTCTTGTATCTAGAGTCAAGGCGATTTTGTCTGAATAACACAGGCCATTGCGTAAATGTTCTCTTTTTAGCCTTTGGAGGGCTCTGTAATGTAGAGGGGCTGGAAATATTGCCTGAATGGAAGCCGATAATAGGCCTACAATCCGTGCTAGAGATCTGATGAAAATCAATTCCTTGTTTAAAATTGATCTGATCTCTTTCCGTACTGTCTTTAACTTCCTTGATGGAAGACTGAGAGTAGCCAATTTTGAGTTGACTAGAAACACAGAAATGTTATCTCTTGTAAGAGGATTAAAATTGACTTTTTATAGTTTATTACGAAACCGAGGCTCGTTAATAGATTCAATGTCCATTGATAATGTATCTGAAGAGTATGTAACCTCTGTGACATGATTAAAATATTGTCTAAGTATATTACCATTCTCACACCTCTGCTCCAAAGAAGGGATACTATTGGCTTGAGTAATTTGGTGAAACACCAAAGTGCAAAGGATAAACCAAAAGGCAATACATTTAAATTGCCATGTCTTCCCTTCCCATATGAAGTGTAAGTAACTCTGACAAGAGTGGTGAATAGGTACTGTGAGGTATGCATCTTTCAAGTCTATTTTTATCAACCAGTCATTTAGTATTAACAAATCTTTGAGATAATAAATGCCTCCCATTTTGAAATGATGATATCTGACAAAATTATTTAGGTATTTGAAATTAATGACTGGTCTGTGACCAGCATCTTTCTTTTTTACCAAGAATACATTGCTTATAAAACCTGGACTGTTCATGGGAACTTAGTGTAACGGATCGCCTGGCACCCCGACTGGGTACCTCCGTTAATGGATGCTCCTAGCGCTTCCTGAGGACTCCAAGCACTCTGGCAGACACCATAATCACCGAATCCAAGAAACCTTTAAATTCTCCCAAGCGTATGAATGCTGTAGACCATTGAATAGGAACCATACGAATAGGCTTGTACCCCTAGCAGTCAACTGGAACAGCATACAATAAATCCTTCCCCCAATAATGAGACGACACATCACTTTGAGGTTAAAACAGGAACTCTGGACTGGCTCATCCAGCCTGGCTTTTATTACACTAATCCACATACAGGCCACACCCAGGGGGAGGCATAAAATAACCAATCACATACATGGTTCAGCCCACACATCCCCTCCCCTCAGATAACATTAAACCCAATTATCCGGTACACCTTTTCAGCCAAGTTCTGGATGTACCCCAAAACCCGGGGGTACACCTTTAAATCCAGCATCGCTGGATAGCCCTTATTCAGGGGGACAACATATCCAAAATTCAAGTCATTCGGATGAATGGTTCGGGAGATATGGGGTTCCAAAGATTTGACCGACCGCATGGGTAAAGTATCCGAAAACAGTTCCATGCATTTTGGCCCTGCGGTCGGTCACAAACAAGGGAATGAAAACAGGCGAATTGCCTGTGTTATAGAGCCTGGAGAGGGTTTGAATGAATTCCCTTGTTTGAGGGGTTCTTTCTACCGAACGGCGGGCCATTCGGTAGTTTTTATACGAATTTCTGGAAGTATGGAGGTCTCAGCGGTGTTTGCCTAGTCAAGTGTCCGATTTTAGTTCCAGACACTCGACGGCAAAACACCGCTGTTCGGTAGTTTAAGATGGCCGCCGCCACGTGTTTGTTTCCCGAATGGCGGCCACCCAGAGGACAAAGAATACATTACACTGATTGCCAATTACCCGTTTGCAACATTGTTGCAAACTGTAATTGGAGGCACACTTATTCCTGGGTGGTCTGGTTGTTCGGTAGTTTCACTCAATATAATGAATGGAGTGATTCTACCGAACAATCAGGTGAATGCTGCATACATATCCCAGGTTAAGCTTAACACACAAATACACATATAATATTACAGGCAGTACACTAGAATATGTAGCACAGTCTTAAAGGGACAGTAGTCCCAAAAGTCCCAATATGTCCATAGATGCTGTTAAAAGGGCCAGTAGCAGCAATATACAGTACAATATGCCCCAAATAACCCAGGGGCCATAGTCAGTAGGTAGGAGGCTAGCAAACAGGCTTCTCCAGGGCCCAGTGGCGAGGTTGGTTTCGCCACACTTAGATAATGACATTGTTTGAAAATAAATTGAATCTTTCTAGATGTATCAGAGTCTGATCTTGACTCGAAAATTTGATTGGGAAAGGTACCCTTTCTTTTAATCGGATTTGATATGAAATCTATTTTGTATCCCAGAACTGTAATTACGATCCAGGCATCATTTGTAATCTGACTTCAGACATGGAAATAGTGAGAAAGTTTGCCTCCCAATTTTTCTGGAGAAGAAAGGGGAATTGTCATACTCACCAGACGATGATCTGAAGCGAGACATTCCTTGATGACCTCTGGATCTCCATGGTCTGCCACGAAGTGGAAAAAAATGGAGATGTCTGTTGTGTGTTAAATGAGGATCTGTTTGCTTGGAATAAGCTTCTTGGAACCTGTCTGTTTTGAGAGAAGCGGCTGGAAGAGCGGTTCCGTCCTCTTCCAGCCCTTCTGAAAACCATAGGGCTGAAAACTCTCTTCAGTGAAGTTTGAGCTTTGTCTAAGGAACTAAATAGGTTTACATATTTATTAAGGTCCTTAATAAATGAGTCTCCAAACAGGAGTCCTTCTGCTGGTGGTCCTGGTTCTGTAATGGCTAGGTTAGCTAATAGTGGGTCAATCCTTATGAGTATTGACCTTCGTCTTTCTGTGTTAGTTGTATTAGCATTTCCTAGAAAACATACAATTCGTTGTGTCCATCCTCTAAGGATGTCAATACTGGGGGAACTCCCTGAAGCAGAAGCTTGTTCTAGGACTTCAAATATTTTTGCCACGGGACCAGAAATATCCATTAGCTTGTCCTGACAGGGTTTTAGTGACCTGTCAAGTCCTTTGTTAGGATTCTTCCCCGATTTTGTTAGAAATTGTATTAAAGTAGGATCTAAGTCAGGGGTCTGTGCAAATTTTGTAGCTAAAGTCAGTCTAGGGCATTCAGCCTGCAGCATATTTCTTATTTTATTAATATTTAAGGTATTTGGCTACATGAGCGATTGGAACCCATTCGGCTGAACAGGGATTTTTCACATCATCTGGACTAAATAAAGGTTTTCCTGCAGTATCCACAAAAACGTTTTCATCATCAGATTTTGGTACATGTTCAGGTACCTCAGAGTAATCAGAATCAGCATCAGATTCTTCATCTTCAGAAGATGAGGATGATTATCAGAGGAGGTTTTATAAGAGTCAGGTTTGCTCCTGCGAATGGTCTTCCAAGCTCGTTTGTCTTCCTCACGAGCAGAGGGTATTTTGAGTAAGTTACTCTCATTCAATTTGCGTGATATATGCATTTCATTATAGTCTTGACCCTTCCTTTTTTTAGATGCTTAAGAGCAAGAAGGGGAATCATAAGATCCTTCAAGATAATGCTTATGCTTATGGGTGACCTTCCCAGCGCCAAATTCCTTTTAGACTCAACAGATGACCAAAATTGGTCAGATGGAGTATTAATTACCTCAGTCTGTTGCACAGGTTTGGTAGATTGGCTGATAGCATGAGCCACAGATTTTGCAATTGCCTATTACATAGAGGACATAGCAGAAAATATTGCAGATGATACTAATTTGCTGACAGATAAATAAACAATATTCTGTAATGAGTCCTCAGTGAGGATTTCACATTCAGCATTAGCACCAGTAATTGGTGACTGTGGAAGAGTTTTCTTAGACTCTTTAGAATTCATAATAATAGTCAAATTCTAGTAGTCTGCAATAAAATAATTCTAATAGTCTGCAATAAAGTAAATATTGCTTGATATATTTCAATAAAATTACAATTGTATACGTATTATTTGGTAAAATAACCTGAACTGGATACAAATTGTGTCAAGGTAATCTTTCTCAGAGAAGAAACAATGTCAGCTGAAGGACTCTGCTGAGGTAAAGTAGGCAGTAATGGGTGGGTAAAAAAGGGGCAGGAAAGAGCTAGCTGACAACCAACTAGCTGTGAAAAAGCCTGGGAAATGAAATCAGATTGAATCTGAGGTAAAGTTAATGTATGAAACAACTGAACGGTTAAACCCATTCTCGCCGCAAATGAGAGGAAAATTTAAATAAACTGAATGGCTTCAGATGGCAAAAAGGTGTTAACGAAAAAAATAATCGAAGGGCGAATAGCGTTCGGTTAGAAACGCACAAAAGATACACAAAATGACTGAACTGTTCGCAGACGAAAATTATAAGAGTATAATTGTAATATCGTTCATGAATTTGCCGCGAACAACCTCGTGAATTAAGTTTGGCAATAACTGAAATTATATATATACCTCAGAAATAAGAAAATAGAATTAGAAAATATTTAAAAAGAAATATTTGTGTTTACAATAATGGTATAAATAAAACAATACAAATGATATTCTAAATCAGCTAAAACTAAAGATTAAATAGAACATAGAATAAAGTAATGGATAGTGGGGGTGCAAAATTATACAACAATTCTCGAATATATACTTATACGTGAGGAACCTCCTGATCTTTCTGAAAAAATAACATAAGAACAATCATAGCATAATACTGTTATTTATACACTTATAGATCTATTGCAGAGGTAATGGGTCACTCACACTTTCCAGAGCCATAACAAGCACGCTCTGGCTTAGATGGCAGATGAATAATCAGCTTATTCAGGCTGTAGGATTCACTGTTGTGATGTCTCCTTTCCAGTACCCAAGAAGTATAACAATATCCAAGGTGATAAAAGTGAAATAAACTTTACTGGATACAAATACAAGGAAAATATACAGCATAAGCCAAACTTGATAAAAGTTAAAAGTCCACTAGCACTAACGCGTTTCGACCGGAACAGGTCTTTCTCAAAGTGTATAGTGGACATCTCTCATGGTGCTTTATATCTGGTCGTGTTGGAAATAGAACTTCGCGCCATTTGCCGGCGTTCCACAGTTACTTCCGCATTCGTGAACTTCCGGACCACGTGATGAATGATCGTCCACGCCCATACGTCATGCCGGTACTTCCGGATTTTGCAGTGTTTCTCATTCTGCTAACAGGCTTGCCGGAAATATGTGTTTCTCCATTTTGGAGTGGGGCAATATCGTTCCAGATATAATATGACTTCACACAAAATACAATATCATATATAATAGTAATACATATTGTAATCCCTAACTGCAAATTATAGAATCTAAATACTTTGTACTTATAAAACAAACGTTATAGTTGCAAATTCCATTCTTTAAGTAATGTCTTAAAGGAAAAGGGAAAATAAAAATATAAAAGTTAATACATTAAGTTACCATTCTTAATAATGTTTTAATACACAAAATTACCATTGTTAATAATGTTTTGATAAAATGAGGATGGTCGTTTAATGTTAGTATGGATAAATTCGTTATTTGTAGTATTTTTATTTTCTATTTAATTAATTTCCCTTTTCTTATTAAAAATTTTTTTTAGACGTAGCTTTCTCATAAACGTATTAATATCAGTATATGCATCAAATGTATTTAAAGTGCAGCTGGGTGCAAATTTAAAACCTTTATTAGGAATTCTATTATGTGCAGAGTTTAAAACCTTTTTTTGTAACGTATGTATATATATTACTTATCTCCACTAGAGCAGCAAAGAAAGAGGAAGAGGATTGGGGGTCATTCCCTATATATAGACTACGCCGGATGCTGATTGGCTATTGGATATTCCATTGTGCTTACTTGACTGTTT
Source organism: Pelobates fuscus (assembly GCF_036172605.1). Classification (NCBI taxonomy): domain Eukaryota; kingdom Metazoa; phylum Chordata; class Amphibia; order Anura; family Pelobatidae; genus Pelobates; species Pelobates fuscus. Next base: position 110,204,545 of record NC_086318.1, on the reverse strand, counting down.
TTTTCTTATATTGTTTCACTAAACTTTATTGAAATATTCTTTGCTGCTGGAGTTTAGTAAAGATAGTTAATGCATAATATGAGCCTCCTGTCTTGTTATAAAATGCAGTTTATGTGTCTCATGTTCCCTCTTTCCCTCATCTTTATTCCTCCCCATTTTCATTGTACCCTAAATTTCTAAAAATCTGACCTTTTGATAATGTACTTGCTAAGTTCAATTTACATATCATACATTAATATATTTGATAGCCCTATTTTAAATTAACTTATCCATACGTGAGGGTATCTTTGAATATAAAGTGTACACAAAGAAACAAGTAAAATGATGGCGCTGAATAATATTACACATAAGTAAGATTTGTTGGGAAGAAAGCAGCACTGTATAATCTGAAAAAGCTTCAATCACGTGTATAAACACAAACGAAAAATAAAGTTTGCTGTGTCTTTAAGACTAAAAATAAATAATTTATAGTAAAAGTGAACTATACATAAAACAATTAATATAATGGTATATTTGTACCCAAAGTGACAATGTGCACTGTGCAAAAACACAAAATTATGTGCAATACTGTGCAAATTCCAATACAAACCACAATAGTGATATGGACACCTTATACTCTTATACTCACTAAGGAGTATTCCACATTGCTTGTCACAGGGTCCCAATAGGTAATCCTACTCACGTGTAGTAGAGCTGAGTCAGGGAGTAGGATTACCATAGATCTCTTCTTCCTGCAATTCAACCCTTTTATCAAACGTATTTGCACTATTATCTTTTTCTCTCTTTACATACGGATCCTAGAAAGCCATCTTCACCTGATTCATATATAGAATATTCCTCCACATAGGCCATCGGTGCCCCATCAGGCCCAACTAAAGACTTTGTTTCGGCACCACTTATTCTTTGGACTTTGTTTATTTTAGTTGTACTATAGTCAGCTTTGGCACAACCCTCTTCTGTCTTGTCTTGTGTATTACCTTTGTCTATAGGGCCTAGAGGGAACCCTATTTTTAGGTTGCTTCCTCCTACATTATCTATTTATAGTATTGCTTTATTTTACTCCCAATAGGTATCTCAAAAAAGAGAAAAAGGACAAGCACATAGGGCAATATGTATAATAAAAAAGGAAAATATAATGGACTAAAAGCACTCACAAACGTAGAATAGTATGCTCTGAGAACTATGATGGCATCTCTGCAAATATAAAGGCGTCAGGCTGTGGTAAAGGTAAACAAACTTTATTCACAATATAGATAAAATCCGCTTCCAGGCAGGTAAGTCGACCTTTTTTCAAGTCTATCTTTCTCCTCCGATCAATGTTAAAGCCAGTTTTCTGCGTCGAATACCGGCTTCATAAGATACACAGAACTGGATACTTGGTACACTTCTTCCGGGAGGCGGGCTACCTTTGAATATAGGGGTTACTAACTATAGTGTTACGAATACATGTTTGTATTCGTAACACTATAGTTTCCCTTTAAATATAGATTATACCCTTGTGTTATTCTGTGTCATTTACAAAAGTGAATAAGAATGGAGGCAAAGTTCTGCATAGCAATGCAGCTAACCTTACTGGTAGAGCATTCTGAAAAGTTACTTCTAGAAATACAGTATTTGTTTGCAAGATTACCATATTTTCTATGTTGTTTATCCTCGTTATGCTGTTATCTGTCAATCTCTCCTTAAGCCAGGTCTGCTCCTCATATACTTTTTGTTATTTTTGTCTGGCTGAAATAAAATAATATAACATTTTGGGGCAAAGATGCATATCAGCAAGCCATAGCTGGAAAATAACATTGCAAACATTTCAACAGCCGCCAAATATTTTCCAGGGGAGCTTAAATAGACAGGAATAAAAGTTATCCACACAGCAGAAACTATCACCATGCTGAAGGTTATGAATTTAGCTTCGTTGTAGTGGTATGGAAGGTTCCGTGCACAGAATGCAAGAGTGAAACACACACATACTAGAACACCAATATATCCAAGGACAAGCGAGAAAGCAACCAATGACCCAGTGTCACATTCTAAAGAAATTGAAAAGCTGTCTTGGGTAATTTTCTTTACAGGGTGAGGAGGAGATAGTATATTCCAGGCTATGCACACAACAATCTGAAATGTGGTGGACAGGAAAATGAATACCTTTTGCTTTGTTGAACTAAAAAGCGAAGTCAAATTGCTATCAGGATGTTGCACGTTAAATACTGCAATCACTACAATTGTTTTACACAAAACACAAGACATACAAAGTGCAAAGGTAATCCCAAACCCTGTGTGTCTCAGCATACAGAAAGGGGCAGACGGTTCTCCCAAGTAGGTAATCGAGGAAAGGAAACATAATAAAATGGAGAACAGAATGCAAAAACTAAGGTCCAAATTATTTGCTCGTACAATTGGGCTATATCTGTAATATGTAAAAACATTGACAACACAGATTGTGAGAATTACTCCAAGCAATGCTCCTCCAAGTAGCACAGAGCCCAAAGTTTCTTTAAAGGAGATGTACTCCAGATTTTTCGGAACACAACGATCTTTTGATGGGTTTGACCAATATTCTAGAGGACATTTCATACATTCCAAGGAATCTACGGACAATAATGATTTAGTTATATACTGATATAATCACTAGATATTGGCAAAATATTGATATGTGAAACATAACATAAAATGCTATCTTTGCATTATGTAAGCCATATGGCTAGAAAATTGTATGGATGAAAATTGATTCTTATTTAAACATTTTACATCTATTATATTGTCAACTACACATTTGAAATGTGAATGTATTTGCCCCTTATTCAAAGATATACCAAGCCCTAAAACATGCAACTTTTATACTAATACAACTAATTCAAAGTAATTTACTTGTAAATCTTTTCACCCCACACCTGACCCTAATTTACTTAATTCTGCCTATAACACTACACTTAAAACTCCTAAACATAACTCTAAATCTACTAACACTAATACTTTTAACCATAGGCCTAACCCCAAATTTCCTACCACTATATAACCTAACTCTACATTTGTTAACCCTTACTCCTCTTAATCTGGCCCAAAAGCTCCCAACCAAAACCCTAAATCACATAACTCTAACACTTGGCATAACCTAAAATCTTTTAACCCTAAATCACCCTAACCATAGCATTCAGCCCTTAGAAGAGTGTTTACTAGGTTGTATATTTAATGTACTAAATTTTTCAATTGATCAGTTTGCAATTGGTCAGTTTTTACTCTGTGAATTCTCTATTGGTTCTGGTGACTATAGTGTCCCTTTAATGTGAGGTAAATTAGAGATTAGTGCCACTAATAATATACTGTTTTGCCTGCTTACCACCAGATGAGGACAAGAGGATGATGATAGGGTCAGGCTGCAGTCTGGCTCCACTGGTCTGGTGTTAAAACAGGCTCTCTGGAGGCAGTGCTCACAAAAATCAATGTACAGGAAGCAGCTCCATTTCTTGGGGCCCCTTACACAGATCATGGTCTGGGCCTCCAGGGCCTGACCACGAGCATGTCTACAAAGCCTGTCCATAAGCCTTATGCCTACAGACCCACCCATGAGTTTGCTCACAGGGAGTAGAGTGTATGTGTGTGTTCTTATGGAATGTAGTGGATAGGGATAACCGTTTGTGAATCTGTGTTTGAATGTGTAAGGGATGCAAGGCGTGTTTCTGTGCATGTAATGCAATGCACTGTGTGTCTGTAATGGGTGCATTGCGTATGTGTAAGAGATGCATTACGAGAAGCAGTGTGTGTGTGTGTAAGGGATGCATTGTGTGTGTGTGTAATGTGTGCATGGTGTGTTTCTGTGTGAGTGTAGAATGCATTGTATGTTTTGGTGTCTCTGTATGTGAGTAGGGATGCATTGTATGTTTCTGAGCATGAGTGTGTAGGCATGCATTGTGTGTTTCTGTGTATGTGTAAGGAAGCATTGTGTATGTGTGTAGTGGCTTAGTGTTGTCCCCTCCCCTCCCCTCCTGTCCCTTAGTGCTCTCCTATCCTTTAGTGCTCTCCCATCCCTTAGTGATTTCCCCTCCCCACCTGTCCCTTAGTGATCTCACCTGCCCCCATCGTCCCTTAGTGATCTCCCCTGCTTCCCCGTCCTATAGTGCTCTCCCCTGCCCTCCTGTCCCTTAGTGATCTCCGCTTCTGTCCCTTTGTGCTCTCCCCTGCCCCCTGTCCCTTTGTGCTCTCCCCTGACCCTTAGTGCTCTCCCCTGCCCCCTTCCAGTTCCCATAGTGCTCTCCTTGCCCCCTGTCCCTTAGTGTTCTCCCCTCTCCCCCATCTTTCCCTTAGTGGTCTCTCCAGCCCCCTCCCCCACATATTTCCCTTAGTGGTCTCTCCTCCCTCCCTCCATCTTTTCCTTAGTAGTCTCTCCCCCACCCTCATCTTTCCCTTAGTGGTTTCTCCTCCCTCCCCTCCATCTTTTCCTTAGTGGCCACCCCCCCCCCCCCTTGTAGGAAGACCCTCTCAGGGTTATTATCGACCTCCCACTGACAGAGTGAATACCAGGTGAGCTAACTTATGGCGTCACCGATCCATGGCTGAATGCAGAAATTCAGCCACTTCATTGTTAATGGCTGTGTGCTGTCCTGCTTTGAATGCTGCTCACAGCTCATCAGTCAGTGTGGGGCCACTAAACCTGGCTCCAGCTGACAGAGGGAGCTTATTAAAGACTTATTATTTCCTCAAGCTTTGCTCTGATAAATCCGCCTCATTCCACCGCATTCTACAGTTGTCAACTGTCTACATTTTCATTGTTGGAGCTTCTTAATATGGGGTAAATGGAATTCTAATTGTCAAACCTACAAGCAGCAGAGCCGGATTTATTTACTAACACCACCTCTAACAACTTCTTTACGCAAAAAAATGAATTAGCATTAAGTTAATTTGATACACAGGATGCGTAGCTAGCATAGTAACAGGCTCAATTTGTTTGCAGATAATGTTTCAGAGATACCAAAAAATACAATTATTTAAATTGCATTTCCTTTGAGAAAGGCTCTTTTGCTGCTGATGAAACGTTTGTGTGGGTGTGGGGGGGTGAGGGGGGGAGGGCGTTAGAGGTACACATGTCCAGCCCTTTGATGCTCTCTGTAAATGTTACATGTATATTTTGTTTTGTGATTTGTTGCTTATAGCCTGTATCACTGGCGTATTATAATGTTTCATGTGTTTGTTGTAATATATTATTTGATTGTATAATAAAGTGATTGATTATTAAGTTGGTGTGCATCCTTTTGTATATATACTATTGATTTTTTGGCATGATAGGGATGCCTCTTTAGGAGAGCACCCTTTTGCAAACTGTCTGTACAACCTTTACCAGAGTTTGAATATTGCCCGTGATAATACTGGCATGCCCCCCCCTCCCCCCCCCCCCCCCACCTTCCTGGTATCATACTGATAAGTTGGCAGCACTAAGACCTGCAGCAGAAATTACTTTAAGCACTTGGTTCATAACAGCTTGGTTTACATGGTCTATTGGCATACGCTGGACTTTTAAAATCAAAATAATAATCAATAATTCATGCAGAAAACTCTCCATGAGTTTCGATGTACTTTTGTGCCTTTGCTCAGTCTTTAATAGAACATTACGTTGCTAATGCTAACAAAGCAGAATTGATATCAGGCTGTGAAACACAGGATATTATAAATCTGATGATAACAAAATACTGATTTGTCACATTTTACTGCTTGCTAAATACAATCCGTTCTCTGATTATGGCAAAGTTTCCCACATGTTTTATAAAACTCATTAGTGACAATAGAATTTGCAAGCCTTCAAGCTGAATTATTTGATTAAAACCAGTGATGTGTAGAAGAACCAGAAGGGAGAGATAATATAAATGAATATAGATTCAAAAAACATTTAAATAACCAAGTTACATTTTGTCATAAGGAACAATATTTATATTTAAAGTAAAGACCCAACATTTTTTCTTTCTATCATGAAAAATGCTTGCTTTAAAGGGCATTAAAGAAAGGTAACAACTTTGAGCTGCTGAATAGTTTTCAGGGAGGATGTATGAAGGGGGATTCAGAAAATATATCAAGGCATCTTTTGTGGCTACTGTAGCAGCCTGCCTTGTCATATATATTACAAATGACTGTATGTCTGATTCTTGTTGACCAAACGATGTATGATCTTGTAGATAAAAGGCACACTCTAAGCACATTAATCACTATAAGAAGGGGTTATGGTGCTTAGAGGGTGTTTAAATAGTTCTTAGGTAGTGCACCATACGCTCAGTGTTTGTCAACTGGTTTCGAGCATTTGACAGTAGGAGTCTGATTAAAGGGATCCTATAGTGACAGGAAAACAAAGCCGTTTGTGGCATTATAGGGTTATTAGGTCCCCTCTCCCTCACGTCCCCCCTCCCGCGGTGCTGAAGGGGTTAAAAACCCTTCAGCCACTTACCTGAATCCAGCGCTGATGTCCTTCGACACTGGGTCAGGCTCCACCCACGAGTCAGGCTGACATTGGCGGGCGACACCTAATGTGCATGCACGGCAATGGCCTCGCGCTCATTAGACCTCCCCATACGAAAGCATTATTCAGTGGTTTCCTATGGGGGAAAATCTAACGCTGGAGGTCCGTGAGGACATCCAGCATCAGAAAACGGACCAAAAGTCCGTTTGGATTCGAGAAGCGCCCTCAGTGGCTGTCTGGTAGACAACCACAGAGGGCAGACTTAGAGCTGCAATGTAAACATTGCAGTTCTCTGGAACTGCAATGTTTTACAGTGCAGCACTAAGTGCAAAAGGGTTACAGCTCCCAGACTACTTTAATTAGCTGAAGTGGTCTAGGTGCCTACAGTGTCCCTTTAACTTTAAAATAACAACATATAACTGTAACGGAATGTACGAAAACTGTGAGGGAAACAATTTAATTAGCTTACTGGACTCATTACTGATTTTGCCATCCTCACATGAGATGCAGTCAAAACAGCAAGAATGTCTGCCTGGTTGGACTGCGCGTCTGCTGCCTGGAAGACAACTTGTGCTACACACTGAAATGGGGACCTAGAAAAAAGAATAATAGTAATTGAACAATTTGGTTGTGGTTGTTCACTTCAATATATCTGTACTGTATAGTAAAGTTGGTGACGGTTAAGTAGATGTGATGCATATGAGTTTCTGTTATATTCATGGCCTTCAAACAAATTGAATTCCAAGTAATGTATCAGTTATGGTGAGTGAAATATGATCTTCAAGATAAATACATGGTTTTGAGGAACACTAAACCCGCAACTGATGTTAATTTACTTAGCTCCAAAATTTCCCAAAACGAAAGAGGACTCTTGAAATGCAGAAATATAGTGAATTTCATTGGTTTGGAGAATCCCAATTGGCTTTACTTTCAGGAGATTTCTCCTTAACATTGTGGCTCTCTAGAAATGCAATATCCTTTATGTTCCTCTAGCATGACTCCCATCCTAATTAATCCCCAAACTGAAATAAAATTACCGTACCTCTTTCTGTGATCCTTGCCAAACTATAATGTTTTCATCTAGCCTGAAATTTTCATCTTGACTGAACTCTCCCACATGGGCAAAAACATAGGTTTTGCTCTCCTTTTGCCAATTCACCAGGTCATATGATGGGTAAGGGTCTCCATTTTGGTCAAAGCTTACTTTGTCCCCGGCAGCAGTGGTGAAATTTACACGTTTTAGATATCTCACCAGCTTTAAAAAAAAAAAAAAAAAAAAACACATCAAAGGTTACCTTTGTTTGTGATTTCTATGCTTTTGGAACATGTAAATACATACATTTTCATTTTAATTACCAACATCAAAACTGTTAATACAAAATATAGATTGAATGTGGTAATATATTAATATTATTCTTATAAATTGATTGCTAATACTAAACTCTTGCTACTTTAGAACAATTCCCCCTTCAGATTCCCATGCTGAGAACTGTACTTTATACAATTTAATATGTATTATAGTAGAATATATTGTATTTTAAGATAGATTTGCTGATGTACATAGAATATCAGAATATCATGCACTTGATAAGATCCCTGTGTTGAAAGAAACACTGTAGGCACTTTAACACGTTCATCTTATTAAAGTTGCTATAGTGGTTTCAGCCCTACCCCTTAAAACCCATTATTTTACTAATGAAAAGGCATGGAAGCGCGGCTTCAAGCACATTCTCTTTTTAATTTGTCTGTACTAAAGTTTTTATGCTATCTTGGCCCTTTGTTTTCTCTGTGCTTTATATTTCAGACCATTGCTGTATTTATATATACACCTTGGATTATACAGGCTATTGCTTTTAGTTAACGGCAATGCACTTTTATTGGGTTCCTATTTAGTGGACTAGTCCCATGGTTCTTTTGGGCGCCATTTGCCAAGTTTATTTAAAATAAAAAATGGTACCAGGAAAATGGTAGAAAACAAACTATTTTATTAATAATAAAAAAGAAAAAAAAATATTGAACAACATAACACAATACATTATATTACTAATAATACCTTCCAAGGACTGAACATGTCTTTAAGAGAAAAATTTATTTCCTCATGTGCTGAAAACATATTATGCAAAGCATGTGCGACAGCATACACAGCTTTATAAACATTGTATGAAATACGAAGATTTTGAACATCCAGATATACATTGTCAGTTCCATTTAAATCTTCTAGACCAGTGCATACATTCTTAGCAGTGTTATTCTTACTGTGATATGAACAGTTAAAAATGTCTTCCCAAAGTTCAACAATGAAGGGGTTAGTATTTTGCTGGTATGGGTGGATATTAAGAAGAAAACTTGTCAATTCTGTAATTTTTGCTTTCCGAAGGGCAAACCCAATGGTGCCACCAAAGTGCGTATAAGCTTGTTCATTAGAAAAAAGTGTTGACGTTGACCATGCTTCGCTGGCAAGCCATTGAATTCCAGTTATATTTTGTTGGTATACCTCTCTGATGATTAATCCCACAGATACTTCAGTAGAAATTATTAACACAACTTTGACTTTGTAGATCGAGATTTTTTTTACAATCTGGTAGACCTTTCCTTGAGTGGAAACTGTCGGGATAATTTCAGAAAAAGCCACGCAGATGCCAGATTTAGTTGCTTCATTTTTAAACAAGCCAACAGCATCCTGTCCATAATCATTATTTTCACTTATTATGCCAATCCATGTCCACTTGAAATAATTAACCAGCTGTACTAGCGCTTGGGACTGAAACAAATCACTTGGGATAGTACGAAGAAAAGTCGGATAATTGTGTTTGTCGCTTAAGCAAGCACATGAGGAAAAGTAACTGATCTACAGGGGAAAACATTTTTAGATCATGAATAAGAAAGATTATAGAATAATAATATAAGGATCCACCATCTGCTAGATTAGTCCCATCAGTACCAACCTATTTTTAGAAATGTTTTCAATTCGTAATAAAACAACATTTTAAAGGGACACTTTAAAGGACCTTAAGCACTAGAGCTTATTGAAGGGACTATGATGCAATGATTATTTGGATATCATCACCAGATTTCTGTCAAAAAATCCGAGCAGTCTAAAAAAAAATAATAAATAGACTCTCTGAGGTCAAGCTCACTGTGTAAATCTGTAGCATTTTCTTGATATTTTTAAAACTCTGTAATTACTTTTAGTTATGTTTTCTGATCACTGTAAAAGTTCTAATGCAGTATCTAATGTTCCAATTTTACTTATGTATTCATTTTCGTAAAACAGCAAGTCACGTTTGCTTTTTTCAGGAATCCAAATTATTATTGACAATATACTCTTTAATTGCAAATTGCTTCTGTGACCCCTTAAATATTTAACAAAATATATTTAACAGTACACCTTTATTAGAATTTCACTAGTGTCAAATGGTTTTCATTGTACCGGAGAAAGCATAGAATTACAGTAAATGATATATTGTGGGCAGTAACCTGTAACCTAATGAAAATGATTTCTCTGTTCTAACTTTCCTGGGACCCATTGAAACAGTATGGGGGCTTAACTTTATTTCATAACCCATGGGTTAAGACACACTAAACTTGAGAGTATATTTGTTTACCCAATAAAAAGCAACTAATCAGATATCAAGTAGAACCTATTCTACAGATAAATGTTTTACAAGAGGCATTCGGGAGCTTTGTACAAAACAGTTCGTGTTAGAACTGTAGCAACAAAAGTGAGCACCATGTGTTCTGTAGTAAGGTGTCAGGAGGGTTCTTGTCTTTAATGTAGACCATATGTCTTGAGCGGATGGAAGGGCTAGAGTCGTTGAAAGATGGCACGGATCCATATACAAGACAAGCAGCTGCAGAATTCCAGATGTCTTAGAGATAGTATATAATACATAAATAGTACTGCTTGAAGTGGAGTCAATTTGCCTCTATTCCGTTTTAATTAAAACATTATGATATTTGTGAAATCCTGCAGAACTGGATGTAGTGAAACACCAGATAACTACCTTCGTGTTAATACATGTTAAGTAACTCATCACTGAGCCTATAATATGTAGTTATCGTAGACCACCTACATTTGCTTAATATGGATCAACATTTAATAAATATGGCTTGCACAGGCCTTACCTTTTCACCCATTGTTCAAGTTTGCACCATCTCTCTTTTTGGATTTAAGGACTGTTATTAAAGAGGAGTGGGAGACTGACCTGATTACCTGCAGGTACTTGGGAGAGTGGCTGAACACTCTACTTATTTGGAGTGCAAGTGGCTGGAGCACTGTGAATAATCCTTGTGAGCTTTTCTTATTCTGTATAATATACAGTTAACCTATACCGCATGCACCTTTCTTACTTTATCTTTATTATAAAGATATATTATATGGACTAAACGGTTTCATCTAGATTTTTATAAATGCTGCATATTTTTAAAATGTTCTTAAAGGACCACTATAGACACCCAGACCACTTCAGCTTAATGAAGTGGTCTGGGTGCCAGGTCCATCTAGGATTAACCCTGCCTGCTGTAAACATAGCAGTCTCATTGACAGCCGCTAGAGGTGCTTCTGCGTTTCTCACTGTGATTTTCACATGAGAAGACGCCAGCGTCCATAGGAAAACATTGAGAATGCTTTCCTATGGACTGGCTGAATGCGCGCGTGTGAGCATTCAGCTGATGACGACCTAAGGAGGAGGAGAGTCCCCAGCGCAGAGGGAGCCCGGAGCTGGAGAAAAGTGAGTGTTTAACCCCCTTCCTCGCCCTTCAGCCCGGCGGGAGTGGCACCCTCAGGGCACTATAGTGCCAGGAAAACTAGTTTGTGTTCCTGGGACCATAGTGGTCCTTTAAAGTAGGACAAGTTGGACACCATGAGATTAAATAAGCACAGTAATATTTTAATTGAGTCTAAACTAAAATTGCACCTTTTTCTTTCATAGAAAATCTGTGAAAATATATAAACAATAATAGATACTAGAAACTGATAATGTTAAAGGGACACCTCTCTGCCCAAATATAAATTTAAAAAATCACTATTAAGTAAATATTCCCCCAATGAAAACATGTATGTATGTATTTTTAAATGTTAGTACATCTAATAACCCCACGGCTGTCAATCATGCAACCAGTCCTGTCAGGAAGTAACAGGACTGGTTGCCTGATTGACAGCCAGGGGGTGTAACAAGGTTAATTTATAAAAGTGTAAATTTCTATTGAAATCTGCGCTTTTTATGTAATGAAATAAAGAGGACACACTCTTCACACATAAAGCACTTCAGCAAGCTAAAGTTTTATGTTTGTGTGGAGTGGTATTTTAATTGAAATAACATTTACAGTAGTTATAAAGTTTTGGTCACAATATATTTGTTACTGGAATAAAAGTCTACATATTCGATTAAATAAAATACTGCAGACTATGTAGACTATAAGACCCATCATTAGAGATACATTTTTCTATTTTGTATGGGAAATAGCTGGTACATTGTACATGACAATTCACTGTGATAACTTCAACATTCGTTTTCATTCATAAAAGACCTAAATCTGCAGAAAATCCCACTGCGATAGTGATGAAATCAAGAGACATGACAACGCCCATTTTTTGTTATAAGCTACATATATTGTATATTGCTCCAATTTTTATTAGAATTCCTTTTATACACAAATAACAATTTTATATATATACAATAGGAAAATGTGAAGCTGGGACATACCACTGGCATGTTGAAAACTCCCACCAACCTTGCCACAGCAATAGATTGAGTAGACCACATTCCTCCAATGATCGCAGCCACCAAAGGAAATGGTGAACATCTATTTGCAGTAATACCGATCCCAGTTGTCATGGATAGAGCTGTTCTCGTTGCCTGGAAGTAGGTGTGACAAACATCATAGATTCTGTATCCCAACGTCACATTAGGAAGCAATGCATCATTTCTGTTTATTTCTTCAATGGCAAACATCATTGTTTGTGCCGCCTGGAAGTCACTTTGACTAAAACTGAAAGAAAGTGTATATTCCTGCATATTACAGTACTGTAAAACAGTAATCCATCCTGAACTGATATTCTAAAATGGATAACAATAGTACACATTACTATGTATACTGTGAGTCTTGACTTTCATCTGTAGAGTTAGAAAATCCTCAGGATGATTGAAAAGAGCCAGAATATAGTCATATATGGAATTTCTTACCAAGTTTATCCTAAACCAAAGGTGTTTAGTGAATACTGAGATATATACCTTTAAATGCATAGCAATTGTATGTCAACGATTTCTATCTTAACGGGACACTGATAGACTAAGAATACTGAGGGGCAAAAATATATATCTGTACAGGGAAAGAGAACCTAAGCTGTTCTAGACATTAGCTTCCTAGCTCAATAGCTATAAATAACATTGTTCCTTATCAATGACAAACTATGACATTATTAATGCTTGTCTAATGCATGTAAGACTTTCTGAGGTTTACAAAGTAGCAAAATACAGACTGTAGTTCATGCCCAATAGCATGTGGGCGGCAGATGTGTGTGTGTACCTTTTAGTAGTTCTTGATTTCAACACATGACTATAAAGACCAAATGTCATAACATCTAACCAGCAAAGACAAAAGAGAACTGGGGGCATGCCCAGAACATGCATTTTGCAGGAATGGTGCTGCCGTTGTGACCAAAATGTATAGATAATACAGATTAAGGAACAGCTCACACATACAAATACAATTTTACATTTTTTATGGCTACCTAAAATCACTTTTATCAGCAAACAAATATGGGGTTCTGTTCCACCATATGTCCATATTGTGTTAGGCCACCATTACGTCACAGTACCCCAATATCGGTGGTTCCTACACTAATTCCAATGTGGAAGACAAATGAAGTGGTGCTAGTGCTAAATAATCTAAAGTGTATTTTAATAATATGTTGTAAGAGCATTGTGAATATATATAATGCAAAATTAATGTAATAAACGCAATAAAAAAAATGCAGTGTCAAAACAAAACAATTATAGTGATAGTGCTTTGATGTATGTACTCACAATGCACATCATATATCTGCTCTATGAAAATTACAATTAAAGCGACATTGCTATTCAATACCTCTTCAAGTTTATACTACCCTGTGGTCACTTCCAAGTGGGCCAGGGCGGGATGCTCAACCCAAAAGGAATCTGGTCTGAATTCCAAACTTACATAGTAAAAACAATTGTGTCTATCACATTAAATTTGCATTATATATATTCACAATGACCTTACAACAGAATATTAAAATACACTTTAGCTTCCTTAGCACTAGCACTTTTTAATTTGTCTCCCACGTTTGAATTAGTGTAGGATCCAGCGATATTGGGGTACTGTGTAGTACTGATGGCCTTAACAAAATATGGTGGAGCTAAATCACCATATTTGTTTGCTGAGATTGGTGACGTTAAGTAGCCTTAAAAAATGTAAAACTATTGTTATGTGTGCGCTGTTCTTTAATCTGTATTATGTATAACATCTTACCTGTACATACCTAAGCAACGTATGTTTGGATACGCTTAGCACTGATAAAAAAAAATAGGTTTTGTCTGCACATATCTGAGAAAAGTTTCCTAGTGAAATTTCCCCAATGTAGCTAATGATTAATTGTCTCAAAAACTCTGTTACCATTATTAAGAAATGAATAGGCATCTGCGGAAAAGCCTTAATGTAAGAGCAAGTTTAAGTCCAGCTTTCTATAGATTACGGTTCATTTTTCAGAAATTTTTGTTTGCATAAAATTCTAACAGTCTGTTACTCACCCACTGCATATTAATCTGTTTGGTTCTTCTCTAAACGAAACTTCAGGCTGTGATTCTGCATAATGCATTGAAAAGATTCCCCCAATGTCCACCTCTCCTTTCCTAATTATACCTGGTAGGTCAAAATGTCCATTCAATGTGCATGGTGGCTTGATATGTTTATCAGCTGCGATGCTTATTAAAAAAAGGAATCTCAATCTTAACAATACCTGCTTGAAATTCATTCTGACAGTAGGCACCCATCACCAGATCAAAAAGGTTCCTTTATCCTGCAAGAAGCCTTTACAATTTATAGATAACTTTTCATGCCTGAAGAAGCTCTTTTTCCAGCTGAGAACAGCTAATGAGCTAAAACACACTCCCTATGGATAATCCTCAAATTGAGCTAGGCATGGCATATCTTATTAAGTGTAGCATTGTGAGCTGGTTTTCTGTTCCTACCAGGCAGTGTTATACAATATACATGCGTTTGGAACTAAGGTTATAAAAAATAATTTCTTATTTGGAAAGCGGTAGCTGTGTTACGTTTAGCATAATGTTGAAAGCAGGGCGTAAGGTGCAAACTCAGCCCAGTTTGTGTCATCACAATTCTACAAAACGCAGTACATTAAAATGCATTATATTATAAATAAAACATGTGTTTTCATTTTGCACAAACCTCAAAATGAAATTACAAATTAATAAGCATTGTGTGCTTTTCCCTCCAGACTCTATAAAAAAGCTCAGAATATAGTTTCGATATTTAGTATTCTGAATGGTTCTATAAACTTGTATGCCACACTAGCTTCACCTGCTAACAATTCCTATACCTTCTAATCTCCCTCCTTTTATCATTTATATGCTTTCTTTTTCCTACATTTCCACTAAAACATAACAGTACGCCGTGGCTATTAAGGGTTCCTCTGAAGAATAAGGAATTATTATTGCCCTTTTCTAAACATCGAGAAACAAACTAACCGAAAAAAACAAACACAATAAAAACGAGGACACATTTTATTATACCAAAATGTATGACAAATGACTTCATAATGCTGTAAAAATTACCTAACACCAAGTTAATTTAGACAAGTGATTTTGCTTACATTTTATGAAGTGGCCTGGGTGCAGTGGTCCTGTCTTTTTAACCCTGCAATATTAAACACTGCAGTTTTTTAGATTAGGGTTAGGGTTGCTAATAGTGTCGTGAGGTACCTTCTATGCACTGACCAAGTAAAATGTCACATGACGCAGAAGCTCATAGGAAAGCATTGAATCCAATGCATTCCTGTGGGCAAGCTTGGATGCATGAATGGAGCGTGCCATCTATGAGGAACACTGGACTGGACCATGGGCAGAGGAGGCAATGCCTCCATAATGAATGTTCCGAAAGTAGAGAGGTGAGAAAGCGGTAAGTAGACTTTTCTTTTATTCATTTTTGTATCATATGGTGGAAGTATATGTATATATCGAGGGACAGGGGCACTATAGCATTAATAATGCTGGTTTGTATTCTTAATGATAGTGTTCCTTTAAGGATAATAGGGTTAATTCTCTTAGCTTACCTAATTTGGCTATTTTGGCTTACAGTTTTGATACCCAGAGGTCCCTTTATACTTAAAAACATTTATCTGACAATGATGTATGGTCACCATCCTTTTCACATCCTGTTCTCACTTCTACATCTGTGTTCTATTTTTTTGGTCTGTCCTTTCATACATCAATTTGCACTACACCGTATTCTCATTATTAGGTTATCTTACCGGTAGACATATTGGATCCTCCTATTAGAAGCTCCATTTTTCTTATCTATCACACGCACTTATTGCACATATCGCTTCTATAGCATCACTATGGTTCCGTCACCACGGAAGTAGCTACGGTGCACGCTTCCCGTCATCACGTGTACGTCCTTCCACGCATGCGCAGTTGATCTCCCCACACTACATGGCATCAGGACACAGACTAAGGTGAAACACCTGCACTGGGTAAGTTATCATTTTTTGGGCACTTTATGTCTTATAAATACACTGTACTTTTTAAGTGCTTTGCACTTATCTTGATAAAGACCTGCGGGTTGAAACGTCGATTATTTTCATTTTAATATTATTTAATTCATTTTTTTCTAAAAAAAATCCATTGAGTGCTCTCATTTCTTCATCTCTCATATAATCTTCACACTGTGCAGCACCATGGTTGTTTGGAGTTAAACTATATTAAGGTAGAGTCTCAGATTTCTTATTTTTTGTTATGCTTTGCTCCTCTTCCTGAGTTGTGTTTCAAAGCTGTTGTATACAGCAGACACATACTCCAAGGAATCCATATATAAAGTGGAAATATGAGGCAAAAATGTGGTTCTTTGTTGAGCTCATTTGCATATGCCTACCCAGAATCCCTTGCAGTAGTGAGAGCACTTTTAAAGTGAGATTTCTGTGGGAAAAGCAAGTCCCATGGCTTTACTGGTGTGTGTATTTACGTTTAGCAATGTAATATATATATATACACAGGTACCTAATTTCAGGGCCCTATTTAGCCTTGTACTGCAAAGAGCCCCAGATGGATTTTTCCCCTCAAGTAAGAGGGTTAATCTCATAAGAGCAGACATTAGACTGTGAGAGTAGGACCTGCCAAGAATGGGGTACATTGACGTTGTGGCAGGCTTATGCAATGTATGATCATATAATGTAACTAAACCCCCATTATTTTTGCCTAGATTAAGTTTTTTATTTAAAAAAAAAAAAAAAACCTAATAAAATCTGTCAGCATTGAAGTTGCTGTTTCGTGGATAAGTGAGTGCGCTGGATCTTGTGTAATATATGTATATATATATTATTTTAATTAGGATTGTTAGAATACTGACCCCCCTGAAAGTAATGAATAAAATATTTGTAAAAACTCGATTAAACATACCTGCAATCACGTGTGACTCCTCACAGTATTCAGATCTGCTTACTGTGAAGTCATCAATCCTGGTAACATTTGCCAGATCAGATGCTACTCATAAAGAAGTAGTGAGGAGGACGTGTGCGTGACAATTGCAGCAGTGATCTGCTAAACAATGGCGAAAATAAATATAACATCTGCAAAGTGTGCCAGGGTTTTCCACTAAAGATTCCATTAGTAGAAATTCCAAGTCATTTCAGAATACATTTCAAATGTTATGCCAAAATAACAGAAATAAAAATTATAATTATTATTTTTTTTTTTTTTAAATCTCCAAGCCAACTCTATACCTTCTTTAATTATTTAGGCCTAAAGTATGACATTTTCTTTAAAAGCTGATAACTAAAGCTGACACTCTAGTTATTAACCCTTGCAGATTTCATGTTATGGCCTTGGGTACTAAATCGAGAGTTAACATTAGATCTAAAGAATAACGTATTTTCAATTCTTTTAAGATTGACTTTAGCTTTGCCCTAGTTTTCGTCTTTAACCAAGTTTCCATATTAACAGCCTCTGTGTCAATCCCAGCATTGCTTCCTCCCTGTGTTATACTCTGCTACTCCGTGTCCCACTGTCCACATTGATTGAGTAGGTGGCAGCACTGCAGGAAATCCCAGTAGCGATGTGTTGTGGAAATGATTTGGTTTCACATGAATAAACAGAGGACAGTAATCGACATTCACATCAACTTATTGTACAGAGTTCATTTCCTGGCAGTTAAACACACATCATCCCTGAAGGTTTACATATTTGCATCTGCGCCAGTTAAAATGTTGTCCAGTCGCTTCTATTACTATGCTCTCCATTCAGGTGAACGGAATAGTGAATAAAAATGAATTTCTAGTCTGTGTTATAGTCTTAGTTTTTGGTTAAATGTAATGTCATTTACCTTCTGATATGTTCAAGGTCTTGTTGTGTGATGGCTGAAATATTAAATGTCAGATGTTTGATATGGACTTGTTTACTACTGACATGGGGTTATTTTTTATTTTTTATTAACATCTCTAAGTTAATATAAATCCTGCCTATAGTTACACTCCATAAAATGCCTTGGTAGATTTCAGTAAAATTCTTTCTCTTGTTTTAATCATGATTTATTACCGGAGCGACAGACAGTGACACCTAGCAAACAATGTGAAGAACAGAAGATGATGGAATCAATAAATGTGAAGCGGTTCTGATAAAATGTTTATTGATTTTTGTTTCTATTACAACCACCACTTTTCATTGTCTTCTCCCCTGTGTTCTGTGGTGATGTTTGCAGGAATCATACATAGGGAAGAGGATGTTCCTCCATTAGAAACAGCAAGATACTTATGGACAATACCAGAGGGCTTACTAGCAAGAAAACACCCACCAATGCATCTTATAAACACTCATACATGTAAAAAACTTGTTATTTGTTCCCAGGACCTATGGGGATCTTTAATGACTCATTTATTTTAGAATGGTCAGGGACAAACCGAGGTCAAGGGAATGAGAAGACACGTAAGCGTAAGCCGAGCCTAGTATAAGGATAGGAGAGGTAAGCAAAGTCAAGAAACAATCCAAGTCAAGACCGTAGAACACTAGGAGAATATAAACACACTGAAGGGGCAGGCAAGCTGAAACCACGACAGGTACCACCACAGTAAGTGAGTACCTTTTATACCCTGTCTCTTTAATTGATATCCACGCCCCCAGAACGTCCTGGTTTGAGATTTCCCGCGGGTCGTGACGTCATTGACGTCATGACGTCGGCGGAGTTGCGCCGCGTCATAAAAGGGGCGGGGCTATCGCAGCTGGCGTCCAAAGTGCCGAAATTGCTGGAGAAGAAGGAGGTGTGAGTGGCAGGTACCATGACAGTAATAAAGTCATACAGTGTACAGAGTCTATAGGAAAGTCTAGTGTCAAAGGGTAAATCATTAAGTACTTGATGTGAGATGGTACGATCTAATCATAAAAGGATATGTATAAAGGTAATATTAACATAGTAGTAAAATCTGTCTATAGAGGAACATCTAAGAGAGTGAAATGAACTGGGGTAAATGTCACGATGCGTAAACCTAGGACTAAAGATTTTTATTCAGGATATTGAGCTGCTCTGTAATCTATTTCGGGATTCTATGACATTCAGACATTTTTCACTTGCATCATTCACACCATGCATTGTTGTGGTGCTCTGTAATAATGTTACGCACACTGCAGGTCACTTTGGAACTCTGCAATACTTTCATAAACACACACATTACTGAGGAACTCTATTATTGGATTCTGAAACATATTCCCTCTTTACATTTCCAAAAAATTCTAATTATCTTTATCAACATTCCTACCGCAGCGCCAGCTACCCCACACCCATTGACAAGTGTAACACCAATTATATTTTGGATAATCCAGTGCTGGTACGCTTGCACCGTAAACCATATTGTTCCTGAATGTACATCAGTGTGCATGCTGTAAATTATATAAAAACCACCCTGTTACTGAATACATTATTTTCATTTCCTGGACCTTAATTACTATAGATTATACTATAATACTATACTATCTATAGTGAAACCATTCATATCAACTAGTGCCAACACAAAAAAAAAACATTCCCCACGGCTGTCAATGTTTAATCCTTCTATATAATTCAAGGTCAATCCACTTGAAAAACCTTTTGCACTAATATTATCCATCACGTCTCTTAACCTTAGGTTAAATACTTCTCTGAACTTCAAATTGAACGAAGCACAGAAATATACGAGTGCTTTACAGTATTAGTAAAACCTTGCCATTCTTCTTGGGAAAGTGACATAACAACACAATGCTATTAAATAGATTATTATTTCTGTTTTACCATCTCTATGGTGAGAAGATTTCCAAATCATTGCACTGATTCTGTGCACTGTGTATAATGTCATTTAAATGTTGCAATGCCCTCATGGTTTCTTTCAAATGCCCATTCGATCAAACAACAATTCAGTAGGCATGAAATTTTCATCTGCAGGGAGAATGAGGAATACCAGCTATTTTGATGTTCAGAGTGATTACAATTAAAGCTATATTATTTTCTACAGTGATTTGCTTCACATTCATTAACATATTTTAACCTTGAATTGTCTATGACGTACTTTTGGTCAGCAGTTTGTAGAATTCATTCCATAGCGTTCTTCGATATATCAGTGATTTTGTTTAGTAGTGATAGAGGGTGCAATACATGTTTTGACAACTCAATGGCAAATTTGATATTTAATTTCCAAGAGTACTTATTGGAAATACATTAGAAATGGATAGAAAGCGGAAAAAGACCTTTAATATAGATACAATTATCACATAGAAAAGATTAAGTAGGTGGTGGTTTTATTTCTATTGTTTTGGGTTATGCCGATGCTATTTTACTTTTGTGATGGCATAATAGAAGAATGAATAGCAAAAATGAATATATTTTAATAATCGGCTTCCTCAGCACAGACTGAGTAAAACGCGATGACATGACGCGGACGCCACATAGGAAAGCATTGATTGAATTCTTTCCTATGTGAAAGTTTGAATGTGTGTGTGGTTCTCGCCGTACATGCACATGAAGTCCCCAAAGCTCCTATATGAGGAGCATGGGATTGGACCATTGCGGACATGGTCCAATTGCTATGTCGTCTTGGAAGAAGTGGTGAGCATCCCAGCGGTAGCCTTGGCATTGGAACAAGGTAAGTAAAAAACAAGGTAAGTAAAAAAGAGTTTTTTTTTTTTTTTTAATTCTTTATTTTGGCGTGCATAGTGATGACAAACATGCTGGCACTGCCACAACAGCAGGTACCGGCCATTTTGGGTTAATCGACATGGGTTACATTTTTTTTTTTTTTTTTTTTTTTTTTTATAATTTTCATGCTTGGTTCAGGGTTAAACAGTAGCTATGTCAGTATAACAGGCTACATAAAACGTTGAAGATCAGAATGTAGACTGACATTAAGGTTAAGTAATAAGATAATACAAGTACTTGCTTAACAGGTTAGCATTAAGTGTTAAGGTTAGCAAGAGAGAGTAATTTGATAGTTGGTGGTGTGAGAGCGTAGACTTTCAAGCTAGATCAGCTGACTATGTGCGTGGTATTATCTATTCTGTAGCATTACATTGCGTGGTATTTCTGTAGATACATTGCTTGTAGATAGTGTGGGTATCAGGCTATGCTTCTTTAGTTAGTTGTGCTAGAAATTCCATGCTACATACTATATATGACATCTATATGTATATTTAGTGTTACAGTATGCATGACTAACTGGCTCTGAAAATGACAATGATACCTTGTCTGTGCTATACATATTAACGACAGTATTAGTAGGTCTCACGGCAGTAGATATGTACATTCTAGATTACAGTGGTGGCTATTGTGGCTTAGCACGCATATTGTTGAGCGTTCTAATATAACTTAACCTCTGGGATCTAGGCATTAACAATAATGGTCGGAGGCATTGTCCATTATGGCTGTGTAGTCCTGGTGGCATGGCAGCAGGCTATCTCGCCGTGGGGCTTCGAGAGTCAGTCAACTCCTTCAGTCGGCAAAAGCAGGACTCCAGCAGATGTGTCCCAGTGAGCTTCAGCGTCGCGGGCCATTCTATATCTTGTGTCTCGGGTTTGTGTGGTAGCTGGTGGACCCGTACCGACCAGCTTGATATCTGCCCGCAAGGCAGCGGCTCCCCTGTGAGGTAAAGCAATTCTTCTCCTCTGGTCTCGCGAGGGACGACTCACAGGTGGTCCTGATGGTTTTCCCAGGTAAATACTGCCAGGCGGTGATGGTACATTAGCTGTTTCTGCACGGCGGCGGTGGATAAGGTGGTCACCTGCAGCCCGCTTTCTCCGTCGGTATACTTTAGGCAGTAGCAGTTTTCTCTTTGGCGCAGTCAGGTTGATGCGAAGTGACTGTCAGCTTTTAGGAGGCCGCTGAGGTCGCTTTGTGTTGCGCTTGTGTTCTCCTCTGTCCGGCTCCCCTGTGGCTTGTGTCCGTTTTGTGCGATCAAGCAGCATGGACCAGAAGTTATCAAAGATGACCCCCAGGGCATCCGTGGCATGGTCCCTGGGGTCTGCTTTATCCTGTTGCGTTAAAGATTTTTTTTAAATAGGATGGATAAGATGTACGTGAAATTGTATTTAGAAACTTTAGATTATAAAATAGTGATCTTTCCTTTATTGAAAACTGTGGTATTAAATTAACCCTTATATGAATCTTAATAAGCTTCAACATATGACTGATATTTGTGATACTAAAGCTGCTGTGAGGTTACAGTGATAAAAAGAAAAGAAAGTGATCCTAGGACAAAAATGTCCAGGATACACAAATAGGATATTTGTCTGAGTACACTGTTACTTTAAAAAACATACATTTATTAATCATAAACACAAACAAAAAAATAAATTGATAAATAATAAATAAAAAACACTCAAGGAGGAGAAGATGAAGCTCAGTGGGCTATGAAGGGTGGGGAAGCCAAATGAAGGGGCAATTAGGAGGTTAGATGTTACTATATGACATATGAGTGCCCAGTATAAAGAATGAGAGTATGTGTGGAGCCTAAAATAAAGGCTGAATAGAACTCCCTAATATAGAGTCAACGAGCAAATACTACTCCATAGTCTTATAGTAGAAACATATTAACCCTCCAGCCCCAGTAATAGCAGAACATTAGGAATAGCAAAAAAGTTATACACTTAGAACAGCTAGTAGGAAAAAAATATAAACCTCGCTACAATGTAGCACATAATGTCTAAATGCTATCAAATGCTATCCTGTGTAAAGAAAGGCTATATAATCAAAGTAAGGCTAAACCCCTTGCTAAACTTCGCTCAAATCCGGCTTCTACTCCCCATAAACTAAATAAACACCCCATTTAGTGCTAAAATAAAAAGTGCTGTGATTTAAAAAATCATAATGAGCCTAACGTGTTTCGGCACTAAAACGAGCGCCTTTCTCAAAGGCTATCAATGAGGGTACTAACTTGAGCGTGTATTTATACCTAAAACGGCGTTAAAGTCGAGTCTATCAGCAAGGCAATGGGCGGCGTTACGTTTAAACGCCCCCAGTCAGAATGATTATTCCCTTCTGACAGTCATCCGTAATTGCGCCAATCGGATTAGAGTGGGCGGAGCTTAGTGCCGAACACGAAAATGCATGTATTTTGTGTTGCCATGGACACAGGGCCGGCGCGTCCATAAGGCGGCACAGGCGGCTGCCTTAGGGCGCACCGGCCCGGGGGGTGCAAATGTCGGGGTGACCGGCAGGAGGGAAGCGCACAGCTCCCCTCTCCTGCCGGTCACTTCTTGTAGCGTGGCTGAGCGGCAGCAGCATCCCCACAGACCAGTTTTCCTTCCTGCCGTGGACTGTGTGGAGGGGGCGGGGATATGAACACGTCATATCCCTGCTCCCTCTGTAGCACACAGCGCGCCCAGCAGGGGCGGTGCTACCGCTGGCCACCTTCATGTGAGCATGGGAGGACTTCCTCCAAAGAAGACTGCAGATAGGAGAGGGGCTGGGCAGGACTAGCTCCAACTCCCAACTACCTGAGCCAGCAGTCCCCAGGTAAGCCACCCTCCTGTCTTTGGCTAGAAAAGTGTATTTTTTGATCAGCATGTGTGTGTGTGTGTATGTATGTCTGTTAGTGTGTGTGTGTGTGTGTTTCTGTCTGTCAGTGTGTCTGTGTGTGTATATATCTGTCTGTTAGTGTGTCTTTGTGTGTGTGTGTGTGTGTGTGTGTATGTCTGGCAGTGTGCCTGTATGTCTGTCAGTGTGTCTGTGTGTGTTTCTGTCTGTCAGTGTGTCTGTGTGTGTATATATCTGTCTGTCTGTCAGTGTCCGTGTGTGTTTCTGTCTGTCAGTGTCCGTGTGTGTATGTCTGTCTGTGTGTATGTGTGTATCTATATGTCTGTCAGTGTGTCTGTGTATGTCTGTCTGCTAGTGTGTCTTTGTGTGTGTGTGTGTATGTCTGTCAGTGTGCCTGTATGTCTGTCAGTGTGTCTGTGTGTGTTTCTGTCTGTCAGTGTGTCTGTGTGTGTATATATCTGTCTGTCAGTGTGTCTGTGTGTGTTTCTGTCTGTCAGTGTCTTGTGTGTGTATGTCTGTCAGTGTCCGTGTGTGTATGTCTGTCAGTGTGTCTGTATGTCTGTCAGTGTTTGTGTGTATCTGTATATGTGTGTCTGTCTATCTGAATGTGTATCAGTTTGTGTATCTGCATATGTGTCAGTGTGTGTATCTTCGTGTATGTGTATCAGTGTGTGTGCGTGTGTGGCAGTGTATGTGTATATGTGCATACATCTCAACATTCAAACACCAACACTACACACAAATAACCACCTGCATGCAAACTTCAACACTACATACAAACACACCCCTGCATTCAAATGTCAACACTACATACAAACACACGTCTGTATCAGACACCAAAATTATATATAAACAAACACCTGCATTCAAAAACCCAACACTACACGTAAATGCATGCTTGCATTCAAACGCAAACACTACATACAAACTCACCCCTACATTCACACAAACATACTCTATACAAACACATGCTTACAGTCAAACACACAAATACTGCAACGTGCTAAATACAATCCTGCAAGCATGGGGAATCGGTAGAGCCCCAGCTTTCCAAGCATTGTTGAAGTTGCACGACAGATGGGGATCTATCTTTTAGCCATCCTGTGTACATACACAGACCGTCATACAGTCTGTATGTCTCTGTATGACGATCTGTGTATGTATTCAAAAGGAATAAACGCAGGCAACACTATAATAGTAATAATGGTATATTTTATGATAGGTGAACCACCCCAAAGAAAGTGCAATGTTTTGGCTCAGCAGAGCATTATTGCATGATTAAGGCTCTGCTGAGCTGAAACGTCACACTTTCTATGGGGTGGTTCACCTATCAATAAATATACCATCCTTACTATTGGAGTATTGCCTGCGTTTATTCCTTTTGAAGACTTTACCGGTGGATCCAGCGATGACTGCCTGACACGGAGCATCTATCACTGTGGATGGCCGGAGCATTTACACGGTATCAGTGTGCAGGGTTCTTTGTTTGTCTGTGTATGTATGTCTCTGTATGCCTTGTCTGTATGTCTCTTTATGACTGTCTGCGTATGTATGTCTCTGTATCACTGTGTATGTATGTCTCTGTATGCCAATCTCTGTTTCTTTGTCTGTGTCTGTACTTTTGTGTGGGCCTGTGTCTGTATGAATGTATGTTTGTGTTTGTACGACAATGTACCTGTATGTGTAAATTGTATGACTGTGTTTGTTTGATTGTGTGCCTTTTATGACTGTGTGTCTGTATATCTTTGTGACTGTGTGCCTGAATAATTATGTCTGTGTGCTTGTATGGCTATGTGTCTGTATGTTTGTGTATTTGTGCATGTATGTATTTTTGCCTGTATCTATGTCTATGTCTATATGGGAGAAAAAGAGAGATAGAAAAGGACTGGGGGGAAGAAAGGGGCTGACGGGGAAGAAATACATAAGATGGGTTGTATGAGACACACTAAAGGGGGGTGCAGGCACAAAGGGACCAGAGGGGTAAGAGAGTGGATATGCAACACTAATGGGGGTAAAATTCAAAAGGGGGGCTACGAGACACAGAGGTGAAGATGCATTGGATTTTTTTGGGTGCGGGGGAGGGGGGCGTCAAAATGCATCTTCGCCTGTGTAGTCAAAAATCCTAGCACCGGCCCTGCATGGACACTGTCTCTCACCTCTCGTTTTCAAAGTGGTGTCATAGTCTGACATCAGATCCCAAAAAGTCACTTAACACTGGCACCAACATAAAAAATATATATTCAAAAAAGTAAACTTATAACAGAGTTGCATGGTGTTAAACAGTATATATATAATGCTGTAAAATACAGTTTTAACCCTACAAATTAGAAATACCAATCCCTGTAACTATAGTCAATATAAACAAAAATCTAGACTATATTATAGATGATAGAGGGTGAATCGAAAGCAACAGTGTTAAGTGAATATAACTACTATTATAAAGGTGTATTATAAAGGGATTTCTTTAAAGTCATATGATGCACATCATTTTAGCTCAAATTAGGAAAAATAGCTCAATAGTTACATATAATCCATGTAACTATATATTGTCCTCAATGGTTCATGATTATGATATACTTATTGAATAAATATAGATAGTAACAAGTAAACTAATATATACACATTAGAAAGGGGACTAAGATTCAATAAAGGGGTAAACGTAAAGCCTTCATTGAGGCCATTTGGAAACAAAGTGTCCAATTTGTGAATCCAAAAGCATTCTCTCCTTTTGAGGATCAGATCCAGATTGCCTCCCCTTTTCCCCATTAGTACCATTTCAACACCGACAAATTTAAAGCATCTAGGTGAATCGCTGTGATGTAATCTAGCGTGTCTAGCAACAGGGGTGTCTCTTTCAGATGTAACTGAATGGATATGTTTCATCATGCGTCTTTTTAAGGGACGTATTGTTTTCCCTACATATTTTTTGCTGCATTTACAGGTGAGAAGGTAGACTACCCCTGTTGAATTACAGTTGAAGAACTGTTTAATTGGGACTCTTAGTGTACCAGAAGAGTCGGTTATGAACTTGGAGTCTCTATCTATGTAGCGGCAGGCAACACACCGTCCACACTGGTAGGTACCCTGCACATTAATCCAACTTTTCTTATTTGTGTTAGATTTCGAAAAATGACTTGGTACCAAAAGATCCTTTACATTTTTTCCTCTTTTTGCCGTTATCGAGACTCACGGAGGGATTACATCTTTTAGATGATGGTCTTGCGTAAGCAATGGCCAAAATCTTGCCAAGATCTTTTTCGCTGTATCCCACCCTGCATCGTAATTTGCCACACACCTGATTGTTTTAGGGGGGCATGGTTTAGGTTCATCATCTAAAAGGGTCTCACGTTCACTCCGAAGTGCTCTTTGATATGCCTGTTTTAGGCACCTATTCGGATACCCTCTGGCTTTGAATCTGGCTTTTAGTAGGGCAGCCTTGTGTATAAAATCATCAAGGGAAGAACAGTTTCTTTTTAGTCTCAAGTACTGCCCCACTGGGATGCCCTTCTTAAGTGGGGTAGGATGATAGCTACCCCAACATAGCATGTTATTGGTCGATGTAGGTTTACGGTATAGGGTGGTCTGAATCTTTAATTTGTCCGTAATGGTAAATGTACAGTCAAGAAAGTTCAATGTAGATATACCTATCTCCATGGTCAAGCGCAAATTTAGGTCATTCACATTAAGGGTGTGATAGAATTTATCTTGATTCCAAGGCTCAAGCTTATAGGTGTCATATAATGATATCCTATATTAAAATTGGCTAACTTGGAATCAGGAAATGCTTGATGCTTGAACAACACTTAAGACCATATATGTCTAAGTTCCGGGAGCAGAGAGCCCCCACCTAAGATGTCTCTACTCTAATCATTTTGTTCTCTCTTACCTTGAAACTTATTTGTTATGTGTACATGACGCTCATCCCTATGTCTTATCTGTACTCCCTTGCTATTACTGTTCTAAGAGTATTTGCACGTAAGCACTTACTTTTTAATGTATAAAACCCAGCGGATGAATAAAAACATTGGAGGCATATTTTGAATACCAAAAGGTGTCTGGTGTCTAATTCTCGCTTCTCCAAGTGCACTTGTAACAACAATTTGGGCTTCCTTTGAATATAACAAAGATCATTATTTGGATCCACAACAAGGGCTTCCACAATGTCTCTACTCTAATCATTTTGTTCTCTCTTACCTTGAAACTTATTTGTTATGTGTACATGACGCTCATCCCTATGTCTTATCTGTACTCCCTTGCTATTACTGTTCTAAGAGTATTTGCACGTAAGCACTTACTTTTTAATGTATAAAACCCAGCGGATGAATAAAAACATTGGAGGCATATTTTGAATACCAAAAGGTGTCTGGTGTCTAATTCTCGCTTCTCCAAGTGCACTTGTAACAACAATTTGGGCTTCCTTTGAATATAACAAAGATCATTATTTGGATCCACAACAAGGGCTTCCACAAATTCAGTGAAAAGTTATCTTGTACCTGTCCATACTACTAAGATATCGTCTATGTAACGTTTCCATAAATAGACGTAATCCATGTAATGTTTCAGATGTTCTGATCGTACAATATGCTTCTCCCACCAGCCCAGGGGCAGGTTAGCATAGGAGGGGGCACAAGGCGTTCCCATCGCTGTACCCCGCACCTGGTGGTAAAACTTGTTATTAAAAAGGAAGAAATTGTGGGTAAGTATAAACTGTAGTAGATCCAGAACAAAAGTAGTGTGTCGCAAATGTTGTGGACCCCTTGTTTCTAGGAATGAACCTATATGTTCTATACCACTCAAATGAGGTATAGAGGAGTACAATGCCTCCACATCGAGGCTACATAGAATTGCTCCCTGTGGTACTTTAATAGACATTATGCATTTCAGGGTGTCTTTTGTGTCTTTAAGATAGGAAGGTAGTTTTTCTACATATGGCCCTAGAATCTTATCCACGTATATACTACCATTGCATATGAAATTATTGGATCCTGACACAATTGGTCTAGCTTATGAATTTTCGGAAGGCAGTAAAAAGTTGAAATTACAGGGTTTTTAACAAAAATACCATATTCTTCCTTAGTGAGTACGCCATGATCAAATGCCCCATCCAATAGGGTTTTATATTCAAGCATAAATTTAGATGACGGTTTGGACGTAAGTACTCTGTATGTATTTTCATCATTAAGTATAGTTTTAGCCATCTGGACATAGTGGGGTCTATTCAGAATGACAATGTTTCCCCCCTTATCTGCTAGTTTGATAATAATATGCTCATTCTCCCTCAATTCAGTTAGTGCTTTCCATTCTTTTTTGTGAGGTTTTCCCTGGGTTTCACCATCAGTGTATCAATATTGAGTTTTTTTATCATGTTGGTGGTTGATTCAACGAACATGTCAATACTTTTAAAATCACGAAAATTGGGGGTGAACTTACTTTTCGGATGCAGATCTGTATAGGGGGGGGGAAACATTGTCATTCGATTCTAGAAGAGACACTGGATCAAGAAGGCATTGATATTATTTTGTGTCGAAACCTAAATCTTTTGCCTCCTTCTTATCTCTCACCTTAAAGAACTTATGAAGGGCAAATCTTCTCCCAAACCCATTAATGTCTTTAATCCATTCAAATTTACAGAATGGAGGGGTTGGGACAAAAGACAGACCCTTCATAATTAGTAATGTCCCGAACCGTTCGCTGGCGAATAGTTCCTGGCGAACATAGCTTGGGTGGGTTTTAAAATTTGCCTGCCTATTGAAGTCTATGGCGGTTCGCCCGGTTCGCCCGTTCGCGAACATTTGCGGAAGTTCGCGCTCGCCATTCGCGAACGGAAAATTTTATGTTCGCGACATCACTATTCATAATTACTTGTCTTTGTATCACAGTGAGAGGAGTGTCTGAAATGTTAATTATTCTGGTGTCCTTCTCTAGTGGCGTCTGCGAGTTCTCCCCCTGTTGCGAGTTTGTCTGAACTGCATTTGTGTCTCCCCCTCTCGGGGGGGTTGTCCTAAAAAAGACACACCTTTTTTAAGAATTACCTTTACCAATCTGTGTATTATGCATAGTTTGGGGCACCGGGGCTTGTTCACTATCTGTGTCCAAAGTTTCATATTCGGACGTTGTACAATAGTCAGAGTCTACTCTTGTGATCTTTTTAAAATGTCTACAGATTTTTCCTGCAAAAAGAAAAAATCCCAGGCACTCACTGTGACTGTTCTCCAGGCAGATTTATTGCAACGTTTCGACCTATTCAGGTCTTTATCAAGCTAACACCACAGTGACTAAATTGCACTTATATACACACAAGTTATAAACAGACAATCCATTAATTAAGTAAGCAATTAGAAATTTCATTAAACAAACATATGTTAAAAATAATCCAATTAATATATCAAATTAATACATAGAAGTGAAAAAAGACATGATATGGAATGAGTAAATAAATGGCTGAAGTAGATAGTTAAAAAGAATATAAGCAGTCCAGGTTTTACAAACAACCACATAAACAATTATCTATGCACAGAACTTTTAAATAAAATGTATTACTAAACTTTAAGCTATACAATTAATCATATTAGGTTATACCTAAAAAACGAGCAGTTTAGTATCATACATGGAAACACCAGGACAGGAAGAAAAAAGAAAAAACGAAAATAATAAAGAATATAAAAAAATAAAAAAAATAAAAATAAAAAAATATTAAATAAAATACACAATATAAAAAAATAAATAATAAAAATAAAATTAAAAATAAAAATAAAATTAAAAATAATAATAATAATAATAATAATAATAATACAAATAAATAATAAATAATAAATAAAAAATATAAAATTAAAAGAAAAGAAAAATAAATAAAAATAAAAATAATAATAAAAAATAATAAAATAATAATACAGATTTTTCCTGATCTATAATCGTCATTGTCCCTGACAAACTGTTTATGTTTGCGAGCCTTAATAATATTCTGATATTTATTCAAATTATCTTGTAGTCTCTGTTCTTGAGTTTTAATGGGGTCTATTGTACATTTTTGGATGCCTTCTATAGCTACATTAACTTTCTCATCTATCTGTTTTAATCTCTCGGATTCGAACTTTACTAAAATTTCCATATATTTTTTGGAGCAAGCATTAGATGCCTCATCTCATTCTTTCAATAGACCAGGATCATCCATCTGTGTATTAGATGTGGTTTGTATCCTCAAACCCCTTGGAATAATTGATTTACTCAAATAATTTTTAAGCGATGTAACTTCCCACCCAATCCTAATCTGTTGTTTACATAGATTACTTAGCGTCCTAAATTTGTAATTGATGTTATCTTGTTCAGGTAGTTGAATAGTATTTTTGTCTGAAAAGACAGATTCTGCATCTAAACACCAGGAGTTAGAATCCTTCAGCTGGGACAAGAAATTAGCCATAGTCTAAAGAGTATTTAGAACCTTCAAATGGGTATATACTGACACACTGGAAGGTATTGAAACCTCTATATAATAGATATCTAAAAGATAAAAGAAAATATCTCTTAAACAGGAACTATGTAGTGTGTCCAGACAGTATCCAAAAGGGGGTAACCCTCGTTATGTACTGAAAAAAAGAAAAGAAAGGTATCATAGGACAAAAATGTCCAGGATACACAAATAGGATATTTGTCTGAGTACACTGTTACCTTAAAAACCATAAATTTATTAATCAGAAACACAAACAAAAAAATAAATGGATAAATAATAAATAAAAAACACTCTGTCCAACAAGGAGGAGAAGATGAAGCTCAGTGGGCTATGAAGGGTGGGGAAGCCAAATTAAGGGGCAATTAGGAGGTTAGATGTTACTATATGACATATGAGTGCCCAGTATAAAGAATGAGAGTATGTGTGGAGCCTGAAAGGTTACAGTGATTGCTGCTCTCCTTTTTTGATGACTTGCCTCTGTATGCCTCTTGTCAAACAAACTATTAATGGTGCCCTGACAAACACAACACTTCTATTTGTATGTTTATAACTTGTTTTACCAGAAAAGCACATTATAGGAACACTCAAGTACCATAACCACAACATCACAATGGAAGCTTCCTATGGTAAATAGTCAAACACTTGAGAAAGATTTGACAACTTCTCTGGGGCCCGCTGGCTGCTGGACAATCATGTGAATTTGGAAGCTACTATTGTTATGATGCTTAGAATGTTCCTTTAAGGATTTAAACTAACACAAAGATATTGGAGTTCTGCCTTTAGGACCAGGCTTAGTTAAAAAATATTATTAATCCTCCCAGTCTTTTTGTACTAAGAATCAGAGACATTAGACATACCTTGGCATTTTTGCCTTTTTAGGCCAAAGGAATGGAGACTTTCTAGAATCACTCCAAAACTACAAAGCTATTTGAAGCACAGGACACACTTTGGGAAGCAGTTTTTACATTGTGTAAAAACAAACAATGTCTAATTAAAATATTAAAACCCCAAATGAGATAGATTTAAAAAACATTACGTGTTTTTTTTTTTTTAACAAATTAAACTTAGCTTGGTAATCCTGATTTAGTAGACAGACTCTTAATTAGACATAAATAAAAACAAGCAAATTCAGATTACTAAATCAATCAATTTTAAATCGTAACTTTCCACATGTCTGTTCTTCCGGATGTCTATCTGTCTATCGATACTTAAAACAATGAGAGAAACTGAACAAACCCATTTGTACAAATTCTGGAGAATTTCACGATTTAAGTCAAACCTATTGAGCAGACTTGTATTTCACCACAATGCACCATTTAGAAAAATGTCTTTCAAAGCCATATTAACCCCTTCAATGCCAATAAAGCATGCAGCATACTCCTTTCTTAAAATATCCTGCTGTGCTCACATTTACTTTTGTCCTAGAATTTCCGACATTTCTGCAGGTTAGTGGAAACTATATTTTTTTAAATCTTATATGCTAGATTTAGATAAGCGCAGAACCTAGGAAGAGCTGCCTGGTACAATTTTCTTCTTTATCATATTTTGGGATACTTGAACGGAATAGACAATACTGTAGAGTAACATACTAAATACTTGTCTTACTGAATAACCCTGAAGCTTTGTTTTCATAACTGAATGGCTATGGCCGTCCTATTTGTCATTTTGTTGAGATTTCCCACAGTGCAAAAGCTTCAGTGTGACAGCTCAGTGAGCCCTCAAGCATAAAGATAATTTATATAAAAAAACATAATTCTTTTCAATATAAACCCCAGATGAATATCAGCATGCAACAATGTTTTACACTCCACGCTGGAAAACAAATGCATTGCTAATGGCAAAATGGCTACATGAAATTCTACATGCATAACAAAATTTGCATAGAAGAAAATAAATTATTCTAAATTACAAATATATATATATATTTTTTTTTTTACCAATTGTTTAAAAGAGATGATTAATAATACCCCTCCTCTTCCTTGGGCTACATAGCTTGGATTCAATGTTCTTGAATCCCTATGGTAATCTGTAATTCTAGAATTGAAAGAATTGAATTCTAGAGCTGTATACGGCTGTTGAAAAGTCTGATTTTATACACAGGGAAATCTCATTATTGTGATGACATTTGGTTTTATTCAGAGTAAATCAGTATGAAAATACCTATGTGAGAAACATTATGATTGCAGTGTAGAGCGACAGTCAATTATCATCACGACTTATGTGCAAAGAAAGCCAAAGTGGTTTTCTGAAATTGCTAAATCAAAGTATAGGAAATGCAGAAACTAACGCTTAGTGAAAATGACTTATTTTCTCCAATTTAATGAGGTATGAAGAAAAATAATATACATTTGTTAAATTATAGCAAGAACGGGTGGTATTAGAAACCAGGTAGACTTATTATTAATAGACACTGACACCTTAGAGGTTTAATGAAGAGTAAAACTTAATACATACTAAATAAGGTAACTGGGCTGTACACATTTGGACAGTGTAACAGTAATTGTCAAGGCCAGTTCGGCAATCGCAATAATCTCCTGGGATTGATTTTAGGTTTTTAGTGCTTTTTTTTGTTTGATCCCACTCATTAGTCAGACTAGTGTCAGACACTGTATTCTGATATTTGAGTTAGGTGTTAAAAGGTACTCTTGGCTACCGATGTCCTGAAAATTTTCCCACAGCAGCCAAAAAGTAGCTAAAAGTAAAGTAACCAGACACTTGAAACCTGATAATCCAGTTTCATATGTTTATTTGGAAAGCACAGACGTATGTGCAGTTTTTATAGTCTCTATCAGGGTTATTCACTAAAGTGAGAATTTAACATTTAAGGTCAGAGTATCTGAACAGAAAGCATAACTGACTCAGAGAAGGTTTTCAGTTCCACTATTTTGACCTTATATTTGAAATTCATTTTGCATTCACCTTGAATCCTAACTTGAGAGAATAACCCTGCAATTGGTTTTAGCCTTCACTTGTAGCCTTCCATCTGTTAAAATAACTACTGGCATCCAGCAACCTTTATTATTGCCTTCACTACACTGCACACCTGTATATATTATTTTATTTTTTCTATAAACAGGCCTGCTATTATATCTATATCTATATATATATATATATATATATATATATATATATATCTTTATCTATATCTATATATATATATATATAATAAACAAAACCTCAGACTATTAGTCAAGAGTGTGCCTCATTCTATACTAAATTGTATAACTTAGGTAAAAACACCAAAACCCAAGAAGCTAGCATTGAGGAAGTGGAAATATATCTGCAACAGGAGAGCAAAAAAGAAGTCGCATGGGAGTGCTGAGAACGGACAACAGCTCAATTATCCTGCCCTTCGATGGGTCCCTTTTCAGGTCTCAAGCTGGTTTTAGCTCATCTTGTGTCATTCAGACTGATTCCACCCAAAAGGGCAGAACAGATCCAAAATACAGGTCAGCTCTCTCTGCACGAGAGATACAGCAACCCCAGATTATCATTTCAACCTTGTTAGGTTGGCCTGGTTCTCTCTGTAATGGCACTAGATCAGCTAAAACAAGCTTGAGAACTGAGCGGGGACCCACCAAAGGGCAGGCTAATTTATCTGTTGTCCGTTCTCAGGACCCTCTTGCGACTTGTTTTTTGCTCTCCTTAAGCTTAAAGGGAAATCCAGACGTGGACCCCTTGCTCACGGTGCCTAGAGGGATATTGGATGTGATGATGCATAACAAGGTTGAAACGGTCATCTGGGGTTGCTGTGTCTCTTGTGCAGAGAGAGCTGGCCTGTTTTTTGGATCTGTTTTGCCTTTTTGGGTGGAATCAGTCTGAGATGCATGGTCTGGTTCTCTCTGTAACGGCACAAGATGAGCTAAATCCAGCTTGAGAACTGAGCGGGGACCCACCGAAGGGCAGGCTAATTTAGCTATTGTCCATTCTCAGCACTCAGCTGTGACCCCTGCGACTGCGGTATGTACGCCACTGATTGCTTAGTATACGAAGGGTAGGTGGAATAATCCCCACCAAGTATATCACTTGCGAGTCCTCAAGTTCTTGATGATAAAATTATGATGTTTAAAAGGATAGGCTGGGAGGCTCCAAATTGCTTAAATTCGCTATCTTTATTGGAGACAAATAAAATAAAAACAATATAGCAAAAGGCTGTATAAAACACTAATGTGTTTCACCTGTTAGCAAGGCTTTTTCAAAGTGTTACAACATACAAGGCCTATCCTGTTTAAATAGCACTGCAATTACTGACATCATTCTGATTAGTGACATCATAGATCATGTGACCAAACATTCAGGTTTAATAATAGAAATTGAAATAAAAACATGAGATTAAATATGTACTTAGAATCTTAATAGTATTTTTTTTAAAATTCTTTATTTTTGCGTGTTTGAGTGAACATAAGCATCTCACAGTGTCATAATAGCATTTGCAGGATTGGTGATTTGATTTGAAGGCATGAGTAGTTAAGTGATATAGCAGCCAAAAGTGAAGCAGTCCCTAGTAAAAACAAGCGTTTTATATGCTAAAATATAGTGTGAGAATATCCAAAACTTCAGTTAATTTGGGGGAGTGGGAGTCCCTAACATTATCTTATCTTATTACCATGCTGCTGTACTAGCGGCTGCTTTACCTTATTTTCTCTATAGAAAATAAGCTTATAGTGCCACACAAAGTGGTCCATATCCTATGGCTCCCTAAACAATATTGCCCCTGCCTTTCCCATGCCTCTCTGCAAGATATGTTACTTCTTTATCTATGGACAAATACAGGCAGCGCTTATTTAATACAGAGCAGCTGTATCTGGTAACTCTGATTGTAGGTCTTTCTTAGCATATCCTCACTTTTAATGCTAAGCCCTGATGTGATAAACAGATTATGCATTCCTATCAAATTGTCAACCTGGACTTCCTTAGTAAATTCCATTAACTTAAGGAGTTGTATTTGCTCCTGGATAGCTTTATCTACTCTTACTTCCAATTACGCTCTTTATTACTACAATTATAGAAGGCAAGGTCTAATTCAGGAGTTATCTATCCTCAGGAGTTATCCTGGAATTATGCCTTCGGAACAAATGTGTTTAAATGCTAATATTCTCCACTTCTGGAAAAGTATTCATGAAACTATTAAGGGAAATAATAACTCTTCTAATAACTTTTACGCCTCTCACCTACCTATTATCAGACTTACCCAACAAAATCTCTCAAGACAAGCACAAATTATACTGCATATTAGATTAAATGATTGACAAAGTTTTGTGAGGGTTTGGAAATTTACCTCTCCCCCAAAGGTATCAGCAATGATCAAAGAGATTAACAAGCAAGACATTTACAAACTAGAACTGAACCTATATACTCCCCTTCTAAAGTTTTTCTTAAAGCATGGACATTACGGGACACGTGGACATTGGGTTCTGTTATCAAAAGCAAAAAAAGGGGGATTTAGATACAGCGCTAACTCAAAAGGTGGCAGCAAACCTGCCAGATGAATACCCTAACAATCCAACAGCATATATCAAGTAAATGAGGAAAGAAACAGGTTGCACCAAGACAACTATATACTTATAATACTTATAGATTAGATACTTTTTGATAAATAATAAATCATGATAGAATATAGTTCTTATTGAATGGTGAGTCGTTGAATAAGGGTCCACCTGCTGGCTAAATTGTATTTCTTTGTTGTCGGGTATTGTAAATTGGCTCAAAACAGGATCTTTATTGGAC
Source organism: Pelobates fuscus (assembly GCF_036172605.1). Taxonomy (NCBI): domain Eukaryota; kingdom Metazoa; phylum Chordata; class Amphibia; order Anura; family Pelobatidae; genus Pelobates; species Pelobates fuscus. The sequence continues at coordinate 110,167,688 of NC_086318.1, read as the reverse complement.
CCTCGATATGTCTTGTGGGATTTTCAAACCATGCCCATCATATATGAAATACAAAAGAAAATAGGACAGAATAGTGCAATTCAGTTGAAATTATTTTGGTGTATGTATAAAAGAGGGATAAAATACAGTCACAAGAGACTATATTGCTTTAAGCATATACATTTGAGCCAGCAGACGGCCCCTTATTCAACGACTCACCATTCAACAAGAACTAGCTTTTATGAATTTATAATTATTTTTATCAAAAAGTGTATAATCTATAAGTATTATAAGTATATAGTTATTTTGGCGCAACCTGTTTCTTTCCTCGTTTAATTGTGTTCTGTTATGCATGGAAGGTAAAGAGAATACTTTGCCTGATTTATTCTTTGATTTGGGACTTAAGTCTTCTTGGTTACACAATAATAGGGGATTACTTGAACACCTCAATATATATATAAACCTAAGCTGCCTTGCAATATTGTTGGATTGGTAGTAAATGTGTTCTTCTGTGTGTTTTTCCAGGTTGATTGAAACAAGTCTGTATATATCTTCTTGGGTTAAAGGCTCGCCAGGTTGACATACGTCTATATTAACCAAAAGTCGTAATACACAATCTGTCTTATGGTTTCTTCAGGTTTATTCTTACAGTTACTGATACATAATAAAACTACAACAAAGGATGTTACTAGATAATGGATGTTCAACAGCAGATGGTAATTATTGGACTCTTGAAAAGAGAGTTAGACTCTACCTAGTTAGAGAACAGCTGGACAACAAGTAGAAGAACCTCGTGCAGCAAGCAGCAAGCAACAGCAAGCCCCCGTGGTCCTTTGTCCCCTATTCTAAATAGCTATGACCATTATGACATTAGATAAAAAAGAAAAATGGGTAAGCGCTTTGAAACAGAAAAAACAAGGCTGCAACTTAAAAAGGGGAATCCCTCAAAACCCTTGGAGTACAAATAGAAAAAGTAGAAATAAAAGCTGCGCCAGATAAAAATAAAAATAAAAATAAATATAAATAAAAAATAAAAATGTCCAAATACAATAGAAAAAAAATATAATAAAAATAAAATAAAGATAAAAAACAAAAAAACACGCAGTCTTATCTGAATATATCTTCTTTAAGATAGATTTTTGCAATGGGGTGGTCCTTGTAGTCCTTCCTCAGATAGTCCAATGATATGAAATGATAAGAGCAAATATCCAAAATAGTGTAATAAGTTCTTAGAGGTATAGTATATATAAAAGGAGAGAAAATATTGCACTCACATTTAATAGAGCTATAACCAGCTCTAGCGTGGAAGGCGTACAGCGGTATTGTATCCCATAATTCTTTGGTACATGATTCCAGCTCTCAGACTCTCCACTTTGATTAGATACAGTTGGACACAAAAAAGGAAAGCTCTTGGAGTTTTGAAGACTCTTCTGCCATGTGACACCCCTGCCCGATGCGTTTTGACTTCATAGACATCGTTCTCAAGATTGCACGTCCATGCAGTCCTCTCTTTCTCCTAGTTAATGCTTCTTGCTGTCAGGTGTTCCTTTACAGTTAGATATAACAATACAGTAAGTGAAAGTGCCTGCAACACCTGCCAAACAATGTGCTTTGACTTCAAAAATGTATTTTTCTATAATTTATTTGATGTTGAAATGCATTGCTCAGGGTTGTTACATTTAGATGCATCTAACTCTGGGAGAGACTGATAACTGCAAGTCTATATTAAAGGCTCATTGCCCTAGGAAAAAACTTATTTGAAGTTAAAATGTGTTGACAGTTGACAACCTTTGCCAAGCTCATAGCAAGCTCAAATAAAACCGCTAACCTATCATACATCATAGGCATGCCATTCCATCAGAATTGATTCAAGTTATCAGTCTTTCATTTCTTAGAAAGATAATGATCTAAAATACTCTTCAAAGTTCAGCAACAATGAAAATCCTAATCCAATGCCAGTAGACTGGACAAACAAGGGTATCAGCATTATTTATTTGCCCGATAATACTTTTGTTTTGAACATTATATTCTGTTTCTACATTTTGCATAAAACATAAGTTATAAAAGCCTAGTTTCCAGCCACGTATTGACAGTTTTGCTGGTGCTATATAATGAATGGACTCAAACAGTTATCATTTGCAGGATTTGATGGGAATTTATTGAATGATTGTTAAATGATAACATTAAAGAGTTTTTGTTTTTTTTCATATCAAGATAGTAATGTTCCCTAATTACGACAAGAATCAGGACTCGGTAAAAACATTTGTTGATGATGAAGGGGTATGCCTTTGAGTTTGTTTGTGGATTTATATCTCAAACTTACAGAGATGAGACAAAGAGGGTTCTTTAGAGACAATTTTCAAATAATAAAGGTGAAACTGTCACCGTTGAATAAAACATTGAAAATCCCCACTTTTTTCATGAGATGCTCATTTTCTATTCAATTTTTTATTTTTTTTTATTACATCATAATCTGATTTAGACACGGCAAAGACAAAGCAAACATTGCAAATGATTAATCAAAGTAGAAACATTGATTTATATTTTCTTTCCTCTGAATACATACTGTATGCTGAGTGCCAGGTGCAAAAGACAGAGTTTATAACAAGGTTTGAGAGGGAGCTAAGATGGAGGTGTCCTGTTTCAGGTTACAGAGGAGTGGATTTTAACATTTAAGTTCATTTTTTACATCTCACAAATACATATTGGTTAAATGTAGTGATGAGAAACATTATATTAAACACTGGATCACATTTCTTAAAATAGGGAATGTACTTGAGTTTCCTTGGATGTTAACTCAATATACACCTCATCCATAACAGGAGGAAAAATAACACAACATTTTACATAAACAGTTACATTAATTTGATCAGTTGTCACATCCTGCAGTGGTTTTCGAATGTTTCAAAAATTCCTTAGACTCTGCAGAAATTATTCAAAAAAAACCCCCAGAGTTTGAGAGACAAGCATGGAAATTAAACATTATTTTAAAATGAATTTAACAAAATGCTAAAGTGCTATAAGGGTTAGCAGAATGTCCCCTCTTTCACAATTTACAAACAAGCTCACTTAAAGAGAAATCATAGAATATCAACTGTTTCCTACAATATGGATCCATCAGGTTTATCTTTCATGGCAACTGAAAGAAATTCATAAAAATGACAATACAGATAAAAAACTGGGATGTGCACAATCGGAAAATGTGTTTTGTGTTGTTTCAATTTGTTATTTTTAAATTTCGTTTCATCTGAAATTCGGAAATTATTAATTTGAAATGAAATGAAACAAACATTTGGAATGAAACAAAATTCAGATACAAAGCAAAATATTTTCCCATTCAGTTGATTAGTAGATAGCTCCTATCCTATCCTTATGTAGGATTGCCATATTTAAAAATACCAAATAAGGAAGCTATACTAAATATTTTATATATCTATATTTATATTTTTGTTTTATTTGCAATATCATTGAAAATAATTATTATTAGACTTGTTCACATGTAGAAATTTCGGTTTGTACAAATAGTTTCATAAAAAAAATAAAAAACCTATTTGTCCAGACAGAATTTCATGCATGGATTCATATGGTTAATCCAAATTTCGTTTGCACTCACTTTCATTGCAAGTGAATTCCGCACAAACTAATTTTATATTTAACCTTTCACACACTTGTGTGTGTTGGGTTAAAAATGGAAGCAGAGCTCCCCACCACAACCTTCCCCAATCCCCTATGACTAAATTAACAAATTAAACCCTATGGGAGTCATGGCTATGCTGCATAGGGACATGTCTACTACATGTCTACTACACTACATTATTTTCCCCTCGGACTGTGCCAGCCTGTGTCAGCCAGAGGGGAGTAAAGAGTTAGGAGCTGGGGGCTGGTGCAGCTGCAATCAGGCTGCACACTGCTGGAGGGAGACCTGTCAGTCAAAATTTCGGCCGCATGCCCCACCTCCACATGCCATCCCCACCTCCTGCATACCATCCCCACCTCCATCCACGTTGCTGACCTTGCTGTAAAGAAAGGCCACAAAATGGCAACTTCACCTACCAGTTCCAGGTAAGCTTCAGCCATGACAGTGATTTTGTGCGAGTGTGTGTGTGTGTGCCTGCTAGTGAGTGAGCTTGTGTGTGTCTGCTTTTGAGTGAGCTTGTGTGTGTCTGCTAGTAAGTGAGTTTGTGTGTGTGTGCCTGCTTTTGAGTGAGCTTGTGTGTGTGCGTGCCTGCTAGTGAGTGAGCATGTGTGTGCATGCTAGTGAGTGAGCTTGTGTGTGTGTGTGTGTGCGCCTGCTAGTAAGTTTGCTTGTGTATGTCTGCTAGTGAGTGAGCTTGTGTGTGTGTCTGCTAGTGAGTGAGCTTGTATGTGTGTGTCAGTGAGCATTTCTGTAGGGAGCATGTGTGTGTCAGTGAGCTTGTCTGTAGTGAGCATGTGTGTGTTAGTGAGTTTGTCTGTGGTGAGTATGTGTGTTAGTGAGCTTGTTTGTAGTGAACATGTGTGTGTCAGTGTGCGTGTGTGTAGTCAGCTGTGTTTATCAGTGAGCTTGTCTGTAGCGAGCATGTGTATGTGTCTGTGTGCTTGTGTGTAGTGAGCATGTGTGTGTCAGTGAGCTTATCAGCAGAAAGCATGTGTGTGTGTCAGTGTGCTTGTGTGTAGTGAGCATGTGTGTGTCAGTGGGCTTGTCTGTAGTGAGCGTGTGTGCATTAGTGAGCTTGTCTGTAGTGAGTGTGTGTTAGTGAGCTTGTCTGTAGAAAACATGGGTGCGTCAGTGAGTTTGTCTGTAGGGAGCATGTGTGCATCAGTGAGCTTGTCTGTATTGAGCATGTGTGTGTCAGTGAGCTTTTCTGTAGGGAGCGTGTGTGTCAGTGAGCTTGTCTGTAGGGAGCATGTGTGTGTCAGTGAGCTTGTCTGTAGCTTGTCTGTGAGCTTGTCTTGTGCGTGTCAGTTTGTCTGTGTGTGTATTTCAATAAGCTTGCCTGTGTGTCAGTTAAATTGTCTGTCAGTGAGCCTATTTGTGTGCATCAGTGAGCATGTGTTTTTATGTCAATGAGCTTATGTATATCAGTGAGATTGTTTGTCTATAATGTTGTGTATCACTGCGCTTGTGTATGTCAGTAAGATTTTTTATGCCAAAATACCAGAGTATTGTAGTTTGCAATGAAACCTTTTTTATTGGACTAACCTAATATTTCTACTACACTACATTATTTTCCCCTCAAACAAACAATCTCACTGATATACATAAGCTCATTGACATAAAAACACATGCTCACTGCAATGAAACCTTTTTTATTGGACTAACCTAATATTTCAAAGACAAGCTTTCAATAGTTTTCCTCTCTTCCTCAGGTCTGAAGCAAAACTGATCAATCTGATAGAGTTTACCACTTAAAACAACTAATGTTAGAGATTGATCATTGCTTCAGACCTGAGAAAGAGAGGAAAACTCTTGAAAGCTTGTCTTTGAAATATCATGTTAGTCTAATAAAAAAGGTATCATTACATACTGCAATACGATGGTATTTTGTCATCTTGTCTACTGGACTAATACGGCTAATCCAATCTACACTATATATATATATATATATAAACCAATAATATGTAAGGCCATGTCTTGCCACCTCAGATGATTGAGTAATATATAAACACCTAATTATTTATATATTATGTGTTTACATATTACTCAATCATCTGGAGTGGCAAGATATAGCCTTACATATTACATAGATTTTTTTTCCAGGGCTGCCTTGTGCCCCCAGTCTTGCCCTGTGCACGTGGGTGGTTGTAAACCTCCCTTATTGTTATATGGGAGTCATATTGAATCCCATAAGGTTTAATTTCATACTTAGTTCAAAACATCTCTCATTACCTAAGCGTTGAGTTAATTATACCCTTCGGGTAAGGAGCCTGTAGCTCCCTCCTTGTCATTGGATGAATACCAAATGAATGAAGTGCATGGATGATTTTTTTTGTCCATGTTCACTTGGTTGCTCGGTCATTTCATCCATATAGCAATCTGTCCATTAATGTATTGTACGAACGAATGAATTGATTTAAAGTTAGCCAAATTTACATTATTCCAATAACAAATGCCCAGGTCTATTGTATAGTGCCAACATATTTCACAGTGCTTTACAATGATAGAATTGATATGCAAAAGATTAACAGAGACAAGAGCTGAAGAAGGCCCTGCTCAATAGAGTTTATAATCTACGAATTCAGTAAAAATAATTATATTGTTTACTAAATATAGGATTATAGTCCAAAAGGAGATCCTCTTTCTTTAGGCAATGTCACTTTAAACTGACATACTATCACTAGTGATGTCGCGAACATAAAATTTTCGGTTCGCGAATGGCGAACGCGAACTTCCGCAAACGTTCGCGAACCGGCGAACCGGGCGAACCGCCATAGACTTCAATGGGCAGGCGAATTTTAAAACCCACAGGGACTCTTTCTGGCCACAATAGTGATGGAAAAGTTGTTTCAAGGGGACTAACACCTGGACTGTGGCATAGTGGAGGGGAATCCATGGCAAAACTCCCATGGAAAATTGCACAGTTGATGCAGAGTCTGGTTTTAATCTATAAAGGGCATAAATCACCTAACATTCCTAAATCACAATGGATATGGATTGACACCTGACATATGACATATTGACACCTTGACATATGGATTGACACCTGTCCTCAGAGACCCTGATACACACTGACACAGAGCAGAATAGGGACTGTTCCTTCTACATAGGGTCACTTGGCAGATATGGATTGACACCTATCCTAAGGATCCCTGATACACACTGACACAGAACAGAATAGGGACTGTTCCCCCTACATAGGGTCACTTGGCAGATATGGATTGACACCTGTCCTCAGGGACCCTGATACACACTGGGGGGGGGACCTACTGTCCTCCACCTGCCCCCACGGCTGCACGGTGGGTGGGGGCCATAAAGATAATGAGGGGAGGGACCTACTGTCCTCCCCCCGGCCCCCACCCCTGCACGGTGGGTGGAGCCATAAATCACAATGGGGGGGACCTACTGTCCTCCCCCCGCCCCCACCCTTGAGCGGTGGTTGGGGGCCATAAAAATAATGAGGGGGGGACCTACTGTCCTCCCCCCGGCCCCCACCCCTGCGCGGTGGGTGGGGGCCATAAAAATAATGAGGGGGGGACCTACTGTCCTCCCCCCCTGGCCCCCACCCCTGAGCAGTGGGTGGGGGCCCTAAAAAAACAATGAGGGGGGACCTACTGACCCCCCCCAGCCCCCACCCCTAAGAGGTGGGTGGGGGCCCTAAATAAAAATCCCCCCCAATCAAAGGTGACTAGGGGTCCCCAAGCCCCTAATCACCCACCCCCCCACCCCAAAAGAAGTTACCCCCTACCTACCCCCCTCACCCTAAAAAATAGTGAGGGGAATAAAATAACTAACCTGTAAAGAAAAATTCAACCAACCATTTGACGTCTTCTTTTTTCTAAAATCTTCTTTTTTCAGCCCCCAAAAAAGGCCAAATAAAAAGCCATAAGAACTGACGCAATTTAAAAACAAAACAAAAAAAAAAACGAGCGCAAAAATAATAATCCATCTTCACCCATGGAGGGCTCCGCGCAGACTGAGCTCTGCAGGGCGGGGGAAGGCTTATAAAGCCTTGCCACGCCCTGCAATTAGGCTAAGAACACTCTGATTGGCTGGTTTAAGCCAATCATAGTGCTCTTTGTCATTTTACACAGCGTGGGAAAATTCCAAAGAACTGGTGGGTTTGGAATCTAACCAATCAAAGTTCTTTAGAATTTTCTCACGCTGTGTAAAATGACAGTAGGTCCCCCCCATTGGTCCCCCCATTGTGATTTATGGCCCCCACCCACCGCGTAGGGGTGGGGGCAGGAGGGGAGGACAGTAGGTCCCCCCCCTCATTATTTTTATGGCCCCCACCCACCGCGCAGGTGTGGGGTCGGTGGGGGAGGACAGTAGGTCCCCCCCCTCATTATTTTTATTTTCAAAGTTTACTCAATGATGACGAATAGGGGGCGGACCGAACATCGCATATGTTTTTCATTTTTCTTTTTTTTTATACAATTAACACTAATTGTGTCTGACTTACTAAAGCTAAATGCTCCAGTATAATAGTCTGCGGGTTCAAGGGCTGTGCTCACCCATTGTTACAACCATAGTAAATGGCTGTTTTAACTCAGCTGCCTATAATGGTAATGGTTTGTTCCCCTAATAGATGTACTTGGTAGCTATACCACTTATCTGTTCTTCCCAGAAGGTATACAGTAAACTGACAAAAAAACAAACAAAAAAAACCAAACAAACTTCTTTTCAAACTACTTGGCCTTTTATGTCTACATTTTGTTCTTTATATTTGAACTACATTGTGCACTTGTCTCCCCCACATACCGGTACATCAGTCTGAGGATGGACAGATCACTGGCTAAGTCCATAGTGTTCACTATGCTCATAGTCGAGACATCCAGTCAGCTCATCCATCAGTCTGTGGCCACAAACAATGGCCCCAGCTGACTAACAGGAGCCCCGGGTGTCCATTGATTTTTGGGGTTATGGCGTGAGCAGTTTTTTAACCCTATATCTATATGAATATCTATATGAATCTATATGCGATAACGCTTCCGCTTTTCCTCCTCCTCCTTCTTTTCGTCCTTCTTATCCTCTTCCTTGAGGTCAATATAGTCCTCCAAAGGAAGAAGGGAAAAGATCTCACAGAATCCACCTTCCCAAATCTTGTCTTTCACCTCCTGCTTGAGATGAACCTGCAACGGACCCACGAACAACACGTATGCATGCTGTCTTGCAGCATCCAGCACCCCACCCGTCAGCTCGGCCCGCTCGTTCCCCGTTTCCACTGCGCTGGTCGACACCCCGGAGTCTCCGCTGATGCCCGACGCAGCCGAGACCCCTACTGGTCGCTGGTTGTCCCCGATGCGCGACATCCACACGTAGCCCGCCAACCGGGTGTCAGGATCGGGACAGGGATCCAACACGCAGAGTACAAACAGTAGCCAGATACGTATACCGGACCTTAGAATGGCCGGACTAACGTAAGTAGTACAGTATAGAATGGTCAAAGACAAGCCGAGGTCAAGGGTAACAGAAGACAGGTAAGCGAGAGACAAGCCGAATCAAGGGTAACAGAGATAAGCAGAGTAAGGTAAACAAGCCGGGTCAAAACCAAAAGGGATAATAGAATACACAAGCACTGAGTGACTAGAACAAGCTAGAACCACGACAGGGCAATGAGCTAATGAAAGAAGCTCTGTTAAATACCCTGTTCAGAGCAGTAACCACGCCTCCGAGGCGTCCTGATTGGTCCTGCAGCAATTGAGTGACAGGTCGTTCCGGAGGAGTGTCCTGATGACAACTTCCTGCCTAGATGCTGTAAAAGGCAGTCACTCCCTCGCAGCCAGCCTTGCATGACCGGATAGACCGTGGAGAAGGGAGCCATCAGGCCATCTGGATGGAGGAACAGCTAAGTCTCTACCTCTTTCAGAGGTAGAGACCACAGGTACCCTGACAGTACCCCCCCTCTCAGATACGCCCACCGGGCGGAATACACCAGGGCGAGAAGGGAATCGAGAGTGAAACGCCCTGCGGAGACGGGGAGCATGCACCTCCTCCTGAGGTACCCAACTTCTCTCCTCAGGACCATAACCCTTCCAATCGACCAGATATTGCAGTTTCCCCCGGGAGATTCGAGAATCAACGATGGAATTGACCTCATACTCCTCCTGACCCTCCACCTGAACTGAGCGGGGAGGGGCGATCGTGGAGGAGAACCTGTTACATATTAATGGTTTTAGCAAGGAAACATGAAATGAATTAGGAATGCGTAAGGCATTAGGCAACGCTAAACGATACGCAACTGGGTTAATTTGAGACAGTACCCTGTACGGTCCAATATATCGAGGAGCAAATTTCATGGACGGCACTTTTAACCGAATGTTTCTAGTACTTAACCATACTCTATCGCCTGGAACAAACACCGGTGCTGCCCTTCTACGTTTGTCAGCGTGTTTTTTAACCAGCGTAGAATTGTGCAGAAGGATTTGTCGAGTTCGATCCCACAACTTTCTTAAATTGGCAACATGAACATCCACCGACGGTATCCCTTGAGAAGAAGACTCCGAAGGAAGGATGGAAGGATGAAAGCCATAATTCAAGAAAAAAGGGCTAGAATGCGTAGAATCACAAATGAGATTGTTATGTGCAAACTCCGCCCAAGGAATCAAACCGACCCAATCGTCCTGGTGTTCTGAAACGAAACAACGTAAATATTGTTCAACTTTTTGGTTAGTGCGTTCAGCCGCTCCATTGGACTGAGGATGATAGGCAGAGGAGAAATTCAATTTGATGCCTAGTTGGAAGCAGAATGATCTCCAAAAACGGGAAACAAATTGGGAGCCTCTGTCAGAGACAATTTGGGAAGGTATCCCATGCAAACGGAAAATCTCCCTGGCGAATATCTCCGCTAACTCGGGCGAAGATGGGAGTTTAGGTAAGGGAATGAAGTGAGCCATTTTAGTAAATCTGTCTACCACAGTGAGGATGACAGTCTGCTTTTTAGAGATAGGCAAATCAACAATGAAGTCCTTTGCCAGGCAAGACCAAGGCTTTTCAGGAACCTCTAAAGGGTGCAGAAATCCGCATGGAAGCGAATGGGGTAGCTTGGTCTTGGTACAAACTTCACATGCCCCGATGAATTCTTTAATATCCTTGCGTAAGTCAGGCCACCAAAAATCTTTAGAGACCAGCGCATAAGTCTTGCGGATGCCAGGATGCCCAGCCACCTTGCTGTTATGGAGACAGCGTAGCACCTCCAGTTGGAGAGCGGCAGGAACGAAGTGTCGATCCCCAGGGGTCTGTTTGGGTGCCAAATGCTGAAACTTCATGATCTCAGAAAGCAATGGAGAGTGAATCCTGAGATTCGTGTTCGCGATGATATTCCCCTTAGGAACTATGGAGGACAGAAGTGGTTCAGTTATAGTGGATGGTTCATATTGATGAGACAAAGCATCGGCTTTAGAGTTCTTAGAACCAGGTCTATACGTAAGTACATAATTAAAGTGAGTGAGGAACAAGGCCCAGCGAGCCTGCCTGGCGGACAAGCGCTTAGCCTCCCCAATATAAGACAAGTTCTTATGATCCGTTAGAATAGTAACAGGGTGTAGTGTCCCTTCCAGTAAATGTCTCCACTCCTTTAAAGCCTTAATGACCGCTAACAGTTCCCTCTCCCCGATGTCATATCTGCTCTCAGGCCCAGAAAATTTTTTAGAGAAGAAACCACAAGGGTGTAACGGTTTATCCACCCCTAACCTTTGAGACAGAACAGCCCCAACTCCTGTCTCAGAAGCATCGACCTCGAGCAAGAAAGGCAGAGTCGTATCAGGATGAACTAGAATGGGAGCTGAGGCAAAAAGTTCCTTGAGAGTCTTAAAAGCACCAAGAGCTTCCTCAGACCAGAACTTAGTATCAGCCCCTTGTTTGGTCATATTGGTAATAGGCGCAATGATAGAGGAGTAACCCTTAATGAAGCGCCTATAGTAGTTGGTAAAACCAATAAACCTTTGGATAGCCTTGAGTCCTTTGGGCAAAGGCCAGTCTAAAATAGATTGGAGTTTACCAGGATCCATTTTAAAACCTTCCCCAGAAATCACGTACCCAAGAAAGTCTACCTGAGACTGATCAAAACTGCACTTCTCCAATTTGCAGTATAGACCATGTTGCAGAAGTTTGTGTAACACCTTTCTGACCTGTCTATGGTGAGTCTCAATCTCCTTAGAGTGTATTAGTATGTCGTCCAGGTAAACAATAACACAATCATGCTGAAACTCCCTAAGTACCTCATTAATCAAATCCTGAAATACTGCAGGAGCATTGCATAGTCCAAATGGCATAACAGTGTATTCGTAATGGCCATACCGGGTATTGAATGCCGTCATCCACTCGTGACCTTGCTGGATTCTCACCAAATTGTAAGCCCCTCTGAGATCTAACTTGGTGAAGATTTTGGAGCCCTTAAGACGATCAAATAACTCGGTAATCAGTGGGATAGGATAGGCATTTCTGACAGTTATTTTATTCAATCCTCGGTAATCGATACAAGGTCTCAGCGTGCCATCCTTCTTCTTAATGAAAAAGAACCCCGCCCCGGCTGGAGAAGAAGACCTCCTGATGAATCCCTTTTCTAAATTCTCCTGAATATACTCTTCTAGAACCGAGTTTTCCTGAACAGACAAAGGATATACATGGCCCCTCGGAGGCATAGTCCCGGGTAGAAGCTTAATTTTACAGTCAAATGACCTGTGTGGCGGCAAAGAATCGGCATTCTTCTTGTCAAACACTGCCCTTAAGTCTAGGTAAAGGTCTGGTATTTGTCTTTCTGTGGACTGCGTAGGATTCTCCTGTATGTTAATATTAGCTAATGGAGAAACCTTGCACAAACACCGATCCTGGCAGCCCTGGCCCCACGAGAGTATCTCCCCTAACTCCCAATCGATAATAGGGTTATGTTCTTTCAACCATGGATACCCCAGAACTATGGGAACGGAAGGAGACGAAATGAGCAGAAGAGATAGCTTCTCCACGTGTAGGATACCAACATTTAAATCAATGGGTATGGTCTCACGAAAGATAACAGGGTCTAATAGTGGTCTACCATCTATGGCCTCAACGGCCAAGGGTGTCTCCTTTAGCTGGGATGGGAAATTGTTTTTACTAGCAAAGGCTTGGTCGATAAAATTCTCAGCAGCACCGGAATCTATCAAAGCCATAGCCCTTACTACTTCCCTCCCGCAAGTTAAGGAAACTGGTAGCAGAAGCCTGTGATCTTTATAATTAGGAGTAGAGGACAATATAGAAACACCCAAGGCCTGTCCTCTAGAGAGACTTAGGTGCGAGCGTTTCCCGGGCGGTTAGAACAGTTCGAGAGTAAATGACCCTTAGCTCCACAATACATACACAAACCCTCTCTTCTCCTGTACTGTCTTTCCTCCTCAGAGAGGCGGGTATACCCTATCTGCATAGGTTCAGGAAGCAAAGATACCGTGGAGTCAGGACTTGGAAAAGCGGGGGCTAACCTAAAAGAAGGTCTCCGGTTCCTCTCTCGAGTGTTCTGTCTCTCTCTTAAACGTTCATCTATACGAGAGATGAACGAAATTAAATCCTCTAAATTCTCGGGGAGTTCTCTGGTAGCAACCTCATCAAGGATTACTTCAGATAAGCCATTCAAAAATACATCCATATACGCCTGCTCATTCCACTTGACCTCTGACGCCAGAGACCTGAACTCTAGTGCATAATCCACCAGTGTTCGGTTCTCCTGTTTCAGACGCAACAGTAATCTGGCTGCATTAACCTTTCTACCTGGAGGGTCAAATGTTCTTCTAAAAGCAGCTACAAAGGCGTTATAGTTATAAACTAATGGGTTATTATTCTCCCATAATGGGTTGGCCCATCTCAGAGCTTTCTCAATAAGTAGGGTGATAATAAATCCTACCTTTGCCCTATCTGTAGGATAAGAGCGAGGTTGCAATTCAAAGTGGATACTAATTTGGTTTAAGAAACCACGACACTTCTCAGGAGCCCCACCATAGCGTACTGGGGGGGTAATGCGAGAAGAAGCACCCACTGTGGCTACCTCTAGACCTGAACCGACAGGAGAAACAGGGGTATTACGTATCTCCTCTGGTGGGTTATTGGCACGAGATAATAGAGCCTGTAGCGCAAGCGCCATCTGATCCATTCTGTGATCCATGGCTTCAAACCTAGGATCAGGAGAAGCCAGCTGACTGTTTGTACTTGCAGGATCCATTGGCCCTGTCGTAATGTCAGGATCGGGACAGGGATCCAACACGCAGAGTACAAACAGTAGCCAGATACGTATACCGGACCTTAGAATGGCCGGACTAACGTAAGTATTACAGTATAGAATGGTCAAAGACAAGCCGAGGTCGAGGGTAACAGAAGACAGGTAAGCGAGAGACAAGCCGAATCAAGGGTAACAGAGATAAGCAGAGTAAGGTAAACAAGCCGGGTCAAAACCAAAAGGGATAATAGAATACACAAGCACTGAGTGACTAGAACAAGCTAGAACCACGACAGGGCAATGAGCTAATGAAAGAAGCTCTGTTAAATACCCTGTTCAGAGCAGTAACCACGCCTCCGAGGCGTCCTGATTGGTCCTGCAGCAATTGAGTGACAGGTCGTTCCGGAGGAGTGTCCTGATGACAACTTCCTGCCTAGATGCTGTAAAAGGCAGTCACTCCCTCGCAGCCAGCCTTGCATGACCGGATAGACCGTGGAGAAGGGAGCCATCAGGCCGTCTGGATGGAGGAACAGCTAAGTCTCTACCTCTTTCAGAGGTAGAGACCACAGGTACCCTGACACCGGGGAGCCTGCCTTGAGAACACTGATGAGGAGCGGCTCCGAGACCTGAAACGAGGAGAAGAAGTCCTGGGCAAGGTGTACTGTTCCTGTGTCACCCACCCGTCCTGCCCCAGGGAGCGCCTGCCCGCCACCAAGGCCTCCCGCCGTGTCCTGCCTTGCCGCTGTGCACCTTAGGCCTGGACCTTCCCACCCCGGGGACTACGACTCCTGGACTCCCTCCTTGATGTCCGCCTCCGTGAACCTTCCCTGGGGGTCCTGCCCCCATCCCCCGCCATGCTACCTGACGTGGACCCCCACGCTCACCCCTGTTCCTGATTGACATGGGGCTAACACTGCTGGACCCCGAACGAGACCTAACACTCGACCTGCGCCCCCTGTCCCCACCCCTATACTCACGGGACTGGCCCCTTCCCGCGCTGACCGGGCCCCCGGGATGCCAGGACCCCCCCTATGACACCCCTCCCCCAGCCCCAGGACAGAATCCCCCTGACCCCCAGGTACTGATCTCCTAGCCGCTCCGCCGTCCCTCTCAACTCCAGCCTTACCCCTGACAGCTCTACCCAGCTCCCTACCCACTCCTGCTGGCGCTAAGGACGCCCCATGAATGCCTAACGGGGCACCCTGGTCTGCAGAGGTAGCACTACGCCCCTCCCTGGCCCCCCTGAAGCTGCCCGGGCCCACCCCTGACTCCTTGTCCCTCACCACCCGTGACTCAGGGGAATACTACCTACCCTCCACCCCCCCACCCGCTCTCTTTGCCCCGACTGCTCTCCACTCCCATGCTGCTCGCCAAGGGGGCCTTGGGAAGGACCCCCTGCACTTGCCTGGTGTCCTTGGGGTCTGCTCCTTGCAGACCTGGCGACATCCCGGCTGGGCACGGCCTCCGACGTAGGCCGCAGCCCCTTCCCGCCAGGCACTCCAGTGGGCCGTCCTGCCTTCTCCGTGACCTCCAACCTGGCAAGGACGCCACCGCTGTCCTGGGCAACTGCCCGTCGCCCTGCTCTCCGCCGAGGCCCCAGCTGTACTCGGGGAGGCGGGGCTTCGACCACGCGGTCACCGGGCCTGCCGCGGCTTCCACCAGCCGCCTCGCATCCGCCGGTCGGGCCGTCTCCGGGTCCTATGCCTGGATTCAGACATTTTGGCGTCATCCTGGCTCGCGCTGGGCACCCTCCGCCGCCGTCTCGCTCTGCTGCAGCTGCCAGAACCGGCCCCAGCTGAGTGCACCAGAGTGCACACAAACTTAACCAGGTAGGAGATTAAAAGTGATACTTACAAAATGGCTATTTAAATAGCCAAACCCCTTACCCACAACCCACCAGTCTTGGCCGCTTCCTCCTAAGCCCGCCTCCTAACCCCTGTCAAGGCCCTTTTCCGCTAAGCTGTGCTTTGGCTACATGGGGCTACAGGAGTTAGTACTAAAAGGGGAACAGCTGTAAAAAATTACACAGGTTACCAATCCATAATTCGTATGTTATAACACACACACACACTATTGTTGGTAGGTTCAGAGACTATTTAATATTCATATCATGCTTCAGACATTTCTAAGATAAGGAATTAGGGAATTGCATTGATGTATAATGCCATCTGGTGGTTTGAACAATTCTGCATTTCAGTGTATCAGAATTTTTACTTTAGTACATGTTTTTTTGTTTTTTCAAATATAGTGCCAGTAACTTTAAGGAAAACAGTATTATACATTCAGAAAAATAATTATGAGTTGCAAATCTTATTTGATGTATGCATTGTGCTAAATATTTTTTACAATGTATTATTGCAGTTCCATTCATAAGTACTGCTTTTTGGAGTTTTCAAGTCCACATACAAATCAGTGCTAGAAGAAAGCAGCACTGTCGTTATCGCTTGCTTAAAATTCCAGCTTCTTCATTTATTGTATTGATCCAGACTCTAAGAAACTTTACAAATTAAAAAAAACACCATTTGTAAATATCTGTGATGCTTCCTTGTCTCATGTGTTCATTTGTGTTTTTGTATTGAATAGTAAGATCGCCAAACAAGTATTCTTCAACCATACCAAACTATTTTATAACACTTATTTTCACTTACTTCCTTGAGTTAAATGCAGTGGTGGCGGGTAAAGTTTTCAGACCCAAAACTTACCCACAACCCACCGTTGTAATTTGTTCTCTCTGTAAACATTATTCTTAATCTGTTGGATTTTGACCACTTAAAGGGATACTATAGGCACCAAAACAACATTAGTTTAATAAAGCAGTTTCTATGTATAGATCATGCCTCTGCAGTCTCACTGCTCAATTCTCTGCCATTAACGACAGGAATTAAATCACTTTTATTTCTGTTTATGCAGCTCTAGCCACACCTTCCCTGACTGTGACTGACACAGATTCCATGAAAAAAGCAGTTTCAGATCTTACTTACTTTAAACATTTTTATCTCCGCTCTATTAATTGAAGTTTAATCACAGCACACAAGGCTCCTGCAAGCCATTAAAAGTGCAAGAGATAAGAAATTAAAAATTTAACACACTGTGCAATATAGGATGTTTAAACATTAGATCTCTTTTTACTGGACGTATTTAGGAATGATGTGTAAGTCACAGGCATGGGCTGCATAAACAAGGGGATCTTACTCATAAATAGCAGGGAATTGAGCTGTGATACTTCATCGGCATGATCTACACATACAAAACGCTTCATTAAGCTAAAGTTGCTTTGGTGCTTATAATTTCCCTTTGATGTGCTAATATCCCTGTTCTGTCAATAATATATTATGATTATTACTCACAATGTCACCTGGGGGCAAATTTGCTGTTGTTTACTTTATATTTTATTACTATATAAAAACCATTATTTGTATGCGTTTGATGATCCTCATGCCTTACCAGTAAAACTTCAGCTGAAGTGCATGACTGCTGACCCATATACCATCCCACTGTTGCCCCAATAATACACTGGACACCTTTTAAAGTGGATAAGGGCAACGGCCACAGCTTTATTAAACAGTAAAATTCTTAATTCTTAATTCCTGTCAGCTGTTGGGTGAGGACAGTTCTCCATCCTCATTCTCCAAGAGCCCAGCACAGCCGTCACTAGCCATCAGCCTTGCCCCGACTGTAGTCTCCCCAAGGTGACCTTGCGTCATACTCCTTTCTTTTTGGATTCCGCTGTCCAGGGAAAACCGCCAGCTGTGACAATAAGAAAACACAAAGAGAAACCACACAACACACCACAACAAAACCAGGGAGGGAGGGTGGGAAATTCAGTCAGGGTATATGACAAGCTCCTTCTGACTGGTAAGTCTCCTCCCCTGTTACCCCATTATAAACCCTCCAACATTTGCAACATTGTTGCCCCCATTACTCCAGCCCACTATCCTGGGCAGCAGTCATGCTCCCCCTTCCCTATTTGTCCAGGATGGCTGAGTCGCATGGAAAATGTACTCAGAAAGAACTGAAGGTAAGGCATTACTATTTGAGGCTACTACTTAACAGTTTAGTTAAATTTCGATACACAGGGTATCAGACAAACCCCAACCTGGCTGGGGAGCAGTGCTTTCAGTCCCTGCCTACATGAGACTGCAGTGCAAAGCCAGGGCCGGTGCAAGGATTTTTGCCGCCCTAGGCAAAAACAATTTTGCCGCCCCCCCATATGTCCTGCCCACCATGTGACATCACAATGCCCCGCCCATATGCTCTGCCATATGGGCCGCCAGTCTTCACAAAGTGTCTTTTATCTGAAAAGACAGTGTGTTTATATTAAAAAGCCTACAGGCACAGGCTATAGACACCAGAACCACTACATTATGCTGTAGTGCTTCTGGTGACTATAGTATCCATTTAATGTGAGGTAAATTAGAGATTAGTGCCACTAATAATATATTGGATTGCCTACTTACCACCAGATGAGGACAAGAGGCTGATGATGGGCTCAGTCTGGCTCCACAGGTCTGGTGTAGAAGAGGCTCTCTGGAGACTGTTTTTAACAGTGCTCACAACAATTAACGAACAGGAAGCAGCTCCATTTTTTAGGGCCCCTTACACAGCTCAAGTTCTGGGCCCCCAGGGGGCATACGCCTACAATGCCCACCCATAAATCGACCTACATGGCCCATCCATGAGTTGGGGATTTTGTATGTGTGCAATTTGTTTAAGGGATGTAGTGTGTTTATATGGGATGTAGTGTGTGTTTGCGTGTAAGGAATGCATTGTATGTTTCTGTGTGTGTGTGTGTGTGTGTGTGTGTGTAAGGGGTGCAAGGTTTGTTTCTGTGTATGTAATTGAATGCAGTGTGTGTCTGTAAGGGGTGCATTAATTATGTAAGAGAACGTAAGGGATGTATTGTGTGTGAGTAGGAATGCATTGTATGTTTCTGTGTGTGTGTGTGTCACTTAGTGCTCTCCCTTGGCCCCCTGTCCCTCTGCAGTCCCCCCTTGGTGGTCTTCTCACTCCCCTCTCCCCCCCCCTTAGTGGTCCTCCCACTCCTAAACCCCTTAGTGGTCCTCCCTCTCCCAAACCCCTTAGTAGACCTTCCCCTACTCCCACCACCCCCTTAGTGGTAATCTCCCCCCTTAGTGGTCCTTACCCTCCTTCCCTCTCCTTAGTAGTCCTCCCTCCTTACCCCCCTTTGGTGGTCCTTCCCCCCCTTAGTGGTCCTCCCTCTCCCAAACACCTAGTGGACCTCCCCTCCTCCTCCCTCAGTGGTCCTTACCTTCCCACCCCCGTTCTCCCTGTGTTCCTTCACCCCCCTCCCCCAGTGGTCCTGACTCACTCCTCCCCTAGTGGTCCTTACCCTCCCCTAGTGGTCCTTCCTCCCTCCTCCCCTCCCCTAGTAGTCCTTACCCTCCCTCCCCTCCCCTAGTGGTCCTTCCTCCCCCTCCTCTAGTGGTCCTTACTCTCCCCTCCCCTAGTGGTCCTTACTCCCCCCAGTGGTTCTTACCCCCCTGGTCCTTACCCACCCCCAGTGGTCCTTATCCACCCCCCTCCCTCCCCTAGTGGTCCTTATCCCCTCTCTTCCTCCCTCCCCTAGTGGTCCTTATCCTCCCTCCCCTCCGCTAGTGGTCCTTACCACCCCCTCATGGTCATTACCCCCCCCCGAGTGGTCCTTACCCCCCCCCGAGTGGTCCTAACCCACCCCCTCCCTCCCCTAGTGGTCCTTATCCCCCCTCTCCCTCCCTCCCCTAGTGGTCCTTATGCCCCCTCTCCCTCCCTCCCCTAGTGGTCCTTATCCTCCCTCCCCTCCCCTAGTGGTCCTTACCCCCCTTCATGATCCTTACCCCCCCAGTGGTCCTTACCCACCCCCAGTGGTCCTTATCCCCCCTCTCCCTCCCTCCCCTAGTGGTTCTTATCCTCCCTCCCCTCCCCTAGTGGTCCTTTCCCCCCCTCTCCCTCCCTCCCCCAGTGGTCCTTATCCTCCCCTCCCCCCCTCCCCTAGTGGTCCTTATCCTCCCTCCCCTCCCCTAGTGGTCCTTTCCCCCCCTCATGGTCCTTACCCACCCCCCCAGTGGTCCTTACCCCCCTGGTCCTTACCCACCCCCAGTGGTCCTTATCCTCCCTCCCCTCCCCTAGTGGTCCTTTCCCCCCCTCATGGTCCTTATCCCCCCCTGGTCCTTACCCACCCCCAGTGGTCCTTATCCCCCCTCTCCCTCCCTCCCTCCCCTAGTGGTCCTTATCCCCCCTCCCTCTCCTAGTGGTCCTTATCCCCCCCCCTTCCCTAGTGGTCCGTTATCCCCCCCCTCCCATAGTGGTCCTTACCCTCCCCTCCTGCCCATGTAGCATGGCCGGGTGGCGCGGAACCCGGGACAGGAACCTCTGTTTCCTGTACCCGGCCGCCGGCGGACTGACAGGAAGTACTCACTCAGTGAGCGCTTCCCTGTCAGTCCGCCGGCGGCCGGGTACAGGAAACAGAGGTTCCTGTCCCGGGTTCCGCGCCGCCCGGCCACGCTACATGGAGAGACTGGCAGGAGGGAGTGCTCTGCGCTTCCCTCCTGCCGGTCACTGAAACCCGGCCGCCCTCCATGCAGCAGTGCTGCGCCGCCTGGGGCTTGTTAAAGCGCTCAGGTGGCGCAGCATGAGGAGGCGCAGCGGGGACAGGGATCCGGCGCCCCCTGATAAGTTGCGCCCTAGGCGGCTGCCTAGGTCGCCTTACAGGTTGGGCCGGCCCTGTGCACAGCTGTCAGCAGGAAGAGAGGGATTCAAAGCATGGAGCCAGGGAAGAATTATTAGAGACTGCAGGGGAGAAAGCGCAGGGATGTATCCAAAGTATGGAGCTAGGGGAAAGCTGTCAGACACTGGGGGGGAAAGCTGTCAGACACTGGGGGGGAAAGCGGTCTTCACTTTTCACACTGTGCAGCAGAAGCACCAGGCTTAAACAATGCAGTAGGCATGGATTCAAAATGGAGGCTGCATCTGGGAAGTGAAATTCTGCCATCTCCATTTACTGGTGCTAGCAGCCTAAGACAGCCCAGTAGGGAGGCATGTCTTTTAGGGCAGCATATTTATTGCCTGAAAAGTATACATTGGGAAGAACAGGTGGCTGTCATGCAGCCAATGAGTGTGATTCTCACAACGTCTCATAGGAATTAATTATATGTGTGGGCAAATAACCATGGATCTGATTATTCTCTTTAAAAAAACTCTTGACTGCTGACTCCTTCGATCACCAAATCCCGTTACCCTTCCATTCCCAATAAGTAACGCAACACCATGTTAAGTGGGTAAGGGCAACAGCCACAGCTTTATTTAAACCAGCATAACCAAATACTGTCAGCTGCTGGTTTTACCCAGCAGACAGGTACACTTTAAACTTCTTCCAGAGCCTCTTCAGCCTGTCCGTCGTCATCAACCAAATTCAGGCTGCGACTCCCCAAGCTCGTCCGGGCATTATTCATTTACCAAACTTGCTGGCGCAGGAAACCCGCAGCTGTGACAAAATGAGAACAAAGAAAACACAACACAAAACAACAATTCCAGAACAGAACAATTAGGGAGGGTGGGTGGGGAAAGACACTGCCAGGCTCCCTCAGCATTGTTCACCAGTAGTCTGGTAATTTCCCCCAGAATTCCATGCTTTCAACTGTAAAACCAACTGTATCCTTTTGGTTGCTATGCCAACTCCTCAGGGCAGCAGTCATGCTCCCCCCTCCCTATTCGCTTCGGGGGTTGGCCTTTCTAGCAGCAATATAATTTGGGGGGATGAGAGGAAGACTTCTGTACTAATATTTAAAAGAACAAAAAACAACACCTGTTTGATCAAACAGACACACCTCAAAGGTGTAAGTTTACAGAAAAGAAAAAGTTAAAAATCCATATGAAAAAACCTTCGCTGCTTAAATAGGTAAATGAATGCTCTTATTTTTAAAATAAATATATATATTTTAAGATAGAATAGTTCCTTTACTGGTTTAAACTAAAAAAAAACAAAAAAAAAAACCATGAGAAAAGTAATTAAACTTTCCTGTAATCCAATGCCAGTACAGACTCTTTGCAGCAGCAATCCTACCTAAAATGAGAACATGTTGGTGATCACCCAGAGATGCTTTGTGAACCTTTAGTGGATGTGTGGCAGTCAATGCCCTTCACCAGTCATCTGTTTCTCATAGAATGTTAGTACATAAAAAACATATGCACTGGCACTCACTGGTCATCCCAAAGGCAGACTTTTAGTAGAGCAGATGGCAACATTTCAGCTCACATCCTGAGCCTTTTTTAAGTCACAACAATACATATTTATCCACATAAGCACAAATAAATCAATTAATAAATTAATCAATACAACAAATTGCAAAATCCCTTGTCATTTGTGTCTAAGCACCAGAAGTGACTCACAATGTTATAATAGGTTGCATATACCTCCATAACACCAAAGTGCTAATCTTTAAGCAAGAGCCCAATGGACAAAGGAAATACACATTTATGAATACAAAGGTATGTGAAGGTATATACCACAGCTTCAAAGTAAAAGCTCTTGCTAATTAGTTCAGCTACTGTACGAAAGTCAAATTATATTTATTTGCACTCCAATTAACATTTGTAATTATAAATTAATCACAATCATGTCTTAGGAGCAGGGATAGGCAACCTTTGACACTCCAGATGTTGTGGACTACATCCCCCATAATGCTCTGGTAAAGCATCATGGGAGGTGTAGTCCAAAACATCTGGAGTACCGAAGGTTGCCTATGCCTGTCTTAGAGGGTCTCTATGGCTTAGTGGTCATCCATGCCGCTATCATCTCCTGCTTTGGCAACTGTTTTCTGCTTCTCACTGATCTTATGCCCTCCCAGCTCATCTTCCTATAGTCTATAATAAACTCTGTGGCAATGCTCCTCCTGTTCTACTGCACCTTCGATGCCTCCCCCTCTGTCAGTCCTTACATTGGCTTCCCATAAGATATAGGGCTCAATTTAAAATTCTGGTTCTCATTTACAAATCTCTTCATGATTCTCCTGTCTATCGATCCTCACTAATGTACAGGTATGTCCCATCTGCTCTTTCCTGTGTTTGTTCTCCCACCTCTGACTCTTGCCGTCAAGACTTTTCTAGGACTGAGACCCTCCTTCGGAGCTCCCTTCCCTGCTCCATTAGACTCCCGCCCAGTCTCCATCCTTTCAGGTAATCACTGAAAACTCACTTGTTCAATAAGACATATCAATTAAACTATTAACAGCTTTCCCTCCCCGCACTTTACTAACCCACCTTCTCTCCTGCAACCGCACACTAAACATGTATTGTAAACTCTTCTAAAACCTACTTTTACATTACATGAAATGCATCTAATCCTCGTATCATTTTACCCCACTATCCTTAGAATGCAAGCTTGCTTAAGGAGGGCCCTCAACACCCTCTGTTCATGTATGTCTGCCTTGTTCCAACATTTTGTTTGTTAGTCCAATTATTGTATAGCACTGCGAAATTGGTTGCTGCGTTAATAATAATAATAATAATAATAATAATAATAACTTCAGGGGCCTTAACCTCATATATGATTTTGGTGGATGTCTGGTAATAGAAGATAGTTTGTTACTAGCCTGGAACATGAGGTTACACCTTCAATACATCATTTTGTATGCCTGTGGGTAACATAATGGCAGAGAATAGATAAATAATCATACAATTTTCAGAATTATGTCCAAGAAACCACAGGTGCATTTTCTAACACTTGACAGTTTGACAAGTTGGAGAATTAATGGTATTCTTTGGAGGCGATTCACAAGCTTCAAAATGAAGCCTTGCAAAACATCAGGAAATTTTCACTCCAACCTTTCACCTGTTAGTAATCCTACTACTTCATGTTAAAAATACAAATTCCAAAGCCTTATACATAGACCTGGATTTAGTGTTCAGCTGTCAAACATATATATTTTAAATAACCTCACCCCTTTGCCAATTCAGTGGTTAGATTATTTTGTATAAAGAAAGCATTTCTTTTCTTTTTTTTTCACATGTTTGCTCTAATAATTAATTCACATGTTGTAAAATTAAACAGAGGCTAATGCAATACACATTTTATTAGAAAGAACCAACTTGATGAGTGCATAATTGCTTATTAATTTAATAAATGTCAATTGATGAGAAAAGTGTCTTTAAAAATAATAGATGTCAGCTAAACAGAGGAATTGTATAAATAAGGTCTGGATGAGCTTGTCTGAACTGTTATAATAGTGGGCACCATCCCACAACACAATCCCTTTCATTGCCAACTCACACTCACGTGTGAATATATCCGGCAGCAGATATAATGTTCATTAGGATAGAATTTCTATTTAGTTTATAAATATTTTTCAGAAACTCTTTCAACAGTCTTGTCTTAAGATTGACATGGGAAAAGCAAGAGGAAAACTTGCATACAAAGCCCTTCTAGTAACTAAAAAACAATGTATGTATTAGTTAAAAATGGCAAGCATTTCATTTTTAATTTTAACACGCTCTCTCTCTCTCTCTCTCTCTCTCTCTCTCTCTCTATATATATATATATATATATATATATATATATATAAAACACAAAAATTGCTTGCACTCTAGCTCAACAGTAATTAAATTAGCCAGGTGCCAGTCCCTGGGGCACTAGTAGATATATATTAGAAACAAAGGTTGGGGCTGCACTCATGGTCTGCAGAGATTGAATTTCCAGGGTGATCAATGTTTCAGTCCCCTGCTGGGACTTTCTTCGAGATCAGGATAACATTTCACATACAAAACATACAAATATATAAGGAGAATAATGAAGAACAAGCTTACCCCAGGTGTTCAGCGCAAAACCCGGCCTACCTGCGTGTTTTGTGCGCATGGGTAACTCCGCCCTCACGTGATGACGCAGTACGTATGTAGTAACGTCATACGTATACCGTTGTCATGACGCGGTTTCGCTATCCTCACTAAAAAAACGTGAAGTTAGGAATTATTATGTAGTAATTTTAACACAGGCGATGGATTAGTGGATATTTCAAGAATATAAAATTAAATATATTTAAGTGATTACTTTAAAAGTGTTTGTTGTATTGAAATTACTGACTGTTGAAGTGCACATAAGTATTGAGTCCATTTTAAAGTGTATAAGTAGTGCTTGATTAAGTGAAATTGCCCGATGTATATATTTCCAGTGTAATATTTACTTAAAGTGCTCCCCATCTCAAAGTGCACTTTATAAGTCAAACTTGTCCGGTTACAATTACATGTTTGTTAGTTCACCCATTGTAAGCGCGGCGGAATTTGTTGGCGCTTTATAAATAATATTAATAATCGAGAGTAAAAGCTATTTATCTTTATAAATTGAGAGCAACATTCATGCCAGTAACACCGGAATCAAAAAAGATAATCAGGAATATCCATCAGTTTCAGACTTTACTGCTATCATTCATATAACCAATTATATTGCTATTCATACCAGCTCTGTCAATTATTGTCTGTTTCCAACACGTAGAATAAACCTTTTTCCACGAAATTTGCATTTTAACAGAATATACATTCCTAAAAATACTCCAACGCATATCAGCTTCAGCTGTCATAAGTTAAAGACAAGAATTCCTTTTTCCAAGGTGAGCCAAATAAATACCTACACCATTAAAGGCTGTAGAAGTAAGATACTACAATTAGTAAAGGGTAGTGTTGTACCAAAAATAGAGTTGTTACATAAACAAAAGCAACTCTAGTATGTTTAAAGAATGTTCCTTCTCTTTGAACAAGCTCTATTTTAGCTTCATGGAGATTAAAGACACATTGTGACTGACATTGGATAATTCACAAGGTCTGGATGCCTCCCAGATTTTTTTAAGGTCAATTTACATTGCTTGTAACTCATATAACTGATTTCATAATTTCCATTAGTTGTATGTAGTGATGTCCCGAACGGTTCGCTGGTGAATAGTTTCTGGCGAACATAGCTTGTTCGCGTTCGCCACGGATGGCGAACATATGCGATGTTCGGTCCGCCCCCTATTCGTAATCATTGAGTAAATTTTGACCCTGTACCTCACAGTCAGCAGCCACATTCCAGCCAATCAGCAGCAAACCCTCCCTCCCAGACCCTCCCACCTTCTAGACAGCATACAATTTAGATTAATTCTGAAGCTGCATTCATTTTTTTTTGTATTATTTTTGTATTTTTTTGTGTTTGTGTTTATTATACATTATCCTCCATAGCCAGTAACCTGTGTTTATTATACATTATCCCTCCCATAGCCAGTAACCTGTGTTTATTATACATTATCCCTCCCATAGCCAGTAACCTGTGTTTATTATACATTATCCCTCCCATAGCCATTAACCTGTGTTTATTATACATTATCCCCCATAGCCAGTTACCTGTGTTTATTATACATTATCCTCCCATAGCCAGTAACCTGTGTTTATTATACAGTATCCTCCCCATAGCCAGTAACCTGTGTTTATTATACAGTATCCTCCCCATAGCCAGTAACCTGTGTTTATTATACATTATCCTCCCATAGCCAGTAAACTGTGTTTATTATACATTATCCTCCCCATAGTCAGTAACCTGTGTTTATTATACATTATCCTACAATAGCCAGTAACCTGTGTTTATTATACATTATCCTCCCATAGCCAGTAACCTGTGTTTATTATACATTATCCCCCCCATGGCCAGTAACCTGTGCTTATTATACATTATCTCCCCCATAGCCAGTAACCTGTGTTTATTATACATTATCCCCCCACAACCAGTAACCTGTGTTTATTATACATTTTCCTCCCACAACCAGTAACCTGTGTTTATTATACATTATCCCCCCATAGCCAGTAACCTGTGTTTATTATACATTATCCCTCCCATAGCCAGTAACCTGTGTTTATTATACATTATCCCCCCATAGCCAGTAACCTGTGCTTATTATACATTATCCTCCCATAGCCAGTAACCTGTGTTTATTATACATTATCCCTCCCATAGCCAGTAACCTGTGTTTATTATACATTATCCTCCCCATAGCCAGTAACCTGTGTTTATTATACATTATCCCCCATAGTCATTTATCGTTGGACCTAGGCAGCATGATGTCTTAGGCCGGCCCAGAGAGTGAGTGAGTGAGTGAATAATATAATATATATGTTCAGAAACACATTAGTAATATATATAAATCGGGTTCATGCAAAGAGGGTGAAAAGGTATTAAAGAAAAACACACTTATTGCATCAAATTCACAAAGCCAAACTTTTAAAAGCTTTCCTCATTTCTTTCTCGGGATGAGGAATATATTGGTTGTAGACTGAGGATTTCCATCAGCCCAATCTTTTAATAATATGCACTGGAGTGTCAGAGTTGAAGGAGACCAAGGCTGCCCCTATTCTAAATGAAAGACCCAAGACATGGATACAACCCAATCTTAGGAGTAGTGTTCTGATGTAGAAGATGAATTTAGCCGTAGTCAGAGGGATTCAGTGAGAGTAGTGGTGAAATGTGTGTGGCATGACTGAGTGTGGGTAAGTAAGAGTCAAGTATTTTAACTGGGCACTAGTTCTAGGTGGGATAAAGTGGTATAGCGGATGGATGAGTAGTTTGGTTCGTTTTAGAGGTTTGTAGAGAAAGTATATAGTGATCATGATTTTTAGCGATATCCAATATTTTTAAGGTGGTCCCAGTGCCACCACTCATATCTGGTGTCACAATAGCTTGCATTTAAAAAAAAAAAAACTTTTTCACTGTAATATAATAGCAGTCAGTTTCCTTCACTCTTGTGCGTTTCAGGGCCTGCCAGGGCACAGTGTCACACCAGTGCAACTCATATCTGGTGTAACAGTAGTGTACATTTAAAAAAAAAAAATACAGGGGGCTTGTTGTCACCTTTCGGGGACCCTTGGTGTTGTACATGGCTGGGTGGAGGAAGAGACCTTGAATTACATCAGTGAGGACAAGGAACGGGACATGGCTAGCTTGGTATCCAACCTTGTGCAAATGGGGAGTTTGCGGTTGTGCAAATGGACTGTTTGCGGTTGTTTGCGGTGCGTTAAACAGGAAGTTTGGTCTGTCACTGTGAAGTGGGGGTAACCCTTACACTACCTGATCGATACAACATCATACCTGATGTTTTAAAGCACGTTATTCCAAACAATTTAGGAATGTTAGGTGATTTATGCCCTTTATGGATTAAAACCAGACTCTGCATCAACTATGTAATTTTCCATTGGAGATTTGCCATGGATCCCCCTCCGGCATGCCACAGTCCAGGTGTTAGTCCCCTTGAAACAACTTTTCCATCACTATTGTGGCCAGAAAAAGTCCCTGTGGGTTTTAAAATTCGCCTGCCTATTGAAGTCTATGGCGGTTCGCCCGGTTCGCCCGGTTCGCCCGTTCGCGAACATTTGCGGAAGTTTGCATTCGCCATTCGCGAACGGAAAATGTTATGTTCGCGACATCACTAGTTGTATGGCGTTTTGAAATAACACATATAGCTCATGCATCTGCTGGTACGTGAGAGAATAACGTTAGATATACACTAATAATCAATTAAGAATGTTCGGTTCTGTATATAAAATAATGTGTCCAAATTCACTGCATAGACAACACCAATACAATTCCTGATTTTAAAGGGAGTTGATTAGGCATGATTGTAATTTAAAAGGAGACATTCGGCATAATATGAGACACTGTTTATTGGGGTAAAATCCATATGAGGTAATAGAGCCTTGTGTATGCAACCTTAGAATGACTGGGTGAAAGAACGGGATTCCTGTGATAGCAATAACTAAAAGAAAATTCAAAGAAGAATGAAAAATAAAAGGAAAACTGTTTAAGAGGTTGAATAATCCGGAACATCAAGTCTGATTGGCACTGGCTGTTAGTCCACGAGTCAGCGAGACAGGTGCCAGTGAGACATATTTTATTCATGTGTAGATATTTCTTGATGTTACAATATTTTTTTTTTAATTGACCGCTGTGCAACTTGATTGATGGTCGACTAATATTGAATGATTTGACAGAAAAAAGATGAAGCCTTGAGTACTGGTTGTTAATTAAAGGGACACTATAGTCACCTGAACAACTTTAGCTTAATGAAGCAGTTTTGGTGTATAGAACATGCCCCTGCAGCCTCACTGCTCAATCCTCTGCCATTTAGGAGTTAAATCCCTTTGTTTATGACCCCTAGTCACACCTCCCTGCATGTTACTTGCACAGCCTTCCATAAACACTTCCTGTAAAGAGAGCCCTATTTAGGCTTTCTTTATTGCAAGTTCTGTTTAATTAAGATTGTCTTATCCCCTGCTATGTTAATAGCTTGCTAGACCCTGCAAGAGCCTCCTGTATGTGATTAAAGTTCAATTTAGAGATTGAGATACAATTATTTAAGGTAAATTACATCTGTTTGAAAGTGAAACCAGTTTTTTTTTTTCATGCAGGCTCTGTCAATCATAGCCAGGGGAGGTGTGGCTAAGGCTGCATAAACAGAAACAAAGTGATTTAACTCCTAAATGACAGTGAATTGAGCAGTGAAATTGCAGGGGAATGATCTATACACTAAAACTGCTTTATTTAGCTAAAGTAATTTAGGTGACTATAGTGTTCCTTTAACATTTTGACTGGGCCATAGCTAATGTTCAGCAGAAGGACAATAAAATAAATTACTCCCTTCTATTATGTGATTAATAACGGTCAAAGAGGACATATTTAAATAGAGAGACCAAAAAAAACTACATACAACTAGATTTTAATAAAGTCTTTTATCGAAAACAAATTCAGATTGCTAAGAGAATGGTTCCTAATGTGGAGTATAATAATTTATTGTTGCATGCCAATTTATACCAAACAATACTTTTCTTTTTCATTAAAATAGATTTACCATTTTCAGGTTCAGGCTTAGGCATATCCTATATTATAGTGTTCAAGTAGAGATTGTAGCCGTATTAGTCCAGTGATGTACATGTACAAAACAGATAACATTCGTATTTTGTACTACCTTTTTAAAATAATTTTTAAATGCTTCAGACTTGAGAAAGGGAGGTTGTCCTGAAAGATTACCATTAAAGAATTCTGTTAGTCCAATAAAAAAGGTATTACAAGATACAACTTTTATCTTTTTACATCTATATTATAGTGATAGTTCTGGCATACGCTAAATCAGGTATATCAAACTCTCGGTGCCCAGATGTTTCTGGCCATATATTGAATTAAAAAAATCAACATCTGGTGGCAGAATTTGAGAAGCCTGCCCTAAGTGCATTAATGATAAACTAAAATATACTTGAAGTTATGTTTAGTGTTTTACTCACTAAACCGCAAACTAAGTCAGTAACAGTTTGAAAAATGTAGGTTATAATAGCTATGTTGGATAAAATGTCCACCTCAAAATAAATATTTCGGTCTAAATTTTGCAAATCGGTTCTTGAGACCAAAATACCACACCAATAAAAATGTTGTTTTTAGCCATTTATCCTGTTTGAGAAGGCAAATATTTCTTTTATCTCTCCTGATTAACAACTCAAGTGAACTGGCATCACTAGCACTATAACAGCTGCCATAAATTCCAACATCAGCTATATTTAAAGCTTTTAACAAGATAGGAACACAGTTGGAACTAATCTTGCAATAGCAAAAGCCATGGGGGAGAAAACAATAGATTTACCAGGTAAGAAGAAATACAGTTTAATTTCTTTACAAATGTGTTTAATAAATCTAGAAATGATAAAGAAAGATTTATTGTAAGAAAACGTAAAAAATAATGGAAACTATATGATAGAGCAATACATGATACAAAGAAAACATACAAAATAATTATACTATATTATAGTCAAATGACGATTCTTAGAGCATTAACAAGCATTTTCTATACCTCACTAAATTCTTCATTTGGATCAGACTAAAGAAAGATGTGAAGTATTGTAGAAAAGAACAACACAATTAAGCATGTAAGATACTCTATATTGTTATATGTATTATATTCAATACATTAAATATATAAATATTTTATTTGTATATACAGAAATAATAATGAAACAAAAAAACAATTAAAAAAATATTGAGTCTGCTTCAATAAAAGCAACAATATTTTCAGGAAAAAGTCCAGTGAGTGCTCTCTTTATAGTTTTTTTTTTATATATACTTTTGGCTGGAGTATAGCACCTAGGCAAGGAACTATACCAGGGGTAGGCAACCTTTTCGCAGCACTGTGCCGAAATAAGATTGTGATGTGCCTTAGTGTACCGGCCCTATTTTTTCAAATTGAGGTGTGCATGTTGCCATATTCAGCTTGTGTTATTTATACTGCAGTTGCTTTGTATCGTTGTATTTGAGCTATTATATTGTATATGCTCATGAGTAGTTTGTGGTATTGTGTACCTATGAAAGTGGGCTGTGTATGAGGGCTGCTTGTGGAATTGTGTGTGGATGAATATGTCACATTGTGTTATTTGTATGAGGGGAGGGTTATTCTGCAGCATATCTAGCAATGTTGGTGGCGTCCCTGGGTTCCAGTGGGGACCAGGCTGGTCGGGTACAGCTCAAGGACAGGACCTGCAAAAGCAACTGTGGGCTGCTGTATTACAGTGTGAATTCCCATTCACAAGTGCTGGGAGGAAATGATCTGAGCTTTTCGAATTAGCAGATATCTGAAGTTTCACTGGGACTCCTGATAGGCCAGAGCCTGTTTGGATCTTGCAGCCTTGAGTGCCGTGCAAAGGCACCTTGAGTGCCATAGGTTGCCTACCCCTGAACTATACTATAAGAGTCGTCGAGTGCCTTGCTCATGCTTTGTTTTTTTTAATTTCTATATTATATAAATATATATAAATACATATATTATAAAGGAAAGTATGAAAATATTTAGTAATATTTAAAACATTTTCTAATTTCTTTCTTTTGCCTGTCTTTCTTTTTTTCTTCTCTTCTCATCTTTTTTACTATTTGTTAAAAAATGTTTTTAATTTAAATCTTCTATAAAAATATAATTCCTCTAACAAAACAATATTTTTAAGATAGCTCTATCAAACCATTTTAGGAGATAAAATAGATAATCTTACTCAGGTTTCAGTTGTATCTATCTCAAGTAGACTTGTTAAATTGTTTTGATAACTGAATAGCTTTCACACAATTACTGTATTCTTTTAGAGTAGGAGATTTAAGTGACTTTTAGTATGTAGGGCAGTGATGACAAACCTTTTTGCACTCACATGCAAAACTGCAAATGGAAACCAACTTATTTATCTCAATGCTGCTTTTCCTGAGATCATGTGATCCCACTGCCTTCTTTTCATCCTGCTGCCATCTTTTCCCCTGGTAAATGACCTGGCCATCCACCTGATCAAAAAGAAAATATGCTTCAGGCAGCCTTCAGACAGGCAGCCTTCTTCCATTGCGCTATAGTCCAGTTTAGTGTGTGTGTGTGTGTGTGGCGGGGGGGGGGGGGGGGGGGGGGGTCATCAGAACAATTCCGATGTGCTTGTAAATATTGTCTGTAAGGGATAGATGATTTTAGTCTGTAAAGGTGATGGCTGCCCCAATGTAGAAAACTATTGATAGATGTAGACTTTTGATGTAATTGTGTCTGAATAGTTCCGTCTAAAGATAACATTATCTTTAGATCCAGGAACACCATCTCACTTTCATGTATCACGTGAGTAAGTTTTAGATTCATGTTATTTACGTTCAAAAGGTTTGCAAATTGTTCAAAAGAAAAAGTATGTGTGGAACCTGTCCATAGAAGCAGTATGTCATCTATGTATCTATACCATAATAAAATGTACTGCTTGTAGAAGATGGGAGAATTCAAGACATACTGCTCCGACCTTCCTAAGAACAAATTTGCAAAACTGGGCGCAAGCTGTACCCATCGCTGCACCTGTTAACTGCAGGTCAAATTTTCCATTAAATATAAAGTTGTTTTTGGTTAGTATGAACTTCAGGAGAGACAGCATGAACTCTTTTTGTTGGTTACTGTAGGATGTGTGATCTAAGAAATATTTACATGCGTCAATGCTTTTGTTGTGCTGTATATTGCTATACAGTGAGACCACATCCAGGCTTGCAAGATGTGAGTAGCGTGAAACCTGAAGATTGTCTAATGCCAGAAGAGTGTATTTGGTGTCCTGTAGACAGGATGGTAAGGATTTCACTAGGGCTGTAGAATCTTTTTAAAGATATTTGCTTGGTTGCTCTGTGTAACTATTGTTTTCAGATATTATAGGTCTGCCTGGTGGGTCCTTGATGTCTTTGTTGACCTTAGAACATGGCAACAGTGGGATTATAGGAAGAAGATACTTTAGTTTTTGGGAACTGATAAGTTGATTCTCATGTGCTTCAAGAAGTAGAGTTTTAAGTTCTTCGAGATAAATGATAGTGGGGTCGCTAGTTAGTTCATGGTAGCATTAACGATCCTTTAAATGTGTCATGCACATCTCTATATATTTTTCTTGTTGTAATAGCACAATGTTACCACCCTTATCCACCAGTTTGATTATAACATTTTCTACTCCTTTCAGTTCTTTAAGGGCTTTACGTTCTTCCCAGGTTAATATGTGTTTGGTTACTGTGTTGTGATTGCGATTTTCAAATTCCTGTGCAGTGAGCTGGACAAATAGATCAACCAGAGAGATTTCTTTAAGGTTTGGTGTGAACCAACTTCTAGGTTTTAAGTTTGTCATGGGTTTTAATAGGGTTTTGCTCATTAAGTAATTAGGTCAAGGTTTGGACACCTAACACGTCTTGTGTTGTGAGGCCTAGTTATTTGGCTGTTTTTGATTTTGTCTCTGATGTATAACTTTCAGGGCCAATTTCCTGCAAAAGAGGTGAATGTCTTTGGACCATCAAATTTGTCCCAATTGTGAGTAGGGACAAAAAAGAGACATCTGTTTAATAAGGATAGGTGTCTGGGAAGTAATACAAACATTGACAGATTAATAACCCTATTAGAGGATATGTCTATTGTCAATAATTTGTATTGTATGCGCACTTGTCCCTGTCTCGTAATCTCACCCTCTGTTGGCGAAGTGAGTCTTGATCTAAAAAAGAAGAAGTAGATGGAATCTCAGATGAAGATAGGGTAGTTTCTAAGATTTCTGTGGAGATTGGATTGTCTAGAAAGGATACTATTTTTTCAGTGTTTCTTAAATTACTTTTGTTTGTTATTTGAGTTGTTTTCTTGTTGGATGGTGCTCTGGTTTTTCTAGATTTGGATGATGAGTTACTGCCAGAATCTGACCATTCAGTTTCAGCCGATGTGGAACTGGTTCGGCTATTGAAACTTCTACGTCTATTGCTTGAATATATTTCCCTCTTTAAAATCCTTAAAGTCATATTAAAATGATTAATAATTATTATACGTTTTGTTTTAAATATGTTTATTAGAGTCGCCATAGAGCTTGGGCAGGCATTTTATAAATCAGTAAAAGTAACATATGGGTGCCTGCGCAGAGGCAAATAAGTCAGAGCAAACAAATAATACAGAAAACTGAATATGCATTGATTAGCAAAATTTGGCACATCAAGAGCATTCAATCGGCATTTTATCGCATTTTGCTGGCCGTTTAGTCGTCCGAGCCATACCTATGTCCAGCTATGCGTGCAATGGCGTTTACCGCATGGGGCGTCTTATACTTGGTTAGATAAACGTGTATTTAAGTAAATTAAGTGGACATATACTTTGCGTGTTCTAAATTTTAGTTAATGATATCAAGGGCATATTCACCGGGTATATTAACGCATTATGCAGGCCGTGTAGTCATCTGAGCCATACTCATGTCTAACCCTAAGTAAGTGTTGTTCATTAACTGGTGCGTGCAAGTGCTGCGTGTGTGTTGATTATGTGGGTGCTTTATGTTAGTCGTTCGAGCCAGTATCCCATGTCAGTAGGTGTATGCCTGTGGTCCGTGTCTGCAGGCTGTATGCAAGAGTGTCGTGACCGCTGGCTTGTGTCAGTGCTTTGGGTTAGGCAGAATGCGGAAGTGCTGAGACGTTGGAACGTATAACGCAGTTATTGTGCTGTATTAAATCAGTACATCTACCGTGCCGATATGTAACCCAATAGGGCATTGTACATTGGATACAGTGTACTATTATCAGTATGGACATTTCAGAAATAAGAGTCAACCGTTATTTAACTTCAAACAGTGCCTGGAAATGTACTTGTTAACTAGCAGGATTTTCAGAGGGATAAGCATAGGTAAGCAAACAAACTATATATATATATTGCATAAGGACTCCCACCTTTACGAGAAGTGGCAAGTTTGGCCCCATGTGGAACGCATTGTATTAGCCCGGCATTATATACAATAAAGGTATATGGTTGTCATGTAGGTAATAAGAGGCTATTTCACATCTTGTCATGTAGCTGGCAGCAACTATATACGCAGCTATAAACAGCGTCAATCATTGACCCCTATGGGTATAATAGCATATGCTATGAATTCCTGTAGCATTTTAAGCTAACTTAATAACGACCAGCACGTATCAAATAATCAAAGCAAGTAAAAACTAAAAGCTATAATTGCAGAAAGAACGAGTTCACAAACGGAGTATCATGAAACAGTCCCAGCAGCCTTATCTGTCCTTCGTTGCTTTATTTATCCTTTGCGTGGGACAGTGCTCAGGCGAAGTGGAGCTGTATAGCGGCATTAATTGAGCCTCTCCGTTAGAGGTGGCAGAGCAGAGCCTGGCAAGGTAGGTTGTAGCTGTGCGGGCTGCCCTCTACTGTGGCCTCTAGTATGCCAATGCCAGGTGTGCCCCTTTTTGTCCAGTTGGTCGGTCATTGCAAGGTCTCTCTAGCACCCCCGGTGCATCTGTCCCCCTCTTTTCCCCTCCAGGCCTGCTCCGGCCGTGCAACCGGGGACACTGCGGTGCTGTGGGCACTCAGGGATGTCGGTAGTCCGGCAGACTCCCACCCCTGAAAAGTCCTCGGCCCCTTGTCCCCTGCACCTCCCCAACTCCCACAGTTCCCCGTCAGAGCTCCAGCCCCATGGTGCCTCACCCTTCTCCGGTCTCATGCTTGTCGCCGGTGCTCGCCTCCCCGACCACCGGTCCGCCGGGGGTCCAGCTCGCCCCGGCGACACAGGGCTCGCAAAGTTGGGGGCATCCTTCCCTGGACCACCACCAAATCCTGGGATAAGGGCCGGCTCCGCGCCATCCAGTCAGCCGCCTGGAGGGGTCCATCCGTGGGATCCGTCACACCGAGGGCCCAGGCGACCCCGCGTACCTCCCTGCAGCTTGCACATTTGGCGGCCATCTTGGCTCTTCATGAGGCAACATTCCTCATTATATGGCCCTTAAGGAGTGTCCCTGTAGGTTGTGGGGCTTAGCCCTGTCCGGCACTTAGCTTCAGGGACCTCTGTGGAAGTTCGGGCGTCTGTTAATCTCAGCCAGGGTGTTGCCTCCGGGGGGTAGGACTCCACCTCTGCGGCTGTGTCTGCTGTTGCTGGCTGACCTTCACACGGCCTTCGCCAGTGTAGGCGGTCGGCATCCGACTCACACGGGGGTTCCCGCTGTGGCCCGTGCCCCCGCCATGGGACCGGGATAACCCCCGCCGGCCAGGAGGGGGGAGGCGGGGCCGCGCCCCGGGCCGAGGGCATCTCCATACCGCGCGGTGTCTCCGCGGCTCCATGCTGCGTGTGATGGCCGCTGTCGTTCCGATTCTCGGCCACACGGAGGCCGGACCCGGTCTTCCCTGCTTGCCTGTCTTGCAGTACGTAATGTGCGGACATCTGGGGTATATTTTGGGCATGTTCTGGGGCTATTTTCGTGCCCTTTTGTTCATTTGGCCCCGGAGCCCATGTGGATGGCGTCCAGTCGGCCCGGCGGCCCGGCCCCGCCATTATACGTTTTTGTATTTGTTATTTTATACACAATAAATCAGGGCTTCCCAAACTTTTATGGCCCGAGACCCACTTTTCAAAATGGTAATTTTTCGAGACCCACTTGCTTTTTTTAATGCATATTTTAAAAAGTGAACACCATGACAATCCGCTTTAGAGGCATACAATTGGCACACCATAGCAATCCGCTTTAGATGTACACCATGGCAATTGCTTTTAGAGGCTTAAATCTGGCACACCATAGCAAACAGCTTAAGAGGCATACAATTGGCACACTATAGCAATCCGCTTTAGAGGCATACAGTTGGCATACCATGGCAATCAGCTTTACAGGCATACAATTGGAACATTATGGCAGCTTTAGATGCATAAAATAGGCATACCGTGGCAATCAGCTTTAGATGCATAAAATTGGTACATTATGGCAATCAGTTTTAGAGGCATACAGTTGGGCATACCATGGCAATCAGCTTTAGAGGCTTACAATTGGCACACCATGGCAATCAGCTTTACAGGCATACAATTGGAACATTATGGCAGCTTTAGATGCATAAAATTGGTACATTATGGCAATCAGTTTTACATGTATAAACTTGGCACATCATGGCAACTTTAGGTGCATAAAATTGGCACACCAGTGCAATCAGTTTTAGAGGCTTACAAATGGCACACTATGGCATCCAGGTTTAGAGGCATACAATTGGAACATCAGGGCAGCTTTAAATACATAAACTTGGCACACCATGGCAATCAGCTTTAGATGCATAAACCTGGCACACCATGGCAATCAGCTTTAGATGCATAAACTTGGCATATCATGGCAATCACTTTTAGATGCATAAACTTGGCACATCATGGCAATCAGCTTCAGAGGTATACAATTGGCAAACAGTCAGATGCATTAAATTGGCACTCCCTGGCAATCAGCTTTAAAAGCATACAATTGGCACACCAGGGCAATCAGCTTTAGATGCATAAAATTGGCATATCATGGCAGTTTTAGAGGGATAATTTGGCATATCATGGCAGTTTTAGATGCATAATGTTGATATATCATGGAGTTTTAGAGGCAGAAACTTTGCATTTCATGGCAATCAGTTTTAGAGGCATACAACTGCTTACTCACAGACTCAGTCAGAATCAGACGTTGTGTCCTGCTCATCCAGACATTGATTATCCCAGTGGTGGAACTAATGTAGAGAGAGCCCTGGTGCAAGTATGCTTTCTGGGGCC
The DNA here is from genome assembly GCF_036172605.1 of Pelobates fuscus. Lineage (NCBI taxonomy): Eukaryota > Metazoa > Chordata > Amphibia > Anura > Pelobatidae > Pelobates > Pelobates fuscus. The sequence continues at coordinate 110,129,844 of NC_086318.1, read as the reverse complement.
CCCTCTAGTGCAAGTGTGGTCAAAAGGTAGATCTCCATCTGTCGGAGAACTTCAACAATGCTATGCCTGCTGGGAATCTACCATTTGCCCATTGTTGCAGGGTTATATTTGTGAGCAGTGTTTGAGCGTTTAAATGTAAGCATGTTTGTGTATTAAAGGACCACTATAGTGCCAGGAAAACAAACTCGCTTTCCTGGCACTAAAGTGCCCCGAGGGTGCCCCCACCCTCAGGGTCCCATTCCCGCCAGGCTGAAGGAAGAGAAAGGGGGTTAAAAACTCACCTTTCTCCAGTGCCGGGCTCCCTCGGCGCTGGGGACTCTCCTCCTTTAGCCGTCATCGGCTGAATGCGCATGCGCGACAAGAGCAAGTGCGCGCATATAGCCAGTCCATAGGAAAGCATTCTCAATGCTTTCCTATGGACGCTGGCGTCTTCTCACTGTGAAAATCACAGTTAGAAGCGCTGAAGCGCCTCTAGCAGCGGTCAATGAGTCAGCCACTAGAGGCTGGATTAACCCATTTGTAAACATAGCAATTTATCTGAAACTGCTATGTTTACAGCAGGCAGGGTTAATCCTAGATGGACCTGGCACCCAGACCACTTCATTAAGCTGAAGTGGTCCTTTAAGTATGTGTGTGCATGTATGGGAGTGTTTGTATGTACTGTTGCCATTGGAATGTAGTGGTGTACTTGTTTGTAATGTTTGCGTCTGAACGCAGGGGTGTTTGAATGTAGTGCTGGACTTTAAATGCAGGTGTGCTTTTTGTGTGTAGTGTCGGTGTTTGAATGAAGGGGTGTTTGTATATCATTTTAGTGTTTTAATACATGGGTGTGTTTGTATGTAATGTTTGCGTTTGATTGCAGTGCGTGTGTAGTGGATGCAGTGTGTGTATATTGTGTATATAAAATATACATATACACAATGTGTGTTTGGATGTAAGCATGTTTTTTTGCATAGAGTATGTGTGCAGTGTATACACATACAGAGACACACAAATACACACATACAGAGACACACACATACACATACTGACACAGCGATACACACACAATGACACTTATTTTCCTACACACAGATACACATACACTCATGTAAACAGATACACACTGACACACAAATACACACACACTGACACAAAAGGAGACTCAGATACACATACACGCAGAGACAGGTGAGGGTGACCGTGTGGTAGGGAGTGTGTGTGCAGGTAACAGTGTAGGGGGGCAGGGTGAAAAAGGGTTACAGTGGGCAGCGGACAGGGGGAGAAAGTGTTACAGTGGGCGGGCGGGGGGAGAAAGTGTTACAGTGGGCGGGCAGGGGAGAGAAAGGGCTACAGTGTAGGGGGCAGGGGAGAGAAAGGGCTACAGTGTAGGGGGCAGGGGGAGAAAGGGCTACAGTGTAGGGGCAGGGGGAGAAAGGGCTACAGTGTAGGGGGCAGGGGGAGAAAGGGCTACAGTGGGGGGGGCAGAGGGAGAGAGGGCTACAGTGGGGGGGAAGGGGGAGAGAAGGCTACATTGGGGGGCAGGAAGAAAATGGGTTACAGTGGGGGAGCAGGGAGAGCAGGCGTTACAGTGTGGGGGGGGCAGGGAGAGCAGGGGTTACAGTGGGGAGAGGGGGGCAGGGAGTGAAGGGGTTACAGTGTGGGGAGGGGGGCAGGGAGTGAAGGGGTTACAGTGTGGGGAGGGGGCAGGGAGTGAAGGGGTTACAGTGTGGGGAGGGGGCAGGGAGTGAAGGGGTTACAGTGTGGGTAGGGGGGCAGGGAGTGAAGGGGTTACAGTGTGGGGAGGGGGGCAGGTAGTGAAGGGGTTACAGTGTGGGTAGGGGGCAGGGAGTGAAGGGGTTACAGTGTGGGGAGGGGGCAGGGAGTGAAGGGGTTACAGTGTGGGGAGGGGGGCAGGGAGTGAAGCGGTTACAGTGTGGGGAGGGGGGCAGGGAGTGAAGGGGTTACAGGGTGGGGCGGGGGAGGGGGAGGGGCAGGGAGTGAAGGGGTTACAGGGTGGGGGGGGAGGGGGCAGGGAGTGAAGGGGTTACAGGGTGGGGAGGGGGAGGGGGAGGGGGCAGGGAGTGAAGGGGTTACAGGGTGGGGAGGGGGGCAGGGAGTGAAGGGGTTACAGGGTGGGGAGGGGGCAGGGAGTGAAGGGGTTACAGGGTGGGGAGGGGGAGGAGGCAGGGAGTGAAGGGGTTACAGGGTGGGGAGGGGGAGGGGGCAGGGAGTGAAGGGGTTACAGGGTGGGGAGGGGGAGGGGGCAGGGAGTGAAGGGGTTACAGGGTGGGGAGGGGGCAGGGAGTGAAGGGGTTACAGGGTGGGGAGGGGGCAGGGAGTGAAGGGGTTACAGGGTGGGGAGGGGAGGGGGCAGGGAGTGAAGGGGTTACAGGGTGGGGAGGGGTAGGGGGTGGGGAGGGGGCAGGGAGTGAAGGGGTTACAGGGTGGGGAGGGGGGCAGGGAGTGAAGGGGTTACAGGGTGGGGAGGGGGGCAGGGAGTGAAGGAGTTACAGGGTGGGGAGGGGGGCAGGGAATTAAGGGGTTATAGGGTGAGGAGGGGGGCAGGGAATGAAGGGGTTACAGGGAGGGGAAGGGGGCAGGGAATGAAGGGGTTACAGGGAGGGGAAGGGGCAGGGAGTGAAGGGGTTACAGTTTGGGGGGGGTAGGGAGAAAATTATTTACATTAGGGGGCAGGATCTGGGGGCTGTGTCCTACCTTCCTTGATTTCCCTGGTGGTCCAGTTTCTCCCTGGTGGTCCAGTGGGGTAACTCTCCGGTCTGAGCTCCGCCGGGTGCAGAGCTGCAGACAGTGTAATAAAAGTCTCGCGAGCTCCCTGAGTGTTGCCATGGTAACGCGCTGGGAGCTCGCGAGACTTCTATCACACGGTCTGCAGCTCTGCACCCGGCGGAGCTACAGACCGGAGCTGCTGGGCAGACTGACTGGAGGGAGCCCGGCGGCATACAGGGCAAACCGCCGTGCTCCCTCCTGGTGTCAGTCTGCCTGACTGCCCGGCGGCCCTGGATGTGTGGGTCAGCGCGACCCACTGGGAATCGCCCTGCGACCCACCAGTGGGTCGCGACCCACACTTTGGGAACCGCTGCAATAAAGCATTCAAAATTATTGCGATTAATTATTTAATCACTTTGCTGAAGGAGATCAAGAAGGTGACAGCCCCCAGCCTTAATCAGGGGAGGAACCCCAAGGCAAAATGTTTTACACATTTCTGTGAGTGCATGTCTATAAGTGCAGAATTTCTAAATACCTTAACATACTTCACTATATGCTGTTTATCGTTGGTTTAGATGTATAGCTGAATCCCAATATTATAGTTTCCCCACCACAACTATATTGGTATGTACTTTACAAGTAACGCCAAGCCTCCATAGCAGGCCAGTAGCCAACCTCATGCTGATGAGTTGCATTAACAACAAAACAGCTGTCCATGAGTGGTTCACTGGCTTTGCTCCTCTTCCTGAGTTGTGTTTCAAACCTGTTGTATACACATATTCCAAGGAATCCATGTTTAAAGTGGAATTATGTAAAAATGTGGTTCTTTGTTGAGCCCATTTGTATACGCCTACCCAGAATCCTTTGCAGTAGTGAGAGCACTGTTAAAGTGAGATCTCTGTGGGAAAAGCAAGTCGTGTGGCTTGACTGGTATGTGTATTTGTGTTTAGCAATGTATTAACTATACATAAAGTCTTTAAACAGGAGCTCGCCTTCCATATTCTTACTAGCTGACAATACTTTATATTGTCTCCTATAAACAGCAATAACAGTTTTAGTAAGTATAATAATAATAATTCTTAAACAGCTATAAACATTTCATAACACTGATATTGGCCCAATGACCAACTGACAGGTTTATATACACTCAATTTACACTGCAATCAAAATATTTTCTTGATGGTGCAAAGCATAAGAACCCCACTTGTTTGGATGCGCTAATTATCCAGTGATACCTTTCAAGCAGTTATGAAATCATTGGCTTTATATGCTGTTCTTTTGCTTATTGATGTTACTCAGAAGCAGTGACCTTAAATGCAACACAATACAATGTTTGGCATTTGTGAGATTTGGAGCCTGCCCTTTTTACCAGCACACCAACACTGCATGTGTGCAAATAACAACCTATTAAATAACAGCATCATGCTGTTAGTGTTAATATTTAATGTGATCCATAATTTTTAAATATATCCTATTGCATTCCATTGCACTGATAAAAAAAATCCTGTCTGTTATGCTGTATGAGTCTCTAAATTACAATGCAATGAGGCAAAACGTTTAAATTATGTTCCTGTAATAATTTTAGATCAAATTAATTTTTCATTTAATCACATATTTCCTTCAGGAAGGATCAAATACATTTTTTTATCAGCAGGGATTATGAAGAGTCATCTTCATTAATTAAATGGGCACTTTTAAGTACAAAATACATATTGGCTTGAATATTTAGATGTATTTTTTGCATGCTTCTTTTTATTGCAAAAAAATAAATACGTTTTGCAACATGTATGCCTCCTCAATGCGCCATCTCTCTCCTAAATATAGGTTTTTTTCCTTCCTGGTTCCTTGATGTCACAGCTTTATACACCTAAACTAATTCAAAGAGAGGGTGTTGGAAAAAAATTACAGGCTCTAGACATTGTAAGTTTTTTCCAACATCCTCTCATTGGTTCATATCTGTACATGCATAATGTACCATGACATTTCTTTTTTATGTCATATAGGCAACTATAATAATTGTGTGTTTTTTTAATCTTTTTTATGTGTGTCTGTACTTCCTGTAAAGTGACAACTATTTTTTACACTTCCATTATTGCAAATTCAGTTTAATTTAGAATTTCTTATCTCCTGCTCTGGTAATAGCTTGCTAGACCCTGCAAGAGCCTCTTGTATGTAATTAAAGTTCAATTTACAGAGTAGGGGATAAACAAATTTAAAGCAAGTTACATCTGATTGAAAATGAAACCATTTTGTTTTCATGCAGGCAGTGTGAGGCACAGCCAGAGGAGGTGTGGCTAGGGCTGCATAGACAGTAACAAAAGCAATCTAACTCTTAAATGGGAGTGAATTGAGCAGTAAAATTTCAGGGGCATGATCTATACACTATAACTGCTTCACTAAGCTAATGTTGTTTTCGTGTCTATAATGTCCCTTTAACAGTTTTCATATGTAAAAAGTTCCTGAACCCCATTAGAAGAAATGATGGCTGTGCAAAGAGCTTTGAAATCTGCTACTCAACACCTTCATCCTACGTGTAGATAGGTCGTCAGTTTAAAGAAAGTGAATTAGCTACACTTTAACTATTGCATTACTTGGGTAAACAAGTCCAACAGTTCAGGCTTCACAGAGCAGAATATGAGACTCCTGATTAGCCAAGTGACTTCCTGATAAGGAAAGAGGCCAAGGCTGATTTTTTGAAGTGTGAGATGTCTTGTAAAATCAGCAACTTCTTTCATGATCATCCTTTGCTGTTTTGAATTGCCCCCTTTTGGTATGTTTTAATGCTCTTTTATATAATGCTTTAAAATGGAATTGGGTCTCCTCCAACCCAGAGTGCCAATATAACCGCACTGAACACCTCATCCTAGTATATGTCTCACTGCTTTTTACTAGAGTTGGTGAAAAATGAACTGTAATTAAAAAGAAAGGTATGTTACCTGTGATTCCAGTGCAGTTTCATGTAACATCTGTTTTATGTGTTGGGTCTTTGGTTTGTCACTAGGTGGTGCTAACAGCCAATCATGGGCGTAGGAACCCAAAAAAATCTGGGGGGGATAGCATTTTTACTCGCCGGGTATATTCTTATTCCGTAAACTAGGAGTTGTTTATCCCATTGTACAGCGCTACGGAATTTGCAGTCGCTATATAAATGATTAAATAATAACATTAAAGGGTCACTACAAGGAAGGGGTTTTACTTACCCGTATACAGCGCCGGGATCCTCCTGATTAGAACCACCCCTACCCTTCCCATGAATATTAGAACCACCCATACCCCTTCAATGCACAAAAGAACCCCACCTACCCAGTGGTGTATCTTGGTTTTGTGCTGCCCTAGGCAGGACAAAACTCAGACACCCCCCCCTCCCCGCGCGCCACCCCCACCCAACCCTTCCCCCCTGCCCCGCCTTCTAAATACACACACATTCACTGACAGATACGCATACACTAGCTAACAGACACACACAGTCAGACACACACAGTCGGACACACACACACTAACAAACACACACAGTCGGACACACACACTAACAAACACACACAGTCGGACACACACACTAACAGACACACACAGTGAGACACACACACACACACACACTAACAGACACACACAGTGAGACACACACACACTAACAGACACACACAGTGAGACACACACACTAACAAACACACACAGTCGGACACACACTAACAAACACACACAGTCGGACACACACACACTAACAAAAACACACAGTCGGACACACACACTAACAAACACACACAGTCGGACACACACACACTAACAAACACACACAGTCGGACACACACACACTAACAAACACACACAGTCGGACACACACACCCTAACAGACACACACAGTGAGACACACACACTAACAAACACACACAGTCAGACACACACACTAACAGACACACACACACTAACAGACACACACACACACTCTAACACACACAGTCACAGACACACACACACTAACAGACACACACACACACGCTAACAGACACACACACACGCTAACAGACACACACACACACACTAACATACACACAGACACACTAACAGACACACACACAGACACACACACACACACACACACTAACAGACACACACACACACACACTATCAGACGCACACAGTCAGAGACACACACACACACACACTCACATTAACACATTTTTTTTTATTTATTTACTCCCCCCCGCCTCCTTACCTTTGGGAATGCTGGAGGTGGGGGGGTTCTCCCATTCCCTGGTGGTCCAGTGGCTGCAGGGCGGCACTGGTGGGCAGGCTGGGCAGCCGGTCGAGGGAGCTCTTCCCCTGAGCTCTCTGCTCAGTTCCCTCGCGCGCCGCCCGCAGAGTGAGGCTGGGAGGCGGAGCCGGAATATGACGTCATATTCCGGCTCCCAGTCTCACTCTGCGGGCGGCGCGCGAGGGAGCTGAGCAGAGAGCTCAGGGGAAGAGCTCCCTCGCCGGCCGCCCAGCAACCAGCAACAAGCCCAGCAACCAGCCCAGCATGTCTGTTAGCCGCAAGGCTAACAAGACATTTGCCTTGGGCATTTGGGGGCGGCGTTTTTTGCTGCCCCCTGGAAAATGCCGCCCAAGGCAAATGCCTTGTTTGCCTCGCGGCTAATACGCCCCTGCACCTACCCCTTCCACGCATTTTAACCCCCTACCTCTTCCATGCATATTAGTACCCCCTAACCACTTCCATGCATATTAGTACCCCCTAACCCCTTCCATGCATATTATAACCCACCCTACCTCTTCCATTCATATTAGTACTCCCCTAACCCCTTCCAATAATTTTTCTACCTCCCCCTCCTCCCATCCATATTAGTAGCCCCCCCTAAACCCTTCCAATTATTTTTCTACCTACCCCTCTCCCCCTATCCTTATTAGTAGCCCCCCTAACCCTTTCCAATTATTTTTCTGCCATGTTAACTAACGCCAGTGCTGGAGTGCCGCCGTGTTTACAATAAAAAGTCTGCAGGGACAGGCTATAGACACCAGAACCACTACATTAAGCTGCAGTGCTTCTGGGAACTATAGTGTTTCTTTAATGTGAGGTAAATTAGAGATTAGTGCCACGAATAATATGCTAGATTTCCTACTTACAACCAGATGAGGATGATGATGGGCTCTAGCTGCAGTCTGGCTCCACTGGTCTGGTGTAGAACAGGCTCTCTGGAGGCTGTTTGTAACTGTGGTCCCAAAAATCAATGTTCTGTGAGAACGGGAATCAGCTCCATTTTTTGGGGGCCCTTTACACAGCTCAAGGTCTGGGTCCCAGGGTCCACCTTCACGTTCCACCAATGAGTTTGTTCACAGGGGGTGGAGTGTGTAGGGGATGTCCTGATATGTGTATAAGGAATGCATTGTGTGAATCTGTGTTTGTATGTGTAAGGGCTGCAAGGTGTGATTCTGTGTATGTACGGGATGCAGTGTGTGCGTCTGTAAGGGGTGCATTGAGTGTGTGTACGGGGTGCATTGAGTGTGTGTAAGGAATGCATTGTGTGTTTCTGTGTGTGTAAGGATTGCATGATTGTGTGTGTGTGCACGGGGTGCATTGAGTGTGTGTAAGGATGAATTGTGTGTTTCTGTGTGTGTAAGGGTGGCATGATTGTGTGTGTGTGTGTGTGATGGATGTCAATCTCTCTCCCTCGTCACTCTATTTCTTCCCCTCCCTCCCTCGTCACTCTCTTTCTCCCCCTCCCTTGTCACTCTCTCTCTCTCCCCCTCCCTTGTCACTCTCTCTCCCCCTCCCTTGTCACTCTCTCCCCCCTCCCCTGTCACTCTCTCCCCCTCCCTTGTCACTCTCTCTCCCCCTCCCTTGTCACTCTCTCCCCCTCCCTTGTCACTCACTTTCTCCCCCCGTTTCTTTCTTTCTCCCCCCTCCCTGGCTGTCCCCCCTCCCTGTTTCTCTCCCCCTCCCTCCCTGTTCCTTTCTCCCCCCTCCCTCCCTGTTTCTTTCCCCCCCCCTCCCTCCCTGTTTCTTTCTCCCCCCTCCCTCCCTGTTTCTTTCTCCCCCTCCCTGTTTCTTTCTCCCCCCTCCCTGTTTCTGTCTCCCCCCCTGTTTCTTTCTCCCCCCTACTCCCTCCCTGTTTCTTTCTCCCCCCTACTCCCTCCCTGTTTCTTTCTCCCCCCTACTCCCTCCCTGTTTCTTTCTCCGCCCCTCCCTGTTTCTTTATCCCCCCTCCCTGTTTCTTTATCCCCCCCTGTTTCATTATCCCCCCTCCCTGTTTCTTTATCCCCCCCTGTTTCTTTATCCCCCCTCCCTGTTTCTTTATCCCCCCTCCCTCCCTGTTTCTTTATCCCCCCTACTCCCTCCCTGTTTCTTTCTCCCCCCTACTCCCTCCCTGTTTCTTTATCCCCCCCTGTTTCTTTATCCCCCCTCCCTGTTTCTTTATCCCCCCTCCCTGTTTCTTTATCCCCCCTCCCTCCCTGTTTCTTTATCCCCCCTCCCTCCCTGTTTCTTTATCCCCCCCTCCCTCCCTGTTTCTTTATCCCCCCCTCCCTCCCTGTTTCTTTATCCCCCCCTGTTTCTTTATCCCCCCTCCCTCCCTGTTTCTTTATCCCCCCTCCCTCCCTGTTTCTTTATCCCCCCTCCCTCCCTGTTTCTTTATCCCCCCCTCCCTCCCTGTTTCTTTATCCCCCCCTCCCTCCCTGTTTCTTTATCCCCCCCCTGTTTCTTTATCCCCCCCTCCCTCCCTGTTTCTTTATCCCCCCTCCCTCCCTGTTTCTTTATCCCCCTCCCTCCCTGTTTCTTTATCCCCCCTCCCTCCCTGTTTCTTTATCCCCCCTCCCTCCCTGTTTCTTTATCCCCCCTCCCTCCCTCCCTGTTTCTTTCTTCCCCCCTCCCTCCCTGTTTCTTTCTTCCCCCCTCCCTCCCTGTTTCTTTCTTCCCCCCTCCCTCCCTGTTTCTTTCTTCCCCCCTCCCTCCCTGTTTCTTTCTTCCCCCCTCCCCTACCTGTGTTGTAGCGTGGCCGAGCTGTGTACTGTCTGCGGGTACAGGGAGCTTTTGTTTCCTGTATCCGGCGGACTAACAGGAAGTGCACACTCAGTGTTCACTTCCTTTTAGTCCGGCCGGGTACAGGAGACAGATGCTCCCTGTACCGGCGGACTATGCAGGGCTCGGCCACGCTACATTGAGGGAGTGACAGGAGGGAGCGCTGAGCGCTTCCCTCCTGTCAGCCCCTCTCCTCTGGCTGCGCCCGGGCGGTGAGCCCTCCTGGACGCACCAGCCCGGGCAGAGCTGCAGCTGCCTGAGGCTCTCTGCAGAGCGCTCGGGCGGCTGCATCAAAAGGGGGGCCGGCGGAGCTGGGGGGGATTTCCCCATTACCTGTCCCCCCCGCAAGATTTGCTGGGGGGGATGCGTCCCCCCCATCCCCCCCGGTTCCTACGCCCATGCAGCCAATTGCTAAAGCAACAGATACAATACTGTACGATTACTAGCCTACTGGTTGTAAAAGTGGATCATCGATTTACAGCACAACTTTTTATTTCTTCTATGAAACCTGGGGTTGTAAAAACAATTGTATACAACAAGGATTCCCGTTATTTCTGTCTGAATATTTACAGATATAAGAAGAATATTATAAAGTAACACTGGAAGCAGGGTCTAATTGAGTTTACAGGTAGGAAAGAAAATTACCTCTGGAAAACATTTAATAGTGGGCAATAGGTGTAACCAGCACTGCAAATATTGCTCAATGTCTTGCACATTGCCAAGTTGCTGCAGTGCAGTCTACACTGTGGCCCAATTATTTTGTAGAATATTCAGAGACTGGAGCCAAAGCTTCTGATTGCTCTCTATATCTTAAGTGCTCGATACAGCAAACTCTGGAAACTCTGAAAGATGCAATCTGGATCCAAGACACTAAAGTGGTCTGCTGGAAAGGCACAGCATGGAGTTAATAGGCAGAAACCTGGGAAATATGGACTGGCCATCGGGAAACAGAAACCTGTCATGGGGAAAGGGACTTGTTATGGAAAATTAATTAAATGTGAAGGAGGAATAGGGACCAGTAATGGGGAAATATGGCCAGTCATGGGGACAGAGACCTCATATGGGGATAGAGACTAGACTTGGGCACAGCACTACATTTTGGTTATTTGAATACATTCAAAGGAAAAATAACTGTTTCTGCTGAACCAATTTTTTCTCAATATTAATTTGGTCTGACTGAACTTTGGTGGATATTTTAGATTCAGTATTTACATTTGGTCAAATTGTACCTCCCTGGACTGCCAAGAATGGGAGGACCTGACTGCTGCCAGGGCTAAGGGGTTGTGGCAGTTATGGAGAACAACGTAGAATTACTCCATTATTATTCTTTTATTATATTATTGCCTGGTATCCTCAGTTTACTCCCAGCAAGAACTACTCAAGAAATCTCTAGGTGGGGATTATTCCACCCGCGCCCTATCCATAGAGCAGTTTGTATGCTCTGGTAAATGTGAGTAATATTCTCTTATTTATTCTTCTGGTTGATTTTATACAGTGAGCACTATTGTTGTTGTTTTTTTTTTTATTAATTGGTCCACACATCATTTAAACCATTCTTCACGTATCCTATAAGTGGGTATTGTACCACTGTACGACTTTCATACTAGAGCTGGTTTAAAGCTCTCAAAAACGTGAGTAGGACCATATATACTTTTATTCTTATTTTTATATTTTCTGGACATACTGCACCATTATCCTCTCCTTCTTTCCACATCTGATATCCCAACAAGAAAATTTTCCTTGAACAAATTTGTAATTGCTCCTCTGGAAAGTATATATCATCATCTTTATTGGACTCTCTATCTTGGACATATATTTAATATTTTATTTTGTATTATTTTATTTATCTTACTTTATATTTATTTGTATTTTTTGTCTCTTATTCTATCCCATTTTTTAAGTGTATCTGTCTATTGTAGACCTATTTAGGGCATATTTTGTTATTATAAGGGTATAATATTATCACCAGTGTCTTTTGAGAGTGTAGATGTTCTATGCAGCAAGAGTCTTAGTAATATGCTTAAGGGTACAGTCAAATATCCATATACAATTCCCGAAAGACCAATGTTTTCTGAAAATCCACTATTACTACTTACATCAGAGCTGACACACTCCAAAATTTCAGCTGGAACACTAGAGACCATGGAAACAAAACCACAGGATTGGACTGATGCTCTAAATTTGGGGTTCCTGATACCTGGGAAAGCATAAACTCTTTTCATGGAGATCACCTGGAATGAGGTTTCCATAAGAGGGAGTGAATGGGCACTGGTTAATGGAAAATCAAATAGAAGGAAAAAAGTTGAGCTTATGCATTGTCCTGCGGACCAGAGGGACAGTATATCCCCACTCTCAAAATCTTTCCATGTACCAGACTACGGCAACACCATTTGATGTTTATATAAAGAAGAAAATTGGATAATGAGGCGAGGTAGCATAACTCCAGGTGCTGACCAGTTTGGCAATATTGCAAACAACAGCAAAGCGAAAAAGACAGGAAACTGGTTACATAGAGTATATATTGAGGTTAATGATAAATCATTATCTGATAACTGCCTACTTGTTACTGGTTTACTGCATATTGTGCAATTTCTTGCCTTGTTTTCCAGGCCTCATGAATCGGCCTTGTTTTCCTGCTTTCTACTTTTGTACCCGCTTACATTTATTACCAAGGGCAGCACAAAACCAGGATACACCACTGCCTGCAGTGCCAGGAAAACTATTTGTTTTCCCAGCACTGGAGAGTCCCTTTAAGCTTAGCCTTTTCAGACTACCTTTTGACTTTTTGTTGGAGTGTAATGCATCAGTAATGGGGGAATGAACCCAGTCTGAAATGCACTTAACTAGTGCTTTTTGTTTGTTTTGTTTTTACAAAAGACAACTGTTTAATTGAACATTATGTTTTGCAGCAGGGTTAGCAGAATATCGCCGCCTGATTGTTCCAGCGTTACTAATTGCCGGATGGATCATTGGCTGTGGAGTAATGATTTATGTTGTTTTTTCATGGTAAGTTATCCATACAATGGAGAAACATGTAAATTCCCCGTGTATACTGCCATAAATATTATTACCACTAGCAGTGAGGGAGCTCTATGTGTAAGGATAAGATATTCTTCAATAACTGCATTAAGATCCATTAGACATATTCTCTGCATAAGCATACTCGAATTAAAATAGCAAAAGTTCCAAATAGTGAAAAAAACATTTGTAGATGTTTAGTACATATTGGCAAGAGCAGAATGGACATGGAGCATGGAATGAAAATAAATGTTTCACAAATTTTTATAGAAGGAATTCTGAAATTAAACTCAATTTCCATATTGGCATATTTATTGCCCTAGGTACATGCTATTTATTTTTGCCTGTGTTGACATATAAATTACACTTAATTGATGAAATCTAAGTATAGCTTATACAAACAAAAATAAGGATAGTGGACTAGACAAAGAATCAGACCATCTGGCCAACAGTAACTTTTTCTTATGCTGCATATTTTTCCAGTTATCCCAGTTATTATCCCAGTGCAGGGATTTTTGGCTACACAGGTGAAGATGCATTTTTCCGCAACCATCTCCCCCCCCCCCAAAAAAATGCATCTTCACTTGTGTCCCTTAATCTCCCTCTTGAATTTCTTACCCACTTTTGTGTATCTTATCTCCTTTTTGTCTTATTCTCCCGTTTAGACACATGGGGAACTACCTATCGCGCACCCCTGCTATAAGCTTTGTCTTTGGCATCTAGCAGTCTGCATAGGGAATGCACACAGAGAATTATGGATTATGATTTCTAAACCATTAATATAAAGTAGAAACAGAGCATTTAAAAAAAAAAAAAAAGTTAACAAAAGTTATAAGTGATTTTAACAGGAAATTCAAAGTGAATTTTCAAATTTAAGTCTAAAGTTGCAGAACTGGAAGCACAGTTTACTTAGATACTTTTTTCTCATTCAGCTATTTTTATCCTTAAATTTAAATTCACCATGAATTCAATTTAGTAAATATCTTTATGTTAATGTTTTATTCTATGGTATAAATTCCAGGGAAGTCACAGCTCCCCTTCAATTCGCTAAAATTTAGCTTAGTTAATAAGCTTGAAATGTTCCTCTGATGATTAGATCAAATGTACAAATAAACATTAAATGTACGAATAAACATTACATTTAACACAATAGGGCGAGTTATATTGCTTTTGTTAATGTATATAAATACTCCGTATTACATTATTTAGTAACTAAAATTGTAATTATTTTTTAAACAGAAAGGAAGATATGGAGATAAAAACTGAAGAAGAAATCAGTACTATGGAAAATGTCAAAGGAACCAATAACATTTATGTACAGAAGAACACATACCATTGCGTTACATGCATTATTAATATAAAATTGGAAAACTCAAAAACATTATAAACTAATAACAGATTAAAGCACAACTGTTCTAATTCAATGTGTCCTTTTATTATTAGTGTGAAACATAAACACAGGATTAGCAGACTTTGTTAAAATATTTTGTGAGTTCACATTAATAACAATAAAGTAATTCTGTTCTTCCACTTCCTGAGATCCCATATGGTTTTAATACACACATTTCATTTATTCTGTAAACATATAATACAATACCAAAAGTCAAGTTGATTCCATTATTTCCCTTAAATATATGCTTCAACATTATGCATCTTTTATATTGGCATCATACATGTTTTTATTTTATTTTATTTTATTTTGTTTAGAAAGACGATTAGTGATCTATCAATGTGAGGCAGCATCTGTGCTGAGCCACTACTGCTCAGTGGCTGTTAATGAGTGTGACTCCCACCAATCTTGAACATTTCAAAAATATAGAAATCAATAGAAGGCATCCATATTTTGGTGGACTTGACTGTGCTCAATCTCTGGATCAGTGTACAGTTACATCTGGTGTTCTTCCCAAAGATGTGGTTCCAAGAATTTTTTTCAGCCTTATATTATTAAGGGGTTTGCAAGTAAAAAGCCAAATGCATGCACAGATTAATATCTCTAAAAATCAAGCTTTTTATTCCACATTGCAATACAAAATGCTTTCTAGCAACATTTTCTCAAACTGCTCATTAGTGCAGGAGCCATATTTCCAGGTGATAGACATCTCAGCATTCAAACGCTAACACTACACACAAACACACCCCTGTGTTCAAACTTCAACACTACATACAAGCACACTACTTCATTTAAACATCAACACTACATACAAACACATAAAAATTATATGGGCCACTCAATGAACTTCCTTAGTGCGCGGGCAAGTGAAGTTGCAGTGGTGAGTCAATGGGGCTTCTAAAAGAAATTGCATGCAGTGGGGCTCAAGAGGAAGCTGCCTACGAGTAACTGGGCCTGAGGCAGCTGCCTTGTTTGCACCACATTAAAGATGGCTCTGTAGACAGAGGTAGGTCAACAATAAAATCAACAGAATAGAGGGCCACTGGGTAGTTGATGAGCTGACTTAACTTGGGAACAAACAAGATAAGATTGAACATATATTCTTCTACATATTTCCATAGAGAATGCCACCAAAATAAGGCACACAATTAAGTCAACAGTCTTGCGGACTCCTATATGGCCTGACATTTTGGAATCATGAAATATCTGGAATATCTGTTTCCCATGTGAAGGAGAAACACATAGTTTACTTGTAGGCATTTCAGGAGGAACTGGTCCCTGTTGTGATCCTGTTGTATAGTGTTCAAGAGTACAAGAGTACTACAGAGAAGTAACGGTGTTTCTGGTAAGTGCTTAATTTCTCTCAGAAATGTAGTGAATCTGCTTTTGTGCTGTGGTGCCATGGATGGTAAGTAATCATATAGTTGAATCTAGATAGGAAGAATGACCTGAGTGCCTGCCAAGAAGAAAGTGGTCGCTTATATAAGATGCATTTTTGTGATCTATAAGCATTATATTGGGGACAGCTGATCCTTCCAAAAATGACACCACTCTTTTATGGCTAATAGGATAGCCAAGAGTTATCTATTACCTTTTTGGGATAGTATTGCCCCAACAATTATCCCTGAAGCATCCACTTCCAGGATAAAAGGCCAGTACGAATCTGGATGCATCAGAACAGGAGATGAAACAAAAGACAATTTAAGGGATGCAAATGCTGTTCTTGCCTCAAGCGACCAATGTAGATCATTTGGTCATGATAGTGATGCAGGCTATAACCTGAGAGATGCCTTGAATGAACTATCTATAGTAATTGGCAAAACCAATGAACCTTTGCATAGCTATTAGACCGATAGGCAATCGCTAGTTCAAGATAGCATGCAAGATAGCATGCAAGATAGATGTGCATTTGTCAGGATCCATTCAAAACCCATTAGAGGAAATGAGAAATGAAAATTCCACTATTCGCTGGTCAGAAAAAAAAAAAATTCTAAGTTGCAGTATAAACCATTAGCCAGAAGTGTTTGAAGAACAGTCCTAACATATTTGTGGTGGGTCTGAATATCAGGTGAATGTACTAGAATATCATCAAGATAAATGAGAACAAATGAATTCCCTCAAGATGTCATTGATGAGATCTAGGAAGACAGCAGGGGTGTTACACAACCTGAGGGGCATTACAGTGTATTCACAATGACCACTTTGGTCTTCCTCTCATCTCCTTCCCTGATACGGACCAGATTATAGGCTCCCCTAAGATTCAATTTGTGAACACATTGGATCCCTTTAGCCTGTGAAAAAGCTCAACAATGGTTATTTTAATTTAGACCCCTATAGTCAATACATAGATGGAGACACCCCTCTTTCTTAGATACAAAAAAGAAGCCAGCAGGACTCTGATAAAACCTTTCTTTAATGATTCTTGAATGTACTCCTCCATGATTTTATACTCTTTTTGAGATAAAGGAGAGACACTATCTTTGCGTCTATGGCCCAATCATAAAATCTATGAGAGGGTAAGCATCATGGTACTACTGTGCATAAAGGATGTGCAGTAGGAGTATTCAATGAGCAAAGAGATTTGTCAGGTTTCAAACAAGACTGATTGCAAGAGAGACTCTAAGACACTAGTTGTCTCTCCCTCCAATCCAGGTGTTGGTTATGTGTGTGTAACCAAGGGAAGCACAAAACTAAAGTACAAGAAGAGATTTCTTGGAATGCAATTTCTTCTTTGTGTAAAAGGCCAATAGATAGAGTATCGTTCTCTGTCTAATGAGTCACAGAGGTATACTTAATGGTCTACCATCTATGGCCTCAACGGGTGTTGTTCTCTGCCTAAGCGGCAGTGAAATAGATGTTGCTTATGTGAGGTTTATGGAGTTTTTGGCAGACCCAGATTCAATCCATAGTATGGAATACAGTAGAACCCCCCATCCCAGAGAAACTAGAGGGAGGAACCTAAAAGATGGTTGTTTAGAGGACAATGAAATCCCACCCAAGGCCAGTTCCCTACACGGTCTTATGTGGTGGAGTATTTTCCAAGCGGCTAAGACAATTGTTTCTTAAATGTCCCTTCTTTCCACAATACAGGCATCACCTCTTTTTTCTCTTGTATGATTTTTCAGCCGTAGATAGTCTAATAGTGCCTTACTGCATAGGTTCTGGGACTGGAGCAGGTAAAGCAGGGATATCTAGGTTAGGTGCTCTGGGTACATGACAAATAAGAGCCTGTTCATATTTAAATGTTTTAGTCTTACTCGTATATCTGTGTCTGACACATACTGATTGAGTTCTTCTAAATCCTCACGAAAGTCCCTAACAGGCAGTTAATCTGGCAACGAGTCACTCAACTCCTCAAAAAATGCTGTAGTCAAAGCATCATTGTTCCATTACACTTCAAATGCCAAAGTGTGGAATTATATTGCATAATCTGTAACAGATCTGGAATACTATTTTATCTCCATTTAGACTCTGCCAGCTTGTCTCCTAAACACCTAGACACATTTTTAAATGCATAAACGAAGCAAACATATTTGTATACAAGTGAAGCATTAGTTTACAATAACGGGTTACTCCAACCCAAGGCCTTACCCTCAAGTAAATTCATTATAAAGTCAACTTTGAATCTGTCAGATGGAAAAGAGTTAGGGGCCATTTCAAAATGGCCCCAACCTGATTAAGGAAACCTCAGCACAAAGGGGGTTACCAGTAAATCGAGTTTGGTGTGTTACGTGCAGTGAAAGGCAAGATATGGTTACAGGTACTGAAGGCGCCTGCTAAATCCCAAAAGCAAAAAGCAGAGCCTCAGGTTGAAGATCCTGTTCTAGAAATGATAATTTGCAAAGCTTACACAAACCGATCTATTCTGGGATCAGATTGCTCCATTCTATCTTCAAAGGGGTCAGTTGTTAATCCATGTTTACAGGGTCCAAGGCCCTGTTGTGATATTAATAATTTAAAATAGACAAAATTATATAAAGGTTGCGATATTAGGCATAAGAGAATTGTACATGAAACAAAAAATTTGTGTTGGTCGTAATCCGAGTTTTTTTTTTTTGTATAGGAAATTCATGCACAAAGATGGGAAATAATAATATGACATTTTATTTAATATGCATATGGCAAAATAAGGAAAAAACATTTTTTAAATAAGCTTGTAACTTCAAGCTTATACATTTTTAGTTGTACTTAAATTAAAAACAATCCGAGTTAATATATACAAACTTAATATATTAATAGATAAATATGTTAATATATTCTAAACTATTCTAAGGGATAATTTATCATTTCCAAATGGTAAATTAAAGCGTTGAATATAAATAGGTGAGTATCTAATCCCGAGATGAAAGTGTATGACAGGATATTTAGGATAAGCACTACACAAACACTTACACTAACATTAACCTTAATCTAAAAAAAATATCTAAAATTATCTCCGATATTTGATGTAAACAGCTGTTTTTGGCAGGTAGAGTTGAATTTGATTGATTTATTTATAAAATATTTTACCAGGAAGGTAGAGTTGAATGTAAAATCAAGAAACTTGGCAACATAATACCCTGCTGTAATGAAATAAATTGTTTTGAATTTTACTTGCAGTTATCCTTACTGGATTAATTTGGATAATGTATTATGCCTTACAAATGCTGGGTCATTAATTCTGGCACACTCAGATGTTGGCATACTTCTGGAACATTAACACTGGTGTGGCATCCAAACAAAACTGGTGCATAATTTTCCAAGTTATCTAATTTCATATTTGTATCACTATCTTCCTAAGGACAAATGGTCTATTGGTATTTTTGTGACTAGGAAGATTACACAAAAAGCAACCTGTATTTTACTGGAAGAAATGGAATGGAAGAAGGCTTCCTGATCAGATGAATCTTAGAAAGAAAAGGAAGGAAGGTTGGATGCAAGTGCGTTGTTTACCTGGAGAAGAGACAATGGGAAGAAGGCAGGCCTGTAAAGGCAGTGTTATGCTCTTGTCAATGTTCTGTTATGAAAGCTTGGGTTCTGGAATTGATGTGGATGTTACTTTGGCATGTACCACCTACCTAGAGATTGTTGCAGACAACACACACCCTTTCATGATAATGGTATTCCCTGATGGCACTGCCCTCTTTCGGCAGGGTAATGCACCCTGTCACACTGCAAAAATTGTTCAGGAATGGTTTGAGAAACATGAAAAAGAGTTCAAGGTGTTGCCATGGCCTCCAAATTTCTCACATCTCAATCCGATTGAACATCTGTGGGATGTGCTAGAACAACAAATCCGATCCATGGAAGCACCACCTCACAACTTGCAGGACTTAACCCCTTAAGGACCAAACGTCTGGAATAAAAGGGAATCATGACATGTCACACATGTCATGTGTCCTTAAGGGGTTAAAGGATCTGCTGCTAGTGTCTTGGTGCCAGATACTGCAGGACACATTCGGAGGTGTAGAGGGGTATATGCCTAGATGCATCAGAGCTGTTTTGGAAGCATGAGAAGGACCTACACAATTTTATGCATGTGATTTTAATGTTGTGGCTGATCAGTGTACCAGCAAAAAAGCGAAAATACACATTTGTAAGTTGAAAAAAAACCCAATGAATGTAGCCCCATGTAGCAAAATCGCAGCTTAGCGAAAAAAGGGCCTTGACAGGGGTTAGGAGGCGGGCTTAGGAGGAAGCAGCCTGGACTGGTGGGTAGTGGGAATAGGGGCTTGGCTATTTAAATATGTAGCCATTTTGCAATGTGCACTTTTAATTTCCTACCTGGTGGAGTTTGTGTGCACCTGTGTGCTCTCTGACTTGCTGGGTAGGGTTTTCGCTTTTGTCTCCTTCTGCAGGGCCATGGACGTCGTGGAGAGGCTCCTGGAGGGGATCCGGACGGCGGAACAGCAACAGGGAGTGGATTGGGTGCAGGCCCAGCTGGGCCCGATCATGTCGGCGGTGGCCGGTCAAGATGGCGGAGGCGGGCGCCCGACATGGGCCAGGAGGCCCCCGAGGAGATTGAGTCCGGGCGCGGTGCCCGAGGTCGGCGGCAATGGCGGGCAGGAGGCAGCAGGGGAAGGGCATGGCAGGCTTGGAGGCCACCTGGTCGAGGCTCCGCCTTCCAGCGCACGGCCGGGGCCGTGGCGGGGTACCTCTCGGCGGGCAGCTGCCCCGGACGTCTGCGCGTGCCCACCGAGCGGGATGGGGTGGCGCCCGAAGCGGGAGCCGCTATGGCGGCAGGACGGCCCTGTGTGGAGCCAGGCGGGACGGGGTCACGGCCCAGGAGGGCGCCCCCGTCGCTGGAGGCAGTGGATGGTGGAGCCCGGGCGGGGACGGCACGGTTCAGCCCCCACGCACAGCAGGCAAGTGCAGGGGGCCCTTCTGGGGGCCCTCTTGGCGAGCCGGTCAGGGGGGAGCGCAGCCTAGGTCTAGTGGGTGGGTAGTGAGGGGGCATGGCGGGCGGGTTTCCCCTGGAGTGTGGGTGTCGGGTGGGGGGATTCCAGGGGGGGGCGCCAGACACCTCCCAGGAGATGAGGGGGGCACGGAAGGGGCAGGTTTCCGGGGGTTGAGTGCAGGTATTTACGGGACGCATTCTTTCTGTATCGGGGCGGCCACGGAGGCAGCGCGCCTGGGTTTGGGGGACGAGTTGGTTAAAAGAATTGGGAGATGGGAGTCCGTTCGGTTCCACACGTATGTACGATTGGGCTTATTGGATCAATAGGGCGGGCCTTAGGGGGACTTCGGTGGGGAATCAGTGTTTTCATCCTGTTTTTTCCTTCTTCCCCAGGCCGGGTCGCATGGATAGTGGGCCATTCCTTCGTTTTCTGGGCCGGAAGGAGGGCTGCAGCTCGAGCTCAAGGCCAGCAGCTGGGCTTTCCGAAGGACCAACTGGCGGTGCGCTGGTGGGGGTATAGGGGATGTTGCTGGGGGGACGTCTGCGGGGCGATATTTAGGATGGGCGTAAGCCGGATATGCTGGTCCTACATGCGGGCGGCAACGACCTGGGT
This sequence comes from Pelobates fuscus, assembly GCF_036172605.1. Lineage (NCBI taxonomy): Eukaryota > Metazoa > Chordata > Amphibia > Anura > Pelobatidae > Pelobates > Pelobates fuscus. The sequence goes on along the minus strand of NC_086318.1, from coordinate 110,108,729 downwards.
CTCATACCGCAGCGGAGATTAGTCAAATGGATGAAGCAAGACCTCAATAAGCTGGTTGATCTTCCTGGGGTGATGCTGGTGTGGTCAGAGATTGTCCTGAGGCAGCGATGGCGGCACGCACGGGACCCAGTGGCCATTGACAGATGCAGGGGTAAGGTTAACAGCCTAATGGCGAGCTTCGTGTGGAAATTGGGGGGAGTAGTAGTTAGACATGGGAAATTGGAAGGTGGGCTGCCAGGGTACTAACACCCAGATGGCGTTCATCTTTCGGCTGTGGGTTGGGACCTGCTGCACTTGGGTTTGCAGGAGGGGATGCAGAAGGCACTCTTTCTCCGGGGTGGTGGAGCTCAGACAGCTTAAGGGGTCAAGGTCTGAGCTTGTGGCGGGATAGGGAGCTGAGAGAGAGGACATAGGCTCCCTATGAGGAACGTGAGGAACATGGAGAATTGTTGTCACTGGTGGTTGGTAGGTTTCGAGTCCTGGAGGTGGTTTAGAACCTGGTGGGGTAGGGATATCCGGGTATACCCCTGCCGTGGTTACTTATGGTTGGCACTTAATTGGTTCAGGTTGGAGTAGGTTGAAAATTGTTATATATATATATGTGTTAAGTATGTTGGGGTCATTGCCCTTTATTAAAAAGAAGGACATGGATGCGAGGGGCGGAAGGTGGGGGCAATCACCCATGTTTATATGTTAATTTATATGTTAATGTATTGCTATCATTATTATGATTGTTATTATTAAGCATTATTATCGTTATATTATTATATTTGTTTAATAAAGCTGTGGACAATTTTACCCATATACCCTAGTGTCAGCGTGTTATTGCGATAGCTATGTGGGGGGTTTTGTCCAAGGTTCCGACTGCCCATATGGCGACTATACTCCGGTCATGTAGCCCCATGTAGCAAAAGTGCAGCTTAGCGAAAAAAGGGCCTTGACAGGGGTTAGGAGGCGGGCTTAGGAGGAAGCAGCCTGGACTGGTGGGTTGTGGGAATAGGGGCTTGGCTATTTAAATAGGTAGCCATTTTGCAATGTGCACTTTTAATTTCCTACCTGGTGGAGTTTGTCCCGCCCACCCTCCCTGGATTTGTTTTATATGGGGTTATCCCGTTTTGTCACAGCGGCGGGATAGGGAGCTGAGAGAGAGGACATAGGCTCCCTATGAGGAACGTGAGGAACATGGAGAATTGTGATCACTGGTGGTTGGTAGGTTTCGAGTCCTGGAGGTGGCTCAGAACCTGGTGGAGTAGGGGTATCCGGGTATACCCCTGCCGTGTTTACTTATGGTTGGCACTTAATTGGTTCAGGTTGGAGTAGGTTGAAAATTGTTATATACATATGTGTTAAGTATGTTGGGGTCATTGCCCTTTATTAAAAAGAAGGACACGGATGCGAGGGGCGAAGGTGGGGGCAATGACCCATGTTTATATTTTAATTTATATGTTAATTTATTGCTATCATTATTATGATTGTTATTATTAAGCATTACTATCATTATATTATTATATTTGTTTAATAAAGCTGTGGACAATTTTACCCATATACCCTAGTGTCAGCGTGTTATTGGGATAGGTATGTGGGGGGTTTTGTCTTCATTTTCTCCCACACTGTGCCAGTTTCACTGGGACTGGTCCCACGTCCATGGCTGAGATTATCAGTCTTGATGATGTCTATAACTCATGCAAGACACAAGGCCACACTGTGCCAGTCAGCATCTCTTCCTAAAGATGCATTGAATCAATACATCTCTATGGGGAGCATTCAGTGTCTCCCTACAACTTAAAGGTTAGTGTCTTATGTAGGGAGGTAATAGTTTATCCCACCAAACAATAACCCCCTTAAAAAAATATTCTATTGGTTGCCTCAACAGTAGGGTCACAAACTCTTCTCCTAATATCCTAATATCCTAAATTACCCCAGGCAATTGTGCCTTTGACAGCTTAGGAAGTGTTGCAGGGCAGAATAAATTGAATGGTTGATGATTGTACCTGACAATGTAGGTAGAAGGCAAGGTAGCATATGCAGGTGGAGGCTGGTAGATTAAAAAGGTAGATTAACAAGGTATTTTAAGATGGAAAATTAGGTTTCAAAAGATGGTACGTGGCAGTATGAGATGCACTGTCAGTGGAAAGATGAAAGAAACTGAAAGAGATTAATAGAGCTCACCTGCATACCCTATCTGTTTCCCGTTACATATTTGCTTATTTCTTTTGATTGTTGTTATTTATGTGGGATTTAAGTCATCTTCTTGGTGAGTGTGATAGACTTCTATCATTAAAAGGATGTCTGCTACACTTTCTTTTGTATACTGATGCCAATGAAAGTCAATTGTTATTTGTCTTTGAATGAGAAGATACAGAACAAACACAGAAGTGTCAGCTTACCTGGCCCAGGATGCATCAGGAATACACAGAGACTGAGTCTATTTTGGTTGGTCCATCGAGCAAGGACTTAGCACTATGTACTCACACAATTTCCACTGTGCTGGTCTAGTATATGAATGATGTATTGATTATCAGCCCTATTGGACAACAACATGTTTAACAACGTGTTTCGCTGATACAAGATCTGGGTCAGTGTGGATATAAAGCTGTTAAGGAAAAGGGGCTTGCTTTGCCCAGCTACAAGTGAAATTTGGAGGAGATGTTTAATTCAATGACTTTGTAAATTATCTCCAGAAAGGATGGATACTATTTATAAAATGCTGCTGACAAAGAATAAAAGAACTGCAAGCTATTTTAAGAGGCTGCCATTTCTCAAACAGACTTTATAAATATCTGACATGATGCAGTAGGTGCCAGAAATACTTTTCAAGAGTTAAAAGCTGCCCTACAGAAAGCACCCATTGTGGTACTTTGTGGCACTGTGTGTGCATTAAAAAAAGAGACCTATACAGCTTTCTGGAGACACTAAAATACTTGAAACCTACCTCAACAAGCAGCTTCATTGGCTAAAGGGTGTGTAAACAGGCAACACAGTCATTAAGATGTGAGATGCTACCCTTAGACAGTCTTTGTAAGTATTTGCTAAACATGTAGTATGTCAACTGGTGAATGGAGGAGTGGGCAGTTTTTTTTTTTTTTATCCCTGATAGACTATCAAAGTACGAAACTGTGCTCCTAGGAAATCCTAACCTCACTTTTCATCTGTGTACTGGACTACTCATGACTCAAAGTGATTTCATTGAAGATGGTGAAGTTGCTGAGGGATAAGGACTCAAGTTACCTTTCCAGATGAACAGCAAGTAGGTGTTTTGATGAGAATAATAATCCCTAACCATCTGCCAACGACGGAAAAGTAAGATTTCATAAATTCCAATCTACTGTTGTGGACAGAATATTAACTTTAGTAAAATGCCTATTTACTCTGTGCATCTGTGTTCATTAACTTCCCAATCTGGCTGTTAGAACCTGCTCAAGCTAGCTGCTAGGAGCAACCCCTCACCTCCCCTCCTGTGTTTATTAACTTCCCAAACCGAATGCAGGGAGTTACCCTTCCATCAACTAACCACCCAATTTACAAGATGGCACTGGAATGTGGGGGAGAATTGAATGATGACAGTGACAACACACCCTGTAGGCTGTACATTAGATGAACCACTTAACACCTAACCACTTGTTGCATATGTATTATGCATATGATGTATTTCTGCTTTATAAGGGGCATACCGGCCCCCGGGATTAAAGATTTCCTCAAGTTTTTAATTAACCTGAAACTTGTGTCTGGTGTGAATTACTTCAGGGAGCGTGCACGCAATTATCTTATAATTTGGACAGGGGCAGATATACAAAAATTATCAAACACTTGGTTTGGTCTTCAACACTACAAAGACATTGTTTAAAATGGCATCTGTACACATGCTTACTTATCTGTACATGCTTATTTCTCAGCTTATTTCTCTTGTTCTGTAGTTCTCATCTGGGCATTTGTTGTCTGATATGCCAGCATCCTGATGAACAGGAATATATCAGGACTATTGTTCTTCAGAACAGAATGATGTTAGATTATCTGTTAATAGCATAAAGGGGGGTATGTAAGCTAGTAGGTGAACAATGCTGTACACACATTACACCGGCCTATGACAACTTGAGGAGGACAAGACAAACTGTGAAAATAAGACTCAGGTTTGTTGAGTGACTTTTGACTGGACTTAGGGTCTATATTCCTTATTAGATACACTGGAAAGGAAAATATCATACTTTGGCATCTTGATAGTAATCATTATCATTATTTTCATTAAAATTTTCGCTAATCATATAAAGTGTTTAATTACTAAAGTTTGTTTCCCCAATCCCTCTATAGTCATTTTATGTGATCATACATAGGTAAAGGGTATGAGGGAAAGTGAAGAATGACTTCCATGTCCTACTCCTAGATAGTTACCCAAATGATAACTATGTCCTACAGTTGGTTTTGAGCCAACCAATGGGATGGAGCAACCCGCAGCACCCACTAATGGACATAACCTCTAGATTTGTTGCTCTCTTGGTCAATCCTTGATTATCCTATTCCCACTTACCAATCCCTACTGATTTATGTTTAGTATTCTTATGTTTAGTTATTCTTTCAGAATAAAATGAGGGATTGAAAGGGTACATTTATGTTCAGCTAAATCATACAACATAGCAAGGACACAACATACGTAATTTGACCCATTATCATTCTAAGAAGACACTACCCTTATACCCTCCTATTCTAAGATGTCCACACCTAGTAATGCCCCCTAGATAATTGTGAATCAATGATTCTTTACATGCTTGAACCATGTTGATTGCACAAGCTGTCCATTATGTTAGTTAATAGTTGTCAATATTTGATTGGCAGTTAATGATACTCCCCTAGACTCCCCTTTATTGCGTGTTATTATAAAACCCTTGTTTTGTTTAATAAAGGGCAGACATTTTCCTGAATTGACCTTCTTGTATGTCTTTCAAAGGAGTGTCTTCAAGTACTTGAAGGGTGTGTCTGTATAGAACTGTAAGACTATGGCAGGTAATTCTGGTGATCATCAAGGAGTATGTTCCAACATTTCCCCATAGAGATGCACTGGGTTGGACCAGGTGCATATGGTTACCTTTTTAACCAGAGGTAAGGGAGCCAAGGAGCTAAATAGTTTTTTTAGTGGACTGTATTCCTGACATATAGTGTTCCTTTAATTTTAAACCAACACTACAGCATCATAAACAATACATCGTGTTTGTATCTGCTTGCAAATTTGACTTAACAAAATGTACGTGCATGCTGTGGCCAACCCTGGTTAATGTGAGCATTCAGTTGTGTATTTTCATTAGCCATTTGTATTTATTTAGACTGGCTGAAATCCAGTGACTGCATTGCAAAAATCTGTTCGTTATTAAATATTGTGAATATGATCTACAGTTTGCAGTCTGGAGAGTCCTGGATTATTTCTGCTAACCCAGACTGGGTGCTCGGACTTTGGTTAATTAACCTTGAGAGTGATATAGGCAGGGTTGTTTACTAAAATAATAATAGCAAAGAATTCTAAGAATTTATAGTGAATTTCAGTGTAGATTGAAGAATGAAGTCAATTCTGTTTTCAGTATGGCTATTTTTGCCCAAATGTTAAATTCACTTTGGATTCAGTTTCTGTTAAACAGATATCATTAAAAAATACCTGTAAAGTAAGGATAGATTTAGGAGTTTGCAGTTGATGCTTCCTTTTAGAGATGTGAAGCCGCATTAGAGGGGCTAAGATCTAGGGTTGACAATCACAGTCTCGTTATTGTGTCGAACCTTTAACCAATGAGTTTTTAAATGTGACTTTTTTTATGCAAAACAATATCTGGATATGGTTTGACTATTTAGTCTTATATTGCCATCTAGTGGATAGAACAAGCAAAAGTTGTTTAGCAGAGAAGTCTAAGGGAAAAGGTGTGCTATCATTGAACACCTAGTGATGTAAAGATGCTTTACAGAGAATGTGAGAAATCTCTACAAGTACCCACCATTAACGAGTCATACACCAGGTGCAAATAGAGTCTCTCAATGAATGTGAGTATCACAGAATCCTGATTCATTGCAGAAAAGATAGTAAATAGAAAAAGGATTAAAATAAAATAAAATGCAAGATGTGAATGCAAAATGTAATTAGTAAGCACTAACTAACATATAAAATCTTTGGAAACGAATTAGAAAGTAAGACCACAAAAGTAATGCTAGAATAGGTTGAGTTAAACTCAATGAAAAACTCCATACTTAGTGCTTACAAGTAGCCCCCACCCCTTATGGATTACTAAACTTTCTAGCATGACTAAGAACCTCCAAATACTGCCTATACCAGGGGATTGCTCAGTGCCTGCCTTCTTATTCAGCCCTCGATATATGTGGGCACAGGTGGATGACTTCCTTAATTGTATTTTTTTATTTGATGCCATGGGATGTGTTGTGGCACAGTTCTTGTCTACTGCCAGAAAGGAAAAATAAAAATAAATATAGTGTACATATGAGATATGTAGACGAGTACATTGATCAGCCAAAAAATTAAACCCACTGACAGGTGAAGTGAATAACATTGATTATATTGAAAACTATCTAGCACAATTATATCCATTTAATTGGCAACACTCAATAACTCACCTAGGAATAAAACTGTTCTCTGATATGAAAAGAACAATGACAGTCAATAACCAAATCGTTTATTCTAATATAATGGAAATTCGGGCCACTTGGAAACATCTTAATATTTCTTGGTCAGGAAGAATAGCAGCGATTAAGATGACAATATTATCTCAGATTATGTATGTCATGCGCTGCATACCCTGGCAGTGTCCCATATATTTGCTTAATAAGTTACAGAGGGGGATTGATGTATTTATCCACCAGAATAAAAGAATGCGAATTAAGAAACCTATTACGGTTAAAAAAAATTCTAGTGGGGGGATAGAATACTCCGAAATTAAGAAATATCAGGAAGCCTTTCTTTTGGCACATATGCTGAGATGGGAGGAAAAGGGAAAAAAATAATACCTGGGCATCGATAGAAGTTTTTCTTTTTAAACAAACGCATCTGAACTCAATCCTATTTCGAGATGAACTATCCAGTGGTCTAGTGTATAGCCAAGCCTCGATAGTATGGTACAGTCTTAAAAGCTGGTTGAATCTGAATCGTAAATACTCTCTGGTTCCATTCCCAAGTCCGATCACTCCTATCTAAGGCTGCAGGAAAAGATTCATTCTCCTTTGCTTGATTTGCTATCGAAATTGGGATGTAGATATCTAAGGAATTTGTATGTTAACAATAAATTCCTTTCATTTGACTATTTGCACTCCAATTTTAAAATTCCAACTGGCTGGTGGTTGGAATACAATAAATTGAAATCTAGGATCTCATCATCTAGTTATCATTTAAAGGAGATTAGACAATTGACAACTTGAGAAAAAATAATATGTTCAACAAACAAAAAGCACTTGCTGTCAAAATGTTTTAGCCTTTTGAGGGACAGGAATTTGGATATTAAATCTTTAAATATAAGAATTTGGGAAGAAGAACTTAATCAATCTTGGCCCATGGAAATTTGGCTGTGAGCTTCCGTACTAACAAACAAATTAATTAAATATGTCTCTTATAGGGAGACATATTTAAAATTCTTAAACAGATGGTATGTACCGCCGATTAAGCTATGGAAAATAAAAGACCTGATTCATATAAAATGTGCTGGAGAAACTGCAATCAAGTTCGCTCAGCAATACATATGTGGTGGCTTTGTCCCCACATTCAAACGTATTGGAAGGAGGTACAACTTGGGATATCTCAAATTTTAAGGGGAAAGGATTATGCTTACTCCAGAACGGGTTCTTTTTAATTTTTTACCTTATCATTTCACAAAAGAACTAAAATCCCTTTTGCTTCATATTTTATACATGGTGAAATGGTTGATTGTGGTCAACTGGAAAGGAGAAAGGTTGCTAAAGTGGTCAGAGATGGAGAGTTTCATGCAGAGAAATAGAACACTAGAAAGAGAGGATGGACACTTAGGTGTTTTTACCGTTTCGAAGTATAGATGGGTACTTTGGGATGACTATTGTTTGACCAGTGGGCAAAACTCCTCATAGCTTCCTTTCCTTCGTCGGCTCCCCTTCCCACAGAATCTGGCAACAACGAATGTGGTATGTGTGTGGTTGCAAAGGTATGGGTATTTATTGCATTTAAGGGGGTTGTCCTCCTGACCCCAGATTTTTTCCCCGCGGTTCCCCTTATAACTTCTCACCCCTCAGGGATATATAGTGCACTCACAAGAAAGATAGAAGATGGGGATACTCTAAAATCTGATCGCCCCCCCCCCCCGTTATGGGGGTAAATGGTGACCAATGTGGGGGGGTTGGAGACCGTGATGATTGTAGTATAAAATGGGGAAGTTGGGTAGGAGAGGGGAAGAGGACCACTCGCAGAGATGGAGGTGGTATCTTAGTTAACCCATACACTGTATTAACAGTATAATAATATATTGGGAAAAGATAGGTTGATTGTTGTATTTTATGTATTATGTGTCAATCTAGTATTATTGTGGGGGAAAAAAAGGGAACAAATTTGCTTGTTATTGAGTTTTTTTGTACTTTGTGTCAAAACGAATAAAACTTTTTTTAAAAAGAAAAAACACACATTGATTATATGTTTACAATGTAACCTATCAAGGGGTGGGATACAGCAAGTGAAAAGCCAGTTCTTGAATTTTATGTGTTGGAAGCAAGAAAAATGGGCAAGCGAAAAACTCTGGATGACTTTAACAAGGTCCAAATAGTGATGGCTGGATGACTGAGACAGAGCATCTCCAAAATTGAAATTCTTGTAGGGTGTTCCTGGTATGAAGTGGTTAGTAATTACCAATAGTGGTGTGAGGAAGGACAATCGGTGGAGCGGCATCAGAATCATGAGCGCCCAAGGCTTATTGATGCACATGAGGAGCAAAGACTAGACCTTCACACAGAAGAGCTACTGAAACTCAATTTGCTAAAATATTTAAATGCACCACATTGCATCACATTGAAGTGGTCTGGGTGCACTAAAACTGCCCCCTTAAGCCTGCAATCTAACAGACATCCACTAGAGGCAGAGTTTAACTCCATGGAACGACGATGAACATCCTCACGCTGTGCATGAGAATATCCAGCATCTTCAAATCTCCCATAGGAAAGCATTGATTTAGTGCTTTCCTATAGAGATGGACAAATGCGTGTGTGGCAGATCGAACATGGGCATTAGGTTTCCCCTCTTGATGGAGATGGAGCCAGCATCAAGGGACTTTGACGCTGGAAACAGGTAGATATTTAAAGGATTTTTAACCCACTAGCTGCATATGGGGCTGCATAGCCGCAGACTGGTTAGAGAACCATGATGACCTCTCGCCATCGTTGAAAGAGCTTTCAACGTGGATGTGAGAATCAGAACTGGACCATGGAGCAATGGAAGAAGGTTGCCTGCTCTTTTGAATCATATTTTGTTTTAGACCAGGTGGATGGCTGAATGCATGTGATTCATTTACCTGGAGAAGAGATGTCAGCAGGATGCACTATGTGATATAGACAGGCCAATGGAGGCAGTGTTACTCTGGGAATTGTTCTGCTGTGAAACCTTAGGTCCTTGCATTCATGTGGATGTTACTTTGACACATACCACCTACCTAGTGATTGTTGCAGACCACATACACTGTTTCAAGGCAATGCTGATCCCTAAAGGCAGTGACCTCTTTTAGCAGGATAATGCTCCAAGCCACACATTTTTTTTTTTTATTCAGAGATCAGTTGTGGAACATGACAAAGAGTTCAAGGAGTTGCCTTGGCTTCCAAATGTCCTAGATCTCAATCTGATTGAGTATCTTTGGGTTGTGCTGGAACAACAAATCTGTTCCATGGAGTTCCCACCTTGAAACTTGCAGGACTTAAAGGATCTGCTACTAATATCTTGGTGCCAGATACCACAGGACATATTCAGATGTTTTGTGGAGTCCATGCCTTGAAGCATCAGAGCTGTTTTTGGGACCTACATGTTATAGAGCAGGTAATAGTAGTAAAATAATAAAAGAGGACAATGTACTAGCTCACTAAGGGTGGTCCAAACCAGGTGTGGCACCCCAATGAGTGTGCCCAGACTTATGTATGTGTTCGTATTGTTGTGACCCAACAGCATACAGCCTAGTGAAAGCAGCCACTCCCAAAAAAGAAAAAAAGAAGAGATAAAGTACATTTTCAGCATAAAGTCATATATGCATTGCCGTTATAACCAAATCGTGTTATATAAAAGATACAAAATAGTGAACAACTCAAAAAATTATAGAATTAGCTAAGGTCATCCTGGATTCTGGAGAATTATGTCTGTAGATCCCCTCAGGGGCATTAATGTCTCTATTTTTCCATAAATGCCAAACACTGTAGCATAAATACCATATTTAACCCCTTTCTGCCGTTAGGGCATGCAAAAGGCCTAGAAAAAGGAGAGCTTTAACTTTGTTATGGTGGCATAACCCACCCTAATGATCTGGCCCTCCCTCCGGCAGAAATACTTAGCATCAGCTCTAATCGCGATCGCGTGACCTGCCTGACAACCCAGCGAGTTCCCCTGTAGCCAATCCAGACGATCTGGATCATGTGATCGTGGTGACACCATGATCACATGACTCTAATCGACTTGATTGGCAGGATTGGTTGTAGGGGGACTGCCAGGGTTGTCAAGCAGATCCTTCAGTTTATAATTAACAAAATAATATAACGATATACAAAATTATATATGTAATATATGCATGTATTTATAGATTATTGATATATTCTTATTTTCTAATTTATATATCGAGACAGCCCAGCAGAAATTCCAAAGAATTTAATAATCCTTATATTTGACCCCATAACTTTCCAAAACCTCATAAAACATGTACATGGGGGGGTACTGTTGTAGTCATGAGAAATCGCTGAACACAAATATGAATGTATAATGATTGTGATATCATCATATAATGCAAAAAACATTATATATAAACACTAACTTTGGCCAGGGTTTATGGCTAAGTGGCTACTGAAAAAAGACTGAACATATCCAATTTTGAATACCCTGGGTTTGCAAATGGTGTGCCATGATGGGGGTAATTTTTAATACTAAGCTGCAATGCAGTTTTAAAGGTAACATGGACCCAGCAAATCATTCTGGTAAACTTCAATGTAAACTTCAAAACTGAAATGGGCACGCATTATATTCGACCCTGTAACTTTCCAAAACACCATGAATCCTGTACATTGAGGCAACATTGTAGTCATGGGACATCACAGCATACAAATATGTGTATTTTATTGCAGTAAAAGCAAAAAGTATTATGACATTTACAGTTAAAATGCCATGCAGAACGTAAAAAAATAACATTTCTTAATTTATCACACTTTTTTTAACATTTTATTTATATTAAATTATGTTTTAAATATAAATGTTTGATGTGAAAGTATAGTCCTATTTCTCCTTAACAAAATGGTATATAATAAGTGCGAATACACTTAATATGGAAGAGGTCAATTATCATTGAACTGACTTATAGCTCAAATTCTAGGTTTTGTTTGTTTTCAGAACTTGGACAATTGCCTTTGTCTTTAAGAGGTTAATCGCAACTCATTTGTTCTTATAAAAAATAAATAAATAAATAAATATATATATATATATATATATATATATATACAAAATACAAAAAACTCTTGCACTCCAACTCTAATAAATTGTACCAGGTGCTTAGTTCCAAATTCATACAATATCAAAAAAATTACCGGCACTCGTGGATTTCTCTCATCCAATTTATTGTAGGTAAATACTGCTAGGTCAACGTTTCAGCTCCCGGTCGGAGCTTTCATCAGGACACCAAAGGCATTATACATGGTAAAAAACAAACATATATAGGACATCTACAACGTGAACAACCAATAGGCACTCACCTAATCAGCTGAATTCTGTTCGTCCTGATTCTCGGCGTGCACTCCGCGCAATTGCGCATGTCCCTGTTCGGCATGAACTTCCGTGTCATGTGATCGGGAGGCTAGGCTTGCATCATGGGCGCTTCACAGTTTCTAAGCAACCGCTGATACATTCAGCTCAGTTGCTACTGTGTTACCCGCTGCCCTCAGGGGAACTCCTCCCTTCTAAAGCAAGTTAATCCTCTCGATGACATCGGGTTCTATTCCGGGAAGCAGTGCTTGCCGAAAGTCCAGATCAACAGAACGGCTACAAATTACACATATTTCATATCTCTGCAATATAGGGCTGCTAGTATACACAATACAAAATAATACTACAAAGTATAAACAAAGTGAAAAGCTATACAGTGAAAATTTATGTGAGAAAAAAAACCTACGTACAAGTGTGATACAAAAAATGAAAATGTGTTTATAATCTGCCACAATAACAGTTCAACTACCTATATCCAAATATCTATGTGCCTGTGTTTCTCAAGGAGCCAATGTTATATGATGTCCTTAAGAAGTGTATGGATAACTCTTTACTAATGTGGCATCTATTGTATAATAGTACAATATTTACATGTGTACTCTATATTAAAGGGGTATTCCCTACGTGGTGAATGTTTATTTATGTGACTTCTATTATCTGATGGTGTACTATATACATGTGTAATCTATAAAAAGGGGTGTTCCCTTAATAATCAATGCTAATTATGTGACCTCTATTGCATAATTATACATTATTTACATGTGTAGTCTGAAAAAAAAGGAGGAATGTTCCCTAAGTGATCAGTAACAGTATTTAAAGGGAAAGATGTGTAAAGCGTATGTACGTGTAACTAAGTGTATGTGCACAAAACACATGCCAACATATTATACTCATACTGCCCCTAAAAGATAAATAGGTCAGAAGAAAATGTTCATAAAGCAATACAAAATTCCATATCATCATGTTTCTGATAAGTCTAGGTGAGTGTCTACAGTCATAGTTATCACTATTCTTAGGTGCATATAATCTTAATAGTAAAAGAATAATCCACAAAATTTAAAAAATATTTAAAAGGAATAGTTCCCAAAGATCGCTCCCAAGAGAGACCATGGGAGGTATTCCTGTTACCCATATACAGGAGAGGAAGGGACATTTCTATCCAACATCAAGGTTACTACTGCACATAAAAAGAAAAACTTTACAAAAAAGAAATAAAGGAACATTTTTCGTTTAAACCTCTAGGGGAAACCGTATCTAATTCTACTATCCAAAAAGTTTCTCTTTGTAAGAGGAGTCTCCCTCTATCCCCACCTCTAGCCGCCATAGGCACATGATCAAATGCCACACAGCGTAAGGCCGAGAGTGGATGTTGTTTTTCCAAGAAATGTCGGGCCACAGGTTTGTCCGATCTGCCATCACGATAGGCCAGTCGGATACTCGATCTGTGGCCCCTAATCCTCTCGCACAATGCTGTTTCTGTCTTTCCTATATAACTCAGTCCACAAGGACATGTGAGTTTATATATAACAAATTCTGTGCGACAATGTATCCTGTGGGCAATTTTATATGTCTTGCCTGTGTGAGGATGAGACAGTGTCTTAGAAGGAATGATATGCCCACAGGTTACACAACCTAGACACCTGACACAGCCATTATTTACTTTTCCTGTTGTAGAGGGGTTATAACAGTGGATAGGATCTGTTTTAACCAATAGGTCTCTTAAGTTCTTATTTCTCTTATAACAGAACATTGGCTTGTTTGTCAGTTCCTTAGGAAGTGTCGGGTCTTGTCGCAAGATATTCCAGTTTCTGGAGACAGATTCTGTGATTTCTTTACTTGCGGAGTGTAATTTCATTGGATAAAACTACTCGGTTATTTGATTCTTTCAGGGAATTAAGTCCCTTCTGGTGTTGTTCTTTTGCTTGATTCAGCGCCTTTTCCAATATCGGTCGTCTGTATCCCCTATTTATAAATTTTTTATACATCGTCCTCAGTTGTTCCTCCCGTTGTTCTTCCTGGGAGTTATTTCTGTGTACCCTTAAGAACTGAGAGAGTGGCAAGGATTTTTTAAGGTGCTGCGGATGGAAACTATCAAAATGTAAAATAGTATTGCGGTCAGTCGGTTTAGTGTAGAGTTTAAACTCCAGCTTATGATTGATGACTGACAGATCTAAATCCAGGAATTGGACATTTTTATGATCGATACATGAAGTCACTTTTATCGATGTGGGCAAATGGTTGATGTACTCAACAAATCTGTTCGCTTCTTCAAATGTGCCCTTCCACAGGATTAAAATGTCGTTGATGAAACGATAATATCGAACTATTTGCTCCTGATACTGTGTTAATATATACTTTTGTTCAAAATCGAACATAAACGTATTGGCGTACATGGGGGCCATCGCTGCCCCCATAGATGTGCCAGAGACCTGTAGGAACCATTGTGTCTCGAACCTGAAATAATTATTTTGCAATGCCAGTGCTAATAATTCCATAGTATATTCAATGGGAGGGCCATGGTACTGAGGTGGACAATAGTTGCCTCATCGTTTCAATGCCCTCCTCATGTGGGATTACCGTGTACAAGCTGTTGACATCCATAGTTATTAGTAACCCGTCAAATTCTTGTATTTGTTTCAGATCTGTTATCAAGCTATTGGTATCCTTGATACAAGTGGGTATAGCGGTGACCGGTAGTTTGAATAGATGGTCAAGGTACTTGGCTATGGGTTCTAAAATGCTATCTATTGCTGACACAATAGGTCTGCCCGGAGGGGCAGTTGGATTCTTATGGATTTTAGGCAGCGTGTACAAAATCGGTGTTCGTGGTGCTTTTTTCTGTAGATATTCAAAAAGGTCCGTCTCAATGTACCCAGCTCTTAATCCAAACATCAGAGTCTCTTCGATCTTCTGTGCAATAGTGCTAGTTGGATCCTTGTCTAAAGTTAGGTAGGTTTCTCGCACAGCTAGTTGTTTATGGATTTCTTCCGCATAGTAGGAGTAATTCAGAACCACTATACCCCCTCCCTTATCCGCAGGGCGGATAACAATCTTAGGGTCTGTTGATAAACGGCGTACTAATTTATATTGTTCTTTAGTAAAATTCCAATGCTGTGGTTTGTGTTCCTTTAATATATCCTTCGTCTCATTCATGATGGTAGACAGAAATGTTTTAATTGTAGACTGATTTGTAGGAGGATCAAACTGGCTGGGTCTTCGAAACAAATGTTTTCTTGGTTCGGAACTTTGGTCACCTAGAGGTCTCTGATTTTTGTTGAAATAATCTTTTAATCTCAGGGTACGGCCAAATTTGTATAATTCCACATTCCACTGGAAGTGGTTTGGAGCCTTGGTGGGTATGAACGATAATCCTTTATTTAAAATGTCCAATTCCTGGTGATCAAGAGGTCTGTCCGATAGGTTAAAGACCGGAATTATTTCCGCATTGGCGGTTTCCCCTTTTGTCCAGTGGGTCCTTCCCTTCTGCCCCCGTCTTGTGGCAGATCTCTTTCGCCTTTGCTTCTTGTCAACACTCTCTGTGGTGGTAAGTCCTCCTGGCATTTTTCTGTGTCAGATTATAAACACATTTTCATTTTTTGTATCACACTTGTACATAGGTTTTTTTTCTCACATAAATTTTCACTGTATAGCTTTTCACTTTGTTTATACTTTGTAGTATTATTTTGTATTGTGTATACTAGCAGCCCTATATTGCAGAGATATGAAATATGTGTAATTTGTAGCCGTTCTGTTGATCTGGACTTTCGGCAAGCACTGCTTCCCGGAATAGAACCCAATGTCATCGAGAGGATTAACTTGCTTTAGAAGGGAGGAGTTCCCCTGAGGGCAGCGGGTAACACAGTAGCAACTGAGCTGAATGTATCAGCGGTTGCTTAGAAACTGTGACGCGCCCATGATGCAAGCCTAGCCTCCCGATCACATGACACGGAAGTTCATGCCGAACAGGGACATGCGCAATTGCGCGGATTGCACGCCGAGAATCAGGACGAACAGAATTCAGCTGATTAGGTGAGTGCCTATTGGTTGTTCACGTTGTAGATGTCCTATATATGTTTGTTTTTTACCATGTATAATGCCTTTGGTGTCCTGATGAAAGCTCCGACCGGGAGCTGAAACGTTGACCTAGCAGTATTTACCTACAATAAATTGGATGAGAGAAATCCACGAGTGCCGGTAATTTTTTTGATATTGTATATATATATATATATATATATATATATAAAAAGTTATAGTTGTAACAATTGTTCATTTATGCACAATGAGTGCCATCTTGTGTTCTGACAAAATATTACAAACATAGTTTGGAAAGAAAAGAAAGTTTTCAGTATTGTGGAATAGTCGTGTTTGTTCACTGATCCATATGCTATGCAAGATGGCCATGAGAGTATAGTCAAATGTACTTTGAAACAAAAGTAGGCAAAGTAGAAAATTAAGGTGAAGATTAAACTACACTACCAAAAAGTAGATAGTTTTATGAGACTGTAGCTGAGATAACTACATCTATGAATGCGACTCCCTCTACCACAAGGGAATGAATATGGTTCAAGTCTTACCCCGTTTCACATGATACACCTCATCCTCTCATTTTCAGTTCTACACAGGGGCATAAAGATAC
Organism: Pelobates fuscus; assembly: GCF_036172605.1. Classification (NCBI taxonomy): domain Eukaryota; kingdom Metazoa; phylum Chordata; class Amphibia; order Anura; family Pelobatidae; genus Pelobates; species Pelobates fuscus. Next base: position 110,092,158 of record NC_086318.1, on the reverse strand, counting down.
GGTGCTGGAACACAGGTGAGTCAGTGCCAGAGACATCATGGCCCTAAAACAACCTAATTTCAATGATGTTGTTTTCATGAAAAATAGATCCTTTAAGACAAGATTTACAAGACAGCAGACTTCTGATGGCAAGTCAGCATAGTTTATTTATTTACATGTATGGCTTTAATACTCAGTGCTCAGTTTTATCAAGGTGAGAAGGTAGGTAGGATTAATTTAATTTAAGGAGGGGGGGCATCCTGGGGGTGGTGAACCATGCCACTAATTGGGTGTGTGGACAGTGGCATGTCTACTCCCCTTGCATAATTATTTAAAACCTCCACCTACAGCCCATAGGCAGGGGCTTGGAGGGGACCCCCACAGAATGCCCCCCACATCCACCCCCCACATGCCTTCCTGGATCTACAGCCAGTGGGTGGGGGTTGGGATGGGTATTAGATTCCCCTGGGAGGCAAGAACTCCCATACATGCTAAAATGTGTACCATAACTAAATTATACAGTCTCAGATTAAGGAAGGATGCACATAATTAGGACCTGTGCATTTGATTTCAAACTGATTGCACGTCTTCTAAATTTAGATTGCTCTGAATTTGGTCTATCTGTTTGGCTAAATTCCATATCTCTGAAGTGATATATGGATGTATAACCAAGCAAACAACCAGTGTGATGGCCAAACATGTTCATTTTGGTTTTGTATTCAAAGGGATGGGAAAAAAGATGATTGATTGCTAGGTGACAGCTTCTAAATGCTGATTGTATTCATAGATCAAGTGAGAAATGATCAATAGCAGGAAAGAAAAGATGAGCAGTAAAAAAATGATATTTATATTTTATAAATGTAATAAATATATGTAATATTTACATATATAACTATAGATTTTTTTTGACTGCTCCTCCTATTTTCCCCTCTATTGGTTACTTTTTCTCACTTCACCTGTGAACCAAAAAAAAAAATGCAGCTTCTGCCGGAGACCTACGTCTAACCTCATAATGTGATGGCCAATTGTAGGTATAATACACATTGCTGAATAGTATTCCTTTAAACTGTAACTGTTTATTTAATTAATAACCTTTTACCTGCTTTCAGTACCCAATATTATATGCCATCTTGATTCATGCAATAACAATTCAAGGCTTTGCCCATGTCAGCCTAACTTCTGGTACAAATAAAGATTAAAGATGTTATGACAATAGACTGATAAGAATGGTTTCCTTTTATTTTTATACATATAAACTGCTATTAACCCTAAGAATAATTAACTCATACATTACCAGTAGTAATTAGAAATGTTATACTACATATATACATGCATGACCAATTCTAATGAGAGACCTGCTGACCAACTCTGGAGGAGATTACCTGTTTACAGGGCCGGTGCAAGGATTTTTGCCGCCCTAGGCAAAAAAAATTTTGCCGCCCCCCCCCATATGTCCTGCCCACCATGTGACATCACAATGCCCCGCCCATATGCTCTGCCATATGGGCAAACGCCAGTCTTCACAAAGTGTCTTTTATCTGAAAAGACAGTGTGTTTACATTAAAAAACACACCTACAGGCACAGGCTATAGACACCAGAACCACTACATTATGCTGTAGTGCTTCTGGTGACTATAGTATCCATTTAATGTGAGGTAAATTAGAGATTAGTGCCACTAATAATATATTGGATTGCCTACTTACCACCAGATGAGGACAAGAGGCTGATGATGGGCTCAGTCTGGCTCCACAGGTCTGGTGTAGAAGAGGCTCTCTGGAGACTGTTTTTAACAGTGCTCACAACAATTAACGAACAGGAAACAGCTCCATTTTTTAGGGCCCCTTACACAGCTCAAGGTCTGGGCCCCCAGGGGGCATACGCCTACAATGCCCACCCATAAATCCACCTACATGGCCCATCCATGAGTTGGGGATTTTTTGTGTGTGCAATTTGTGTAAGGGATGTAGTGTGTTTATATGGGATGTAGTGTGTGTTTGCGTGTAAGGAATGCATTGTATGTTTCTGTGTGTGTGTGTTTGTGTGTGTGTAAGGGGTGCAAGGTTTGTTTCTGTGTATGTAATTGAATGCAGTGTGTGTCTGTAAGGGGTGCATTAATTATGTAAGAGAACGTAAGGGATGTATTGTGTGTGAGTAGGAATGCATTGTATGTTTCTGTGTGTGTGTGTGTCACTTAGTGCTCTCCCTTGGCCCCCTGTTCCTCTGCAGTCCCCCCTTGGTGGTCTTCTCACTCCACTCTCCCCCCCTTAGTGGTCCTCCCTCTCCCAAACCCCTTAGTGGTCCTCCCTCTCTCAAACCCCTTAGTAGACCTTCCCTTACTCCCACCACCCCCTTAGTGGTAATCTCCCCCCCCCTTAGTGGTCCTTACCCTCCTTTCCTCTCCTTAGTAGTCCTCCCTCCTTACCCCCTTTGGTGGTCCTTCCCCCCCTTAGTGGTCCTCCCTCTCCCAAACACCTAGTGGACCTCCCCTCCTCCTCCCTCAGTGGTCCTTACCTTCCCACCCCCGTTCCCCCTGTGTTCCTTCACCCCCCTCCCCCAGTGGTCCTGACTCACCCCTCCCCTAGTGGTCCTTACCCTCCCCTTCCCTAGTGGTCCTTCCTCCCTCCTCCCCTCCCGTAGTAGTCCTTACCCTCCCTCCCCTCCCCTAGTGGTCCTTCCTCCCCCTCCTCTAGTGGTCCTTACTCTCCCCTCCCCTAGTGCTCCTTACCCCCCCCCAGTGGTCCTTACCCACCCTCAGTGGTCCTTATCCCCCCCTCTCCCTCCCTCCCCTAGTGGTCCTTATCCTCCCTCCCCTCCGGTAGTGGTCCTTACCGCCCCCTCATGGTCCTTACCCCCCAGTGGTCCTTACCCACCCCAGCAGTCCTTACCCACCCCCTCCCTCCCCTAGTGGTCCTTATCCCCCCTCTCCCTCCCTCCCCTAGTGGTCCTTATCCTCCCTCCCCTCCCCTAGTGGTCCTTATGATCCTTACCCCCCAGTGGTCCTTATCCCCCCTGGTCCTTACCCACCCCCAGTGATCCTTATCCCCCCTCTCCCTCCCTCCCCTAGTGGTCCTTATCCTCCCTCCCCTCCCCTAGTGGTCCTTATCCCCCCTCTCCCTCCCTCCCCTAGTTGTCCTTATCCTCCCTCCCCTCCCCTAGTGGTCCTTATGATCCTTAGCCCCCCAGTGGTCCTTATCCCCCCTGGTCCTTACCCACCCCCAGTGGTCCTTATCCCCCTCTCCCTCCCTCCCCTAGTGGTCCTTATCCTCCCTCCCCTCCCCTAGTGGTCCTTTCCCCCCCTCATGGTCCTTACCCCCCCAGTGGTCCTTACCCCCCTGGTCCTTAGCCCCCCCCTGGTCCTTAGCCCCCCCCGCCCCGCCCCCCCTGTGGTCCTTATCCTCCCTCCCCTAGTGGTCCTTTCCCCCCCTCATGGTCCTTACCCCGCAGTGGTCTTTATCCCCCCCCTCCCTCCCTCCCCTAGTGGTCCGTTATTCCCCCCCCCCTAGTGGTCCGTTACCCCCCTCCCTCCCCTAGTGGTCCGTTATTCCCCCCTCCCCTAGTGGTCCGTTATTCCCCCCCACCCCCCCCTCCCCTAGTGGTCCGTTATTACCCTACCTCCCCTAGTGGTCCGTTATTCCCCCCCTCCCATAGTGGTCCTTACCCTCCCCTCCTGCCCATGTACACTCAGTGAGCGCTTCCCTTCAGTCCGCCGGCGGGTGGGTACAGGAAACAGAGGTTCCTGTCCCTGGTTCCGCGCCGCCCGGCCACGCTACATGGAGAGACTGGCAGGAGGGAGCGCTCTGCGCTTCCCTCTTACCGGTCACTGAAACCCGGCCGCCCTCCATGCACCTGGGGCTTGTTAAAGCGCAGAGGCGGCGCAGCATGAGGAGGCGCAGCGGGGACAGGGATCCGGCGCCCCCTGATAAGTTGCGCCCTAGGCGGCTGCCTAGGTCGCCTTACAGGTGGCGCCGGCCCTGCCTGTTTAATCATTAGGGTATGTTATACTAATACTTTATATATATTGCAAGCATATATTCATTTAATTCTATATGCTCTGCTTTAGGATATATTAATAGATTATTAAGTTTATAATCTGTATTCATTTATATTCAATAGACTATTTTAATAAGACAAAAGTTATTGCTTCCAACTCCTATTTTTATTGTATTCTCAATTATTGATGTATTTAAAATAGAGAAACTCTTTACCGACTATATAATATTTTAGCTAAGATATCTGTATAGTTAGGCCGGCTAAATTCTAAGTTTTAAGACTTTATAGTGGTAAATAGGGGTACTAGCGGTTACAATACGTCTACCTCTGATACTCGCCTTAAAGACTTCTCTAGGGTTGCACCGTTCCTATGGAAC